>NW_004524580.1:15166670-15182811 GCF_000260255.1 Octodon degus
TAATGCAAAATAAATATATTCATTGCAGGGAAATAGTAAATATGCATTTTATAACTTGGTCCTTTTATTTCCGCTTTCTTTCTTTTCCTCCACCCCCAGATCTCCTTCTCAAATCGATAAAAATCTGTTTTCTATCATTTATCTTCTCTTTTGGCTCCAAATCAGTTATACTTTGTCCTTCTGATGAAAGAGCGGCCATGTGATTTTTAAATTTCTGGGTTTGATCTGTTTCACTTAGCACTGTGGCTTCCAGGGGCAGTCATTCACCTACAATAGCACGCCTCTGTGTGTACACCTCAGATTTTCTTCATCCATTCATCTGCACATGGGCATCTACGCTGCTTGGATACATATTTTTCACTGTAGCAGTTGTACATATCTCTGAGAACTGTCACAAAAGGGATAATCGCATGGGTGAGAGACCTTCAGAGATAGAGCTGGTAACATACACAACAACATTCAGTAACCAATCAAGTACGATCGTCCACTGCCTTCTTTTCTTTGTCTCTCTTGTCAGTTCCTTCCAGTACCTCACTCCTTCCTAGCTCCTTCTTACTTATTACTTAATTTTGTTAGAAAATAAGCATTGACAACCGGAGAGGAAAAGGTAAGAAAAAATGAATGTTGAAGAAGCTTACCAGCTTTTACCTAAGGCAAACTAAGACAGAGAGAAGTAAAGATCTTAATTTTAAATCGAGACTCTCATCAAGACTTCTAAAGAAAGTGGATATTTAATTAATGCTTGAGAAATTAAACCGAAATAACCATACAGTGATGGAAATTGTCTAAATTTCACCCTAAATAAGGAAAATGGCTAACTAGCTCCAAAGAATAAAGACTGCAGTGTAAAAATAACAAAAATAAACTCTCTGTATAATTATATTGTTAAAATAATGATTTCATAAACAAGAACTATAATAATTATTTTATATTTGGGATGACCCTATTATTTCTCTATAGTTGTGGTTCTCTGTGCACACATGTGTGTCACACTCGTGTGTATCTCATAATTTGTTTCATTTGGTGCTACTGCTATTTTATTGTAGATGACCTGAATCAGACTTACAGACATTAGGTAACTTGCCTAAGTCTGGCTTACAGTTGCCAGATATATTAAATTAAACGTATAAGGTGCTTAATCAAATTTGAGTTTCAGACCTACAATGAGTTGTTTAAACATTAGGTATGTCTTTGGTACATTTGAAACAACCTCATGCTAATGAGTAATCACTGTTTATCTGAAACCCACACTGAACTAGGCATTCTGTACTTTGTCTAGTAGCTACGTATGTCCTCACACAACTGGGAACTGGTCTTTGTTGCCAAGCTCTGAAAGAGATCTATGGGATCGCAACACACATTTTTTCATTCATAGATATATGACCCCTTTTTGAGAGATGGGAAATGGTCATTTCATTGTTTCTTCACTGTTAAACCTCAAGATCTTAATCTGCAGTCTTTGGCTTCATGTATTTCCAGTACAAAACTGTATCTCTCTTTCTAAATGCCCTCTAGAATAACTCATTTGAAAGACATGACGCAAGCATTCTTCTCAGTTTCTGTCGTTTATGTATTGCATTCCCTATTGTATGAGGTTCCTAGTAATTACAACATTCCTCCTGACTCAGATCTATTTATGTATGGATTTGGTATGCATTTTTTAAGACAAGGAAATATAAGGAATATATTTCTTGAAAACATAGAATGAGTAAAATTAGGTACCTGGAATTATTTCCAGGAAGTGCTAAGCCTAAAAATGAACTTGAGAGATAAGGAAAATCATGGATTCAAATGGAAAAATTTACATTTTATAAGTGCCTCAGCTTTTACTACCAAACGCATATTCTGCAACAATAATTCTTTTTTAACAATATTAACCAAAAGGATATCCTTGAAAAAGAAAATATTTTATTTATATACTTCAGTTTCTGACCAAGACAAAACTTCACAACACATTACCTTCTATCTAATAATATGCTTTAGAATATAGAATACTCAACTTAGTTAGTTGTTTCCTTGGTATTAACTCTGTCTTTTGTGTCTAAATTGTCAAAGAATGTTTGGTGTCTTCCCTCTCCTTAGTGAGTCCTGCAAAAATAAAATCCACAATAAGAAAATATAGGAAAAAAATACAGGAAATTCATAGTTTCAGGAAGTTAATAATAATAATGAAGATCAAATGTTTTTGTATTGATTTTTCTGTGGAAGATAAATATTACAATAAACAAGTAATGAAGTCTAAATTGTTAGGAAGCAGACATTTGGATAACCTAGATAATTTATCCTGGCAGAAATAAAATGAAAGACACTTAGCAAAAGTTAACATATTACCAGAAATTGTTCTGTGTACATAGAACTAAATTATTTCCTTAGCCATATTCTATTTGAGAAGCATTTTTTTAAAAGAAGTTTTTGTCACAGGTGAAAAACAGAAAAACAGATTAAAGTAATACATATAAAAGTATAACACATATCATATAGGCCTACCACAACTTTTATACAAATTCCTCAAAATCAACATTCTTATTATTCATAAGTGCAGAGTGGGACAAATTCAGAAAGACAAACTAATTTTATTTATGTGCAGATTTAGTGTGTATTTTTAAAGGCTACAGAAAAATAAGGATTGAATTTTAAGAGCAGGCCAAGAATAAAATTAGAACCCTGGAATGATTTCAGGAAAGTGCTAAGCCTAAAAAGGAATTTGAGATTTTAAGAAAGGCATGAGTTAAGAAGGGAGAGTCGTATTCACCATAATTTGGACCTTAAATGCCCCCCACAGACCTATGAGATATAGGGGTGGCCACCATCTTGTGGTGTCCCTGGGAAGTGTGTGCCATTTAGAAGGTGGCAGGAAGTGGGAATGATGCCGAGGGTCGGGCTCCTGCCGTTCCACAAGCGAGCAGACTTTCTCCACCACACGCTCCTGCCCACGCAAAGTGCTGGCACTTCCCCGGAGCCACAGAGGACTCAGTCATTCTTTGTTGTCGCTGCTGTTACTTTAGGGCAGGGTCTACAGGGTGTTCAGGTTCTCACTACTAGATCAGACTCATAGCCTGTTTACAGCCTCCCAAGAGCTGGGATTACAGTCGCGCCTCCAGGCCCAGTCTCAATCATCAACTCAGTGCACCCCATGGGCGGGGCAGGCACAGCAGGCCCAGGGATCAAATCCTGGGCTCCTACACCTGCTTGCAAAGGCTTTAGTCCGCTGAGCTATTTGCTTGGCCCTCAGCCATTGACTGATATCTCTGAAACTATGAGCTGAAATAAACTATTCGTCCTTTAAAATACCATGTCAGGCATTCTGTCTTAGATACAGGAAATCCACTCACACCATGGCTGGATGCCTCCTGAGGGACAAGGAGTGAGATGGCACCCAGGCCTGCTTGCACGAGCGTCTGTAAACAGCAGGTTTGCTGAATTATAGAAAGAAAATTAGAAATTTCATAAGGACAAAACGAGGAAACCTGGCTAGAGAAGAAACCATCTGTCTCCCAAGAAGTCTATTAATGCAAACATTAATTTGAATGGAGACAGAAGAAATTTTAGGTTCGAAGGTAGAAAGCAGCACCACAGCACTCTGTGTAGAAGGGTATTCGGAAGAATGGGTTACTTGTTCCAATGTAAGTTTAAGGTTGAGACTGGCGGGAAAAATTACACAGTAAAAATAAGGAAAAAACAGTTCAGGTTTTGTTTGTTTCTCTTAATAACAAGGTTTACAAATACATGACAAAAATGGTGCTGTAAGATTCACTTCTAAGTTAGGTCATAGAAAATATGTGAGAATGGTATGATTTGAGAAAGACTGCCCGAAGTAGCTCTTTAAATGATTCCTTACATTATATAATTTATCAAGTAAAAAAAAAAAAAAGAGTTCTTCCCATTAAACCAAACCCTTCCTTGGGGCTGGGAACATAGCTCAGTGGTTTAAGTGCCTTGCCTGGCAAGCACAAAGAACCTGGTTCGGTCTTCAGTACCTCAGGCCAGGCCAGGAACCAGACATAGTGGTGCATGCCTGTAATCCCAGCGCTATGGAAGCTGAAACAGGAGGATCACTACAAGTCTGAGCGGTGCAGCAAGACCCTGTACCAAATAAACAA
This sequence comes from Octodon degus, assembly GCF_000260255.1. Lineage (NCBI taxonomy): Eukaryota > Metazoa > Chordata > Mammalia > Rodentia > Octodontidae > Octodon > Octodon degus. The sequence continues at coordinate 15,170,771 of NW_004524580.1, forward strand.
ATAAATAATTATTTTTTTAAAAAGAAACCATACCTTTCCTAATTAATTCTTGCTGGACATTTTTCTATGTTTACGCAGATTTTTAAAGAAAAGACAAGAAGATACTGATAATTCTTACAAAGAAATTAAGCTGATGCTTGTTTACAGAAGGAAGTTGTCAAATTAAATAAAATGTGACAGCGAAAATAAGACAAATATCATTGTCAAAATATTCTGAGTTTTAAAACATGTATCATTTTCCTTTCATGATTACTTGAGTGTTAATTTATGTAAAATCTTGGAAGCTCGGAATTTATTTGTCTTTGTCATCTGAATACTAGCTGTGAAACTATGGTTCATTTGATTGGAAATAATCAGGTAACAAAGTGCACAAAGGCAGGATCTTAAAATGTATTTGAATTTATATTCCTCAAAGTTTGGGATGGATAAAAATATAGGGCATAAAATGGCTTTACACAGATACAGCATTTACCCACTGCTGCTTCCTAAGTGTTCACTTGCTTGAATAAATTTCCCAAATGAATATACCACATAAAGCATAATATCATATTTGCTAAAATAAATACATGTTCAAATGTGCACAGCTACAGATGGCTAACGCTCTTAGAGAAATAAATAAGGCTCAGTCTAGAAGGGATGTAAGACATTGAAAGAAGCATAAAACACTTTTACAGAACATGATAAAATGAATACTACCACATTTAAAGCTGATTGACAGGTAATGAACTATAAAATCTATATTGAAATGAAAATGACACAGAGAATGAATAGCACATGGCCTTCTTCCTGTAGTTTTAGAGAAGAAAAAATGGGAAATTTTCTAAACCACCAGCTCACAAAAATTAAACAAATTAAAAACTGATAAAAAATAATCTGTGTGCTGTGATTGAATTAGCCAGCTTGTGAGAAGTGCAGCCAGTGAGATTTAACTTTGAAGTAATAGAACAATTTCCGACTCATATCAAATTGAAAAGACATTTGAAAATGAGGTGTTTCTCAAATATATGTGTATTTATCTTTGCACCCTTATGTTGCTAGATAATTCTTCATCTGCTAGTGCATTCAAGTGTATGCTAGAATTGCAATGTATATCGTAGCTTATCAACATAACCATGTATGTCTTCTACTGTCACTGTATAATTTAAGCGAACCAAAAATCACTGAGTATTACATATTGAGTATTATTTGTAGAGATTTTTTTAAGAATAGAAAAAATTTATTGAGGAAAAGGAAGGAAGAAAATGCAGGAGGGTCTCAAATGGATTGCCAATGAGTCCCCTTCTTAAAGGCAGTTTCATAGAGCAAAATCAGCCCAAGCTACAATGAACAAAAAGAGCAAGAATAACCACTTAGGTAGTGTTGATTTCATGGTAGCAATGGTACATGGGCAATATCATTAACTTTGGTTGATAATCTACAGTCTTAGTCTTGTCTTTAGTCTTAGTGGGTGGAGAGGATGGCCCATTCTTAATGAGATAATGGCAAATCTCAAGAGGGCGGTACCATTAATCTCAAGCCTTTATTTATTACTTAGGAAAGAATGCAAATCTGACCACTGTGATTTTGATCTTTGGCTGTGCCTCCAGCCACAGTTTCCACCTGCTCTCATCTGCACTGATTCCCAAGGGCCCAGCTGTACCTGACACCTTTCTATATTTCTACCTAATTTTGCTGTCTGTAATTTTTCAAGTTACCCACTTAGCAAGGGGACATAGCCACGATTCAAAAGCAGTAGACTTACTCTCCAACCTGTTTTCTTAGACATTATGCAATAAAGATTTTTGCTATTACTTTTAAAGACCTATATATTTTGTGTTTGTCTGAACACTGTAAATGGAATTTCATTGCTTAAATTGTACATAACAGTTTTTAGCCCCAGGCCTAATTCAACAGATACATATCCTTTAATATAAGGAAGAATATAGTGCTAGAAATGTTACCAAAGAGAATGCCTCAAACAAACCTATTGTGGATAAGAAGAATGTAATCTATAATGATTATGCATACTGAGAGATTAATGTATCTCTACAAAAGTAAATCAATTTTTATCTCATTCTCATCTTTAATAAGTCATAAATTTCTTTATCTTTGGACATTAAAATCTAAATTTTCCTATTTTTCTATTATAGACATCTGGAGATTCATTTGGAATGTGAAGAGACTTTGAGATTCTTAGACACCTATATTTAAACATTTTGGCCTTGAGGTAGGTCAAATTGTGGACATTTCTGTGTGTGTGTGTGTGTGTGTGTGTGTGTATTTGTATGTGTGTGTGCAGTGAAAATCTGACATATTTTAGACCACTAAACCAGTTCTTTAGAGAGATAACTCAGTTTATCATCTTTACTGTTATAATTCTAAAGCTGTTAAGAAGATGACAAGGATTATTGGGGAAAGAAGGTGAGTTAGAAAGCTGGATTATGTAATACTTAAGAGACCATGTTTGGAAGGAAGGCTATCAGGTAAAATTGTTGGTATGGCCACTCGTTAATGTGAATTTGGAAAATTTATATTAGCTAGGCTGTGCCATCCATGCTATGGGGACATCATCATTATGTATCCTATTGGAATACTATATGGAGTTAAATAATCTTAATTTTCAAATTGCTGGTAGAATTACGTCTTAGTTTTTGTTGTTGTGTTGTTGTTTTTGTTTGTTTCATTTTTTGTTAGACAGGCTGTCACTATGTGGTTCAGGTTGGCCTTGAACTCAGTTATGTAACTCAGACTGGCCTCAAACTTGTGGCAGTTCTACTGCTTCAACCTGCGAGTGCTGAGGTTACAAGCATGTGCCACCACGCCCTACACGACATCTTAGATTGAGTCTTACGTCTTTATGCAGTCACTATATGAACTTGGAAAACACAACTGATTTATTTTTTCTATACTTCAGGTTATTTGGGTCAAAATTAGGGAAGCTAATGACTCTTCTAATTATCAATTAAAGTGTAACAAGCTTTTCCCAAGTAAGTAGGTTGAAAACAATGAGCTCTTATAGTCCTATTTAGTCAGAACACAATGAAAAGAGTTCGTCCCTGATCAACAGGACAAAAGTGCTAAAAGTGCCTCAGTGGCACTGGCTGAAAATATCAGAAATTACCTTCCCTCTTGTATTTAGTTGTTGATGGTGAATGTTAGCTGGTATCTTCCTTGACTCTCAAATGAGCTACCTAAATGTAATATCTCTATGTTCCTTCACAGTGTGTAGAACTGTGAGTACAAAATTGAGCATATAAAGAAAGCTAATCATAAGCAATATTGTTTTCATGTTCTGTCCTCGGAATTTATACAATATGTTATGGGTTACAGTCATAAGCATGTTCAACGTCAAGAGGAAATAAGCATCGCACTTTTCAATGAAAGCTACAGTACAAGAAGAGTATGTTTGGAATGATATATTGAATTCTTTAAAAATATAATCTACCACAGGTATCCAATACCTCCTACTATTACTAGAACAAAATGGGAGACTTTCCCTTCTTCTTTTTTCTCTTTCACAAATAAGCGAGATTGTGCATAGTTTGCTTTCTATCCCTGGCTTACATCAATCAGCATGATTTTTTCCAGGCACATTCAGGTTGTCTCAAATGAAAATAACTATTTTTTCTTAGTTTGAATGCTGCTACAGCTGCTGCTGATGATAATGCATGCCACATTTTAAACATAATCCATCAAGAGACACTTTGGTTGTTTACATACAAAAATATTGTTCCCGTAAGTATGATAGTGTGGTTGTCTTTAAAGAATAATGATTGAATTTCCTTTGGGTACTGTCACATGATAACTGTTTCACTTTTCAGTTATTTCTACATTTGCTTCCATAGTGGGCGCATCAGTCTGCATCCCCACCAGATTATAGATTTAATCTCTCTCAAAATTTCAATGATATTCTTTACAGAAAGAGATAAAATAATTCCACTGAAACCATACTCAAAATGGATTGAAGACCTAAATGTAAGACTTGAAACCAAAAACCTCCTAGAAGGCATAGTAAGGGAGAATTTTCTTGACATTGGCCTTCATGTTCTTTAGATATCACATCAAAAACTCGTACTACAAAAGCAAAAATAAACATGGGGCTACACTGAACTAAAAAGCTTCTGCACAGCAAAGGGGACAATCAGTCAAATGAAAAGGCATCCTGTGGACTGGGAAAAAGTTTTTTTAGGTCATATATTGGACGAGTGGTTAATGTCCCAAATTTCTAAAGCATACAGGGAATTCCATGGTAGAAAAACAAATATCATAATTAAAAAGGAATCAAAGAACTTGAACAAAGTTCAAGTTCACAAAAGTCATAAAAATGGCCAGAAAGTTTATGAGGAGTTGCTCGTCCTTTGTAATTATCGGGCAATTGCAAATTAAAGACCAATTGCAAATTAAAGGTGGAGGAGGAAGAGAAGTATGGGAGGATGAGAAGAAAAATATATTAGGTATTGTGTGTGTATAACAACTCCTTATAATGAATGTACTTATTATGTACTGCAAATATTTACTAATAATAATTTAAAAATTTATTTTTTTCAAAAGAAATGTCCAGAACACATGATCTATAAGGTCAAGACAGAAATTAGCTTAGTGCTGCCAAGAACTGGGAAGAATTGGGGACAAGGCACAAAATCTAGGAGACACGGAGTTTCTATGGGAGAAATCAAAATGTTCTAAAATTGATTGGGTTGGATCATTGCACAACTATGGATAAGCAACAGACATTGAACTGCACATTGTGTGGTGAATTTTATGGTATGTAAATGATATCTTAATACAACTATTAAAAAATACAATAAGCAGTGACCTCACACTTGCTGGGGGGATGGCTGTTGTCATAAAGAGAAGAGATAAATGTTGGCGAGGAGGTATATAGGGACAGAGAGTTCTCTAAAGAAATGTAGAATGGAGGGTCTGCGGCAAGAGAGGGAACAGAGACAAAGACACAGAAAACTTATAATAACAGAAAACTAGGTGTATGTAAATAAAAATGAACTAATACATTTTTATTTAATCTGTGGGTGAAAATCACCAATAAATCTACATTATTTGTATATGGCAGTATCAGAGCATCATTTTAGGAAAGAATAAATTGTTTATGTATTGCAAACAACTATCAATGATTTTTTTTAGTAAGGGGCCAGAAAGCAAGTCTTTCAAACTTTGCAAACTAAGGAAGCCAAAGAAATTATAAGACCTACTAACATCTATTAGTTCATTGAAAGGAAAAGTTCGTGCTTATATTAATTGATCAATTTTGCTTTCCAATGTCTTTTAATCTGAGCAAGAGATAAAATAATCTGACTTTGAAGATAGAATATGCAATGTAATAACCACTGCTAATTTCCTAACATCTCTTTTTGAAATTCTGTGTCTTTTTGTTTTTATCTCTCTCTAAAATAAAAAAGAACCTATATTAATACAGAGATATGTTTCTTTAATAGAATTTAAAATAAAATATTGATATAGAATTTTCTGTAATACAGATCTTTTGATGAGAAGAATGAACATTTTGGGATTGAGAACAAGATTATGTATCATTACAAGTCAAAATGAATGTTCTCTATTATCAGAATTGATTGCAAATGTGATGTACATCTGTTAATGTTGGTATGTCTTGAGATTTTACATATTCCACATTGGAAACTATTTTTGGGCACAAGTAGGCAGAGCTATGCACTGATAAAAATTAGGATTTGGAAAGAAATGACTTGGACCCTTATTTTCATGTTATAATAAAATATTCCACTTTAATTTTTAAAATATCTATAACTGCTACCTTCTTGGGTTTAGCAATATACTGATGAGTACTGAGTCCTCTGGTGTATAAAATACATATATTTTATTCTTGTAGCCACAAGATCATTGAATAATAATACTGTGCCTTCTAACTTTTTTTTTTTTAAGGATGGAAAGGTTTAGTTAGCTCACAGTTAGTGGAGGTTTTAGTCCATAATGATCTGGCTCCAATTCAGAGTGGCACATGGCGTGGTAGCCCTTCATGGTGGCAGAAAACAGCCAAAAAAAAAAAAAAAAAAAAAGGGAGGGGCAGCAGCTACAGCTTCTTGCAAGCCTCTCTCCTCTCTTTAAAGTGTAATACAGATTACTCACTCCAGGACGGGGCAAGCACTCACACCCATGATACCAACATTAGATCATGAAATTTATCACAACTTCTAGAAGCAGCCCCATTAACTAGGTGAGGCTTTGGGGGGATACCGTAGTACAAACCATAACATGTATATTGTGCAAAGCATGCTATACTTTAAAAGAGCTAATCTCCTACCCTTTTGTGTATTAATATTGTTTAGACAAGATATCAGGTCTGCATTTTGCCATCTAATTGATAGCAATCAATTTGCATTCTACTATACCTACACATCAATGTACATAAAGTCTATTTTTCATTTCCTATTTTGATGTAGTGGACACTTGCTGGTATTTGAAAAAAATTAAAAATCATCATTTGTTCTTACATATGGCAGTCAAAAGTTTTGGATTTCTGTATCCATGAAATTTAACTTCATATCAGGTTCCAATATTACAAAATTTGACTTTTTAGTTCTGTTAATTACAAATGTGAAAACTATTTTTGGGTCAGACAGTGTATACTAAGACATGTTACAGAAGATTAGAATCACACAGAAAGTACAAGAAAGTTAATAGAATATATCTGGTAACCAAATCTAATGAACCTCAGACTAAGATGATGCTTAGAATTTTCACTTTGACTAACTCTGTCTGTTGATATCTGCAATGTAAACAAATATATTAAGGACGTCAGTGTGCAATACAAAAACCATGGCTGAACACCTTTCATCTTTTTCTTCTAAATGTGAGCCAATTCTAATTTTTTTTCAATTAATTTTATGCTCTTTAAAATAAATGTTAAAAAAATACGTTTAAAAATTTAAGGCTTATTGAATGCAAGTGTCAATCTTCAATTATTTGTCCAATCTTGCATATCTTATCTGTTAATCTGAGCAACAGATTTGACAATAAAAATATGTAGTATAACAACTATTGTTAATTTACTTTTGATTTGAAAATCTATAACATGTGTATTGCTGTATGTTGCTCTATTTCAGTCTTTGTTTCTACTGTTTATTCTCACTTTTGTTTTTAACCTTCAAAATGAAATAAAATTAAATTTAAAAATAAGGATAATTGAGATACAGATTATAATAACCAATAGAATTTTATTTATAGAAAAATATGGAAATAATTTTTTAAATTAGTAAATTATGCTTGATAACACAAATGAAAAACACTCCATCATATTTTTCAAATTTTCAGAATTACTACTGTTAATATTGCATGAAAACTATATAATAAAAAATAATTTAAAGTCAATACTCTAAATGTAAATTAGAACACTAATTTACCACCCCACCACTGTCGAAATGTGTAAAATCTAAAACATGAGTAACATCAAATACTCGAAAGCAGTTGTAGCAAGAGTAACTCCAATATATTCCTGTTAGGAATGGAAAATTGTGCAGCCACTTGGAAGACAGTTTGATAGTTACAAAATTAAACATAGTCTTATTGTACTATCCAGGAATCTTTCTTGGTATTTGCTCAAATGGATTGAAAGTTCATGTATAGAGAAAATCATGCATGAATATTTACAGAAACCATATTAATAGTTGTCAATATTTGTTAACAATCAAGATGCCATTCGACACATAATCAGACTTAGTATCATCTATACAATGCAATATGGTTCAGCACTAAAAGGAAGTAAATGATCACCCAATGAAAAGACGCAGAGAACACGTAAGTGCATGCTACTAAATGAAAGAAGCCAATCTGCAAAAGTTATGCACTATGTGGATGAAAGAACATTTTTTGTTTAAAATTTTAAAATTATGCTTAATTTTTAAAGATAGTACAAATTAAAATTAAAATTGCAAGTGGTACAGATTGTCACTTAACAAAGTAATATGGATTTCTCAGTATTTGTTGTAATACTTAGTGTTGACTTCCAACCAGTTATTCGTATTATGAGATATATGCATGTAAAATTAGAAGAAGAGAGGAAAAAAAGAAAGGTGTAAGAAATTGAGAAAAGAAAAGTACAAATAATCAAAAGGAGGAGATGAAACAAATTAATTAATTAACATTAACTGCTTCTTTCCATAAACCAACAGAAATGCAGAGCACAGTTGTCCAAGCCATCCTGCTTACATACATAGATAAATCTCTTTCCCCCACTCTCTTTCCTGTCCTTCTCCTCAACTCAGTAAGTCATTCATTTTGAATAAGTTCATTCCCTTTTCCCAGTATCTATCATACCCTTTAGATTCCATTTTTTCTCTTTTAGATTCTCTAACTAAGGAGACAATATGATGTTTGCACTTGTGGATCTGATTTCTTTCGCAAGATTCTGTTCACTAGTTGCATCTATTTACTGACAAAAGACTCAAATTTATCCTGATTTATAACTAAATAATACTCCATTGTGTAAAAATACCACATCTTCCTTATCCGTTCTTTAGTTGAGGGGTATCTGTGTCATTTCTAGGATTTATCTATAACAAAGTGTGCTGCTATAAACGGGGTGTACATATATCACTGTGGTGCAAGGTTTTTAATTCTTCTGGAAAAATACCCAGGACCCTAATAGCTGGCTTGAATAGGATCTTCAATCTTAGGTTTTGAAGGAATCTCCACACTGATTTCCATAATGGTTGTACCAGTCTGCACTTCCACCAACAGTACAGAAGAGTTCCTTATTCTCCTAACAAATGCCTCTCGAGCATTTGTTATTGGTGACTTTCTGATGCTAGCCATTCTTTCTGGGGTAAGATGGAATCTCAACGTTGCTTTAACTTGCATTTCTTCAATTGCCAATGATGTTGAGCAATTTTTCATATATTCACTTGCCATTTGTCTTTCTTCCTCTGAGAACTGTATATTCATCTCAGATGCCCATTTTTGAATTGGGTCTTTAAATTTGGGAGGCCTGATTTTTTTAATATTTTGTAAGTTCCAGATTGTAGGTCTCAGTCTGAGGAACAGTCAGCTATACATTTTCCCAGTTTGTGAGTGTTCTTTTTACTCTGTTGGAGATTTGCTTTGAAGTGCAGAAACCAAAGTACATTCACAGTATTGAGAGAGTTAAAATATGGTTGTTTCTGAGCAGCCCAGTGGAGGGAGGAGTACACACATGGAAGTTAGCAGATCTTATGGCAGTAAAATCATTCTGTGAATTTTTTTTTTACTGTTGAATATCTATCATAATACATTTGTCAAAAGCCCTAAACTATAATATCAAGACTGAACTGTAATATAAAACATGGGCTTTGAGAAAATAAACTATGGGTTTGTACTCATCAACTATAATAAATGCACTGATTTTATATGGGATGTTGATGACATTCACAGGTATCCATATGTGGGTAAGAGATATATGTGATCTCTGTTTTTCTGTTATTATCTTCCTAAGAACTGTAAAAAATATGAAGTTTAAAATAAATAAGTGCTAATAGTTCGTGTAAGTACAATAAAATATTCCTAAGAAAACCCTAAGAATAAGCAAAACATGTTTTGATAAATGTGAACTTCTTCCTCAAACAGAACTGTGGATTTATATTAGAAAATTAATAAATGCAATTTACAACTTTATGAACTAAAAGAAGAAAAACAATTGACTTACCTAATAAGCAGAAAAAATATTCTAATATTCAATGTTTAATCATAAACAGACAGATGGAAGAAGATTAGAAAAATATGTTGTTCAAAAGATACAAATTTTCAGTTAAGAAATATAATGCAAGAGATCTATTATACAACAGGCTGTGTACAGTGAGTTGTGTAGATAGGAAAATATTTGCAGAGAATGGATAAATGTTCTCTCCACAAAGACGCCTGTGAGAAGGAATATCTATGTGGATTAGATAAATTTGGTCATTCTGCCATGTGTATATATCATAAAACTTCAAATTGTAGCTGGTACATGCATAAAATAGTGTCAGTCATATTAATCATTTAAAAATAAAAATATGACAGATTATTATAAAAACAAAAAGTCAACTATACAAATCAAAACCATAATTTAAAATTCTTTCAAATTTTCAAATAAACATGTATTTATAAATGTAATGATACTATTTGATAGTTGAATGCAAAAAAAGGGACAATATTTATAAGTTGTTAGTTGGAGAATACAATGGTTAAACCATTCACGTTTTTGTGCAAGTTGAAGCCATTCAAATACTTTACCAAATATGTCTACTTCTAGATGTCTTGTGTATATCTTAGTGGTATATGTACTAAGATATGTACAATGAAACTATATAGTATCTACTCTTCTTGATCTACTTTTCCTAATGACCTTGATATTCTTTATATTGCATGAATAGTTTTTAAATTACAAATTGATCTTATTTTGCCTGATTTTGTTGCAGAATATGAAGTGAATCAGATGGAAAACACTCTGCACAAAGGAGCTGGAAGACAACTTTTAGTATGCCAGCAGGCTGGCAGGAGCCAGGTCAAAATTGTTAGCCTTGCTTTAGAGTAAAGTAGCAACTCATATACATTTTCTAGGCAGGAAGTGTAGAGATGAAAATGGTTTATTTTATAATCAGTTGCTTAGTATGTTTGGTCACACATCGTCAGGCAGATGTGTCCTGAGAAGGTTTAGCTAGAGGGAGTCGTTCATCATGAGGCAGGTGGACTGGGGGCATTAGAAACCAAGCAATCAGGTAAGATTAAGTGTGATTCTGACAGAGGTACCCTGTCCTGAGTAGAGAGTCACTGAAACAAGCTGGCCAAACAGAGTATGTTTGCAGCCTAGCATGAAGCTGCTCAGATAGGGCTGAATCAAATTCTCTCTGACTCACAGCTAGGTACTTAGTCAAGACCGGCTGAGTCTGACAGCCCAATGAGGAAGCTGTTATTCTAAATTTTTCTATTACAATTTCATTATCATTTTTAAAGATGTGTGAATCCTATTCAAGAAAATTTGGGGTAAGTCTCTTTATTTGTTTAACAATAATGAAATAAGTCATCATGAATGCTTCCGTAGATGTGATTTGAGGACATATCCTATTGTTCTTAGGCTTTTTAGGATTGGATTTTCAAGATCACATGAATAAGAGTATACATGTTTAAGTTTATAGATTGTGTGGAAAGATTTTTCAAATGAATGTACTACTTTATATTCCCAGCATCAGTATATGATGACAATTTCTCTTGAGAACTAATCATGTGTCATCACCAGAAAAGGTATTCCTCTTCAGAAATATTAGCAGAAGTATTCTCAAGTTCTTCCTGAGAATAAAGTGAGCATCTACTGAGAACAAAGACCTAGGCAGGTACTTCTGCAAACCTGACTTTCTCAGAAAACTTTCCCACATCTTATTAGAGGATCAGATTATAGCAATTGCTCAAAGGAATGTTAGAATAGTTCAGAACCAGGGAATCATGTATCTGGAATGCCTTGCCTCGCATCAATTGAAGTGTTTGTTGTGATGATCTCACTCTTATTTCATCATTTTGGCCAGATTATTCTAGTCATTTTAGTTGAAATTTTCATGAATGAGGGGAACCTCACTCAGACTTCAAGCCTCTGAGGTGAGTGGGCAAGATTCGGGTTTTCCACATAAAAGGGCTTGGACTACTTGTAATACGCAGTTAAACTCTGACAGCCTATAGTACTGTTCAGCAGGTTTAATTCCTAAATAACCTCCATGGTGGTAAAGTATACTTCTCCAACACAGTAACTAGAGGTTTGAAGATTTGCGTTGGCTGATGGGCTCTCTCTATCCTCTTCTCAACTCACACTGAAAGCCGTCTCTTGTTAAATGCTCTGGAGGTATTTACCTTGCCTTTACACTGGTAGTCCTCATGAAAAGACCAAAGCAAGGTGGCCACTGTATTTTTAGTTTTAATTTTCAAATAACCTGCATGGACAAAACTGAATCCAAAATACAGCCAAGAGCTCAGAGCACAGTATTTTTCTCTCTATTAAAGCTGCCCACTTGGGATTCTCATAAATAAGCTGCAACACAACTACCTTGGATCTATGGGCAGAATGAATAAGT
>NW_004524580.1:15182966-15184050 GCF_000260255.1 Octodon degus
AGAGAGACAGAGAGAGACAGAGACACAGAGAGAGAGAGACAGAGACAAAGAGAGACAGAGAGAGACAGAGAGGGAGAGAGAAACACAAATAGGCAACTAAAAGAATGACATTAAGTGTAAGGGACAGAGAGGTGCTGCATAGAAGGTAGAGTTTTCATACCAACCTATTGGTTGGTTGCTTAACAAAAAGGGAGGAAATTGAGCAAACCATAAAGCAATAAAGAACATAACGCATATGATAAGCTCCAAGTAGTTCAATTCTGCAGGAATAAATGGGTATGTATGGGAAAAAGGATGGAAAATCAGATTAGAAAATAAAACAGATGCCAGATTGTAGAAACCATTTATATGACATGAAGAGTTGCACCATAAGTCGATTTCAACTGTATGGTGCTTCATTTTTTTTTTTTTTTCTCACATGTGGGACCAGGAAAATAACCCAGGTCCCTGCACTTGCCAGGCAGGCACTTAGACTGCTGAGCTATCTCCCCAGTCCCAGATAGTCACATCTAATAAGTAACCTCTAAGTATCTTGGCCAACGTCCAGCCTCTGCTTCCAAGGAACAACAGCCAAAGGAAAGAGGAAAGTAGCAGCAAAGAAGAAAGTCTCAGAATCATCATGGGTTTGGAGGGAAGAAACATATGTTTATACAACTCAGAGCAAAATCAGTACCCTTTATTTATACATGAATGATTACATAAACTTTCTTTATGCAAAGATTAGCAGATGTGGTTTTCATCTATAAGTGAGAATTTAATTTTTGATTAATATGAGTATACAGTAGAAACTAGGAGTAGTCATGAAAACTTCAACAATTGTCCTTTCTGTTCTGTTTCTTCCCCACTGAATCTCTTAGCTCTTCGGGGTGCTTTCTTTTTTTTTTCAAAGTTTTATTGATAAACAGTTAGCAATGAGACAGTTTCAAATCAAATCGGAAGTACAGTTTCAACAAATAATACACCGCATATATTCTTCATAGTGGTTAATTGCTGTACAAGAAGTGGACTTGTGACACTATTTACAAACACTTAGAACAAATCATTCTATTCATTAAGAGAATGCAACTATATATCTATCCTAACC
>NW_004524580.1:15187496-15210101 GCF_000260255.1 Octodon degus
CGCCGGCGCAGGGTAGCAGGAAGCTCTCTGCACACTCACCGGACCTGGGCTAGGACTGGGTCTGGGGGCTCCTGGAACTCGGCAGAAAATCCTACTCGGCGGGCAGGGTGGGGGAGGCACTTGGGGGTGCTTTCTTACTGCCTCAAGATCTTGACTCTAAACTTCCTTGTTATTGTTCAATACTCTTGGTTTAGGCTTGTCCCTTTCTGCAGGTTTACAAGGCAGGAGGTAAGGAGTCAAGCTCTGTAAGAGCTTTATGCACTTGATTATGCCATGAAAAAGCCTTAGGTGAATAAATGCAAATCATAAGCCTAAGTGTCCCCAGGGGGGCTGTGGAGACACATCCATATGATGCTCTGCTTTGCAGATTCTCCAAACTTGACATGACTTTGCCAAAGTTCAAGTGTTGGATGGCTCTCTGATGTCTCAATAGCACACTTTTGCCTGAGGGATCCAAATATATGCATGCATGCTCTGTACCTATTTTGAGATGTAGAGAATCCTTCAAGTTTCTCATAACACTGGAAGGATCATAGACTATGGCTCTCCTTAAAATATAATTTATCCAATTTTGAAGAAATGAGCTTTGCCCAGAAAGTTACATTTGGAAAGAAACTTCTTTAATTTGTCCACAATTGTACAATTTGAGCAGTTGCTCAGCATATGCTTAGTGACTGAACCAAAGTGATTTCCTTTTTAGAAAACATTCCAATCTATGAGATTTGAAATTATGGCTTTTACCTGTGAGCCTATCTTAGACTATGTAAGTTCTGTTTATTTTTCAGTCTTAGCCTCTTTATCTTGAAAAGGAGAACCATTATAATTCCTACTTCTTAAAAGTATTGAAAATATTTCAGAAAATGCTGCCATAAAATGCTTAGTACAGTACCTGGCCTCTAGAAGCTGCATAATCAGTGGTACCTGTTGCTATCATTGCTGTTCAAACCCCTCACTCCACTCCTCTTGTCCAAGCTTCTGGAGGCAACATAAATACAGGCACACTTGTCACATGCTTTCAGTAAAGGTTTAATGAAACTCTACACAAAGCCACATGATTAGCTTTTGCCTAACATGATTTTTAATGTGCTTCCATGGCGCCTCCTCTGAGGAGCTCATTAGCGATGCTGCCCCATCAGTTGCCACAGGCATCACGATAAGAAAGATTATTTTTCATCCTTGCTTCTGCTTCAGCTGCTTCTTTGCTCTTTTACACCCTGCATAAAAAAGAAATTTTCTCTGCTCTTACATAATTTCACAATAGGCCTCTCCCTCTTTATTCTCACAGTGAAGCGAATTGGCCTTATCATACAGACAGTGCTGCAATCCAAGTGAGTAAGCCTAATTCACTCATTACCAAGAAGTGCTGTACCTGGAGAAAGATAATGGAGATCTAATACATACGCTATGTGCTTTCCCATCAGAGTATTCTTTTTAAAGAAATAATTAGATGAATAAATTAGATTTTAGGCACTGATCTACCTATATACTCCAAAGAGTATGTAATTAGAAATTTAAGCAGTGGGCCAGGTATCATTAAGTCATTGGAGACATTTCTATTAGAAGCCAACAGTTTTGTCAAAATGTTAATTGTCTTAAACCATTTTAAAGTCCATAAAAGTTACAGAATGTATGTAAGGTTGAATGAGTAGCCCAATTTAGATAAACATATCAGATAGATAATGCTTTAGTTATTAAAAATGCATGGTATATCCCAATTATTTGAGTAACATGATATTTAAAACCATGACAAAAGAATGGTGAAAACAGTGTGGTAAAAAAAATCACTTAAATTCAAGATAACGTTATTCCTCCAAAAAGTAACTGACAATCTCCAGATGGTAATGTCATAGTAGATAATACAAGAAAATGGGAAATTTCTCCCATCTAGGACATAGAAGAAACTAAAAGCCCAATAATTTTTGGTTTTTTCCATGGTGTATTTATCTATTCAGGTTGTCAATTGTAGAGACTAGGCGACTCACGCAATGGCTTTCTCATTGTTCTGGTGGTCAGAAGGTCCAGATAAAGTCTCTAGCATGTTTGCTGCCTGTGAGCCTCTCTTTCTGGCTTGTAGACAGACTCTGTCTCTGCCCTTACAAGGCTTGCCCTTTATACGTTCTGATTCCTGATGTCTCTTCCTTTCTCTTTCTAGGGACACAAATCTTAATGGATTATGGCTCCAGTTTCAAAAATTTATAAACATTAGTAACTTTCTTTAAAGATTTTCCTTCCAAATGTAATCATATGGAGCATTAACTCTTCAATGTGGAAAAATAAGATGGGGCACAGTTCAGTCTATGGCACATGGACATTCATAGTCAAATGAATGTAAATAGTTTGTTAGTTTTTTTGTTTGTTTGTTTGTTTGTTTTTTGTTTTGTTTCCGGAACTGGGGATTGAACTCAGGCCCTGCACTTGCCAGGGAAGCACTTATTCCACTGAGCCATCTCCCCAAACCTAAAAACATTTCTTTTTATTTTTTATTTTTTTGATGAAACCAGAGATTGAACTCAGGCTCTTGCACTTGCCAGGCAAGTGCTTATTCTACTGAGTCATCTCCCCAGCCTGTTAGGGATTTTTTGTTGTTCTTTTTTGACTTTTTCTGAGCAGAATATATTTATTGGAGGAAAGAAAGCTCCTGTAGAAGAGAAGGGGGCCCTAGCAGGTTGTCCCCCTGTTTTTTCACTTTTGAGACAAGGTCTTACTATGTAGTTGAGGCCAGCTTCGAACTCATAGTGTTCCACCTGCCTCAACTTCCAAGGAGAGAGATATTACAGGAGTGCACCACCATGCCCAGCAGATGTTAACAGTTTTAATTTTTACTCTCTTAGGAAGTTGGCCAAAGAAAATATCAGTGCAAAAGCCTATAGGTAAGTAAAACTGAAATATATAGAAAATAAAAATCAAACACATTTGGAATGAATCTTTTACTTATGGATAATTAGAAGCTTCTGGCAAGCTGTAACATTTTCTTTCACTTCTAAAATTATATATTCAGTTTTTTCTAATCATAATACAGTAATAATTCTAGATTATTCTCTGCGTTAATCTGTAGTGTACTGACCAGTCTTGACATGTTCACAGATTGGTGGGTGGAATACTTGGGACTCATATTTGCATAAGCATCTAAGGAGACTCTGGGTAAAACAGTTTAAACTATAGAGCAGAGCATTCACCCTACATTTAATCTATGAAAAGAAAAAAATAGTTCTGTCTTTGTAGGGGAAGAATTTGATAAGTCAATCCAAATTGTCTCTCGACTTTTTATCTGTAGTACATGGCACGCTTAATGAAAAAGGAAGTCTAAAAGTGCTAGGACATATGCAGTACCTCTTTTGAACACATGTACTGTATTGAATTGTTGTAAGAAACAGAAAACAAGGACAGGCCAGATAGCTCAGTGGATTAAAGAGCCTGCGTAGGCAAATGCAGGGACCAGGGGTTCGATCCTGGGTGCCATGCTGCTGCGTGCTTGTAATCCCAGTTCTTGGGAGGCTGAAAAACAGAATGGATCACTACAAGTCTGATCTGTGTACTGAGACCCTGTAGACCCTGTACTAAATGCACACACACACACACACACACACACACACAGAGAGAGAAATAGAAAACAGACAGTTTCATTCCATTTTTAAAGATTTTACCATGTAGATTTTAACTTCATTAAAATGAAAAAAAAGCCTGTTGTGCAGTAGTGGTGTTCATGGTATAGTGAAAATCAGTAATTACCCCAAAGAGATAGATGAAACCATTTCAGCCACTGGAAAAGAGAGTGTCTGTGTAGTCTCTAGTGGAAGTAGAAATTGCTCCTAACACAAGGCCTGGCAGAGCTTAAAAAACTATTGTTAGTAGATGTGATCTCAAACAGAGGAAGAGAGCAGGTGCCAGTGGTGAGTGGCTTGAGACATGTGCAGCGGCAGTAACTAAATGTCACAGTTTGACAGAGATAATTTTGATTTACGCCGGATTACCAAAGGTCTTAATGTGTCACATTTTAATCTCACCTAAAATTCCCATCATGCTCATGAATTATATGGCAACTAACCTCGTGAATAGGGAGATTTAAAGCTGAAATAGAAAACAGTACATGATAGTGTGTCGTGGTGTAATTAGAGCACTGAAAGGCAAAAGGCCCCACGCATGGAACTGAGGGACTGGTATGTTCTGCTAGCGCTGTAAAGGATACAAGAGGATGGAAAGTTCTATTAAGGCATGGTTACTTTGTTTGCAGGTCTATGCTGAGATTCCTCCCTATGGTAACTTTAACTTTAGTATATTTTTTCCACTTATCCTATTCAAAAAGGTATTGAGTTCTTCTGGGGTCTAAGGAAGTGACAATAATTGGACTCAATCTTTTTTTTTTTTTTTTTTTTTTGTACTTGGGATCGAACTAAGGACCTTGTACTTGCCAGGCAAACACTTATTCCACTGAGCTATTTCCCAGCTGGACTCAATCTTGATCATTGTAAAAATCTAAAAGAAAGAGCCTCCAGGAAAGGATTAGCTCTGGAAACATCCAAAACTTACATTGATTCAAAAGAAAAAGTTGAAGAGAGTTTCAGACACTGAAGATAAAGTGAGAATTAGAAAAAGTTTTCCTTCATTACTTTAAATCCATGACAGAAATCTAAGATCTAGATTGATTTTATTTCTGAGAACTTCTCAGATTAGCATCCTTATAAGAGTATTTCTGGAAGTGTTCTTTGTTAAAATGAGGCTTTTTCAGAACAAGAATTATATGTGGAATCTGCCAGTGTTGTTATTAAATACTACTCATTTTTTTGAATAATAGAAAAATAAAAGTTTTTACAGTAGATACAAGAAAAATGCAGGATTGAGGCTTAGGTTAGTTTTTCAAATTCAGTCTTACTGATTTGTAAGCCTTGGTAATTCATTTTGTAATAGAATGTCCTATACATTCCAAGAGTTTTAGCAATACCCTTGGCTTTTATTCACAAAGTAATAATAATACAATTCTTGCCCCACATCGCTGTACCTCCGAAGAGTGCCCTAATTTCCTAGGTTAGGAGAGGACAGACTGAAGTCAGTTACCCCAGGATGAAAATAGGTTCAGACAGAATAGTATTGTGAATTTCTTAAAATGAGACCCAATTTACATGTGCTCATGGAAGTGGAATTTAAAAATCTCACATATAACCTCACTTGTGTAGACATAGCCTTACAGTCTGGGCTCAAGGCCAGAATTAGAATTAAGTATCTCCCAATTCCCTTAGACAATCAGGAAACACATTTTTCTACCTCCCTTCTTTCTACCCTGACACCATTTCTTTTGGACAATTAAACTACAGTACTTCAGAATCCTTAGAGGAAAGCTGCTGCATAAATGCAAAGTAATAATGGATAGTGGCTGAGCAAATAAAATAAAATAAACTATAGTAAAAGAGCTAACTATCTAAATTGAGAAGTCCACACTCATGAATGAATATTCATGGGCATATTTTCATATTAATATATTGAAGTAATATCAGACTTCTGCTAGCAGATTAATTTGAAGCCCAAAGAGACATCTATTTCTGAAGCTAGAGACATTGATCTTTTGATGATGATCCATAATAACTGCATTTCTACCATAGAAGGTAAATGCCATAATAATTTTAAAATGATAAATGCTGATGTGGTGGTGAGATGCACGTTTATTTATTTGCTTTGTTTTAATGGAATTTTTCCCCTACGGGTGCTGGGCGTAGGCAGCCAACACATATAAGAAATGGCTTTTGTAACTATTCCTTTTATCACAGAAAACACAACACTAACTATACTTTAGCACCATCCTCAATATTCAAATACTAATACCTTGTTGCCCAGTGGGGATTTAAGTCTGGTAATGAAATACACATTTTTGAATGAGAAGATTCATTAATTCCAAAGAAAAGGACAAATGCAGTTATGTCTAATCTGAAAAGAATAAGCCCACTTAATTAGTTGTTGAGTTGTGTAGGTTTGATTTCACTCACAAGGAAATGGGATAAGTAGTTAATTATACTATAACTATATGTAGCTAATTTACTTGATAATCTACCTGAGTTGAATAGTTGACTTACAGCTAATGTATACCCTAGTCTTGATAAAATTTAATAATTAATAATATTAATCTGAAATGGATGACTGGGAAAGTGCCTAAGTGTTTCGTGTCTACCAGCCTCCAATGGCACCATCAATCCTCTGTTATCTGCCTGACCACTTGCATCCTGGACTCATCATTTCTTTGTATATGCTTACTAATCTTAGTTTGGACACTCTCATGGACCCCAACTAATCTTTTTCTTTTCTTTTACCTGTGGCACTGGGGAATAAACCCAGAGCCCCTCACATGACAAGCAACCTTTCTACAACGGAGCTAGATTTTAGCCTTTTACAAATTGTATTTGTAGACAGTCTCACTAGCTGCCCCAGTTGACCTTGAACATGCCTTGAAGTCTTGCCACCTTAAACTTCTTGTTGAAGACAAAAAGTGCCAGCTCCACCCCCGGGGTACACTGAGATAGCAATTGAGATTGGGCGTGGTGGCACATGTCTGTAATCCCTGCTCTTAGGAGGCTACACACAGGTGGATCACTAGAAGTCCGATCTAGTAGTGAGACCCTGAACACCCTCTAGACCTGTCCCTAAAATAAAAAAAAATTTAAAAAAGAGGAGAAGATTGTAGGTTTCAATATCTGCCCCTGCATACCCAAATTTTTCAAAGGGGAGACTACCCTCTTTCACTGACACTTGCCTATTCAAAATGCCAGAGTCACAGAGCAGATGCCTTGTAGATATTTGTTGAATGAACAGTGGGTGAATTGAAGCTAGATTATAGTGGTTTGTCACTTTTACAGCAAATGCAACACTGCCACATTAACCAAATATGTTCAGGTACTTTTTTCTTGCCTCTCTATCTTCTTTCCTACCTGCATCCCCACATCACTATAGCTCAGAGTTTTTGGAAAGGGACAGAATTAAGCTTTATTTCACATGTAGCTTTTATTTCACACCTACTAGTTATACAAAGAAGTATTTATGGAGAATGGAATCATCTCATTTGGTCTTGATACATCTTTGGAGTGGGTAGCGAAAGCTTTTATCTCAGAGGGCATTTCCAGCACTGCAGTCAGCACCTGTTATGGCAGCTCATTAGCTACCTTCAAAAGAATTTGTAAGTTAACTGGTGGAGTGACTTGGACTAAGGTTTCCTCATAGGTGTTTGGGGGCCAGGGAGATGGCTCAGTAGAATAAGCGCTTCCAATAAACTTCACTATAACTGTGGCTATGTTACTATTTCATGTTAATTAGCAATAAAAGGAAGAGCAGTTCTTTGTTCCAGGCATATTTGGGTTATGTGGGAGGGATAGATTTGAACTGATATTTCAAAGGGTTTGAAGAAAAGAGTGAAGGAAATGACTGACAATAAACTCATGGGGGGAAGGGAAAGAGGTAGGGCACACAAGGTTAAAGTTTTGAATTGCAATAGAATATGGTGATGTTTGAATTAAGATAATGCAAAGCTCCTGCCACTGTGTTCTATTTGCCATACATAACATGGCATAGTTCAAGGATTAGGTCTGTGTGATAAGATTGTCATGTTTAAGTGGAAAGCCAGGGGAGGAAACTAAAGTGGTAATTTTCTCCTACCCCCATCGCCTTGTAAATACGACTTGCATTTCCACAAAATAGTCACAGGACTGCAAACAAGAAAAGACAATAAACATATTGCATTTAAAGACCTCCAGAATTATGCAGAAGAAGGATAAAAGCAAAGAAATTAAGGCCTAAGGAAGTGGAAGTCTCTTTCTTAAATTGCAGAACTAGGGGAAAGGAAATCAATTTTCTCTGTTGTTAAAGTTACGATTTCTTTCCCAAGTGTTTTTAATTTTAAAATTACTTTAGTCTTTATAAACACAGAAATCCATTTAATCAAGAAAGAACAAAGTAGTTTTGCAGTTGTTTTAGCTTGTTTCTCATTTTTCTTTTTCCTTTAAGAATTAATTTATTTGGTTATCTCAGAAGCAGAGATATATGTTAAAATTTTAGCTGTTCTACAGTTAGAATGGTCCATGAAGTACATAGAAAAGTAATTTGAGAAAAAGTAGGTGATATACTGGTTTCTTCATCCACAAGAAATAGAATAGCTTCTTCATCTTTAGAAAATGTTATAAACTGGTTGCTTTGAACACTTAACAGTCTTAGTGTCTTTTTAATCATTGTGTGATAGTCATTTAGAGAAAATACAGAGCAAGATGACAGTGAGACAGCATAGTCAATCGTTCCGGAAAATGAGAGACCTGCTCTTCAGGAGCTGACGTCACAGGAAATTGCGTAGTAGGCACTGGGTGAGGGGAAAGGAGTGATGCTTAGTGTTAGTACCTGTGAACACATGCTAACTGGTTGCCTAAAGAAGTCACCTTTGGCCCATATCTTTGGAGCGGGGTGCTGACAATTCTCATTGAGTGTCTTTTTCTTTGGTTTAAACTGAATATATTTATACATTTTCTTGAGAGGGTGAAATGGTAGGGGCAAAGTATCTGCTCATTCCTCTTGTTTCCTCAAAAGAGCACCAGACCATCAATAGATATATATTTTTAAATGTATTAACTTTTAGGCCCATTTTATGAGACCGACACACTCCCTACTGTGCTAATGAGGCCCCACTATGGCACATTTTAAATGCATATAATGATCACTTCTGTCTTAAGGACTTTGTACCAGTGGATGATTTATCTCAATTCCTCTTTTTTTCCCCCCTCCCATTGCCCTGCTGTCCTTTCAATGTCCTTCCCTTACTTATTTACAAACACTTTGCTTCCATTTTTATATCTTTTCTTTTTTCCCCTTTCTGTCATTCTCTTCCTCCCTGTCTAGTTCCCTTTCCAACTGAGCATTTCATATATCAGAATATCTAGAATACATTCTGGTGCTTGGTGACACTTAATTTCTCACACCAGGGAGTAATGCAATAGGTACAGGTGTGAGTCTCACTCATTTCACTTAGGTGTGTAGTGGCTGTATTCCAGCCATTTACTCATAATTTTCTCAAGTTTTTTCATCGTTATGGTGGAGTAATACTCTATGTATATTAAAAAAATCTTTATTCATTCAGTTGATTAGGCATTTTGCTTTTATAAACTGTGTCACTCTCAACATGGGTGTACATACATTGCTTTGATATGATGTTTTTATATCTTTAAGGAAGATACCAAGAAGAGGAATAGCTAGGTTAAATAGAACCTCTATTTGAGTATTTAAGATGTGCCAGAGAGGGACCTCATTAGCACAGTAGGTAGTGTTTCTGTCTCATGAAATGGGCTTAAAAGTTAATACATTTTTTAAAAAATAGCTGTGATGGGCTGGTGCTCTTTTGAGGTAATAAGAGAAACAAGTAGACACTTTCTACTAGCATTTCACCCTCTCAAGAAAAAGTATAAATATATTAAGTTTAAACCAAAGAAAAACACGTTCAGTGAGAATTGTCAGTTCCCAGCTCCAAGATTTTGCAGAATTTGCAGAGTGATATTCACAGTGGTTGCACCAGTCTACATTCCCACTGACAATAGAGAAGGTTTCCTTTTCCCTATCCTGCTGGCTTTGTTATTGGTTGACTTCTTAGTAACAGCCATTCTTTCTGGGATGTGATGAAATCTGAGCATCATTTTTATCTGCATCTCTCCAAAGATCAGCAATATTGAACAGATTTTGTTTATTTTCTATTTGTACTTCTTCACCTGAGAAGTGTGTTTTCATCTCAGATGCCCATTTTGCATTGGGACTTTAAATTTCAGGGATTTGATTTGAGTACTTTATATTTTCTAGATATTTGCTTTTGTCTGAAGAAAAGCTAGCAGAAGATTTTCCCATTCTTTGTGTTATCTCTTCACTCTGTTGCTGGATTCTTTTGCAGTTCAAATACTTTTAAATAAGATAAGATCCTAGTTCTTTATTCTTTATAACCTTTATAGTATGGTCCTGGTTTTGTTCATAAATTTTTTTTTAAATGTATTTGGTACAGGGTCCAACTACACAGCTCAGATTCCTAGTGATCCTCCTGTTTTCAACTTCCCCAGCACTTGGATTATAGGCATATGCCACCGTGCCCGGACTCAGTGGCCAGGTCAGTATGCCCAGGGGTGGGACCAATGTGGTATGTAGTGCCCGAGATCGAAACCTGGTCCTTATGCTTGCCTAATCAGGTGCTTAATATGCAGATCTATCTCTCCAGCCCTGTTTGTAAATCTTTGTCCATGCCTGTTACTTCAAGAGTTCTTTTCTATCTTCCAGCAAATAAGTGTATCTTTTGGAGTATAAGAGCCAATAAGAGCTATTTGTGCTGATGGTAATAACATAAAGCAATGTTATCCACAGAAAGCAGAGATGTGAGTGTAATTGATGAACTCTCTGGAAAAAGGAAAGTAAGAGAGACACTAAAAGGCATTCAATCAGCCACATGTGGTGGTGCATGCCTGTAATGCCTACTTTGAGAGACTGAGGAAGGAGGGCCACAAGCTCAAGGTCACAGGAGCAAGTTACCCTGTTTCAAAAAAAAATTTTGTTAAAGACTTGGATTGTTGCTTAGTGTGAAGGCCCCGTATTCAATTCCCAGAAATACACACACAAACACACACACAAACACACACACACACACACACACACACACACACACACACACACAGAGCAAGTCTCGATTAATTCACACTATGTACTAAGCAACCAAGAGAATTTTTCAGTTAAATAACAGATAAGTATGCACAATGAGTTGGCGAATTAATAGAATATGCATTCCATAGGTCCTCAGTTTATTTCCTAATATTTGATATGATCACATATTTTTGTATAATTGGCAAAAATGTCTACCTTTCTGTCCATTGAGTTTCCCCACCTCATCTTCCATATTATACATATTTTAGTTAACTGTATCTTCCTGTGGGCACACCCTGGGGAGCTGTTAATATTACTGTTTTCAACTGTTTTACACAAAAGACTAAAAGCTTAATGTCCTCACAGGATTTAGCCTCTCATCCCTTCTGAGATTGAGGTTTTCTCTGCAACTAACGAAACTTCGACAGAGCAAAATAGTAATAGGAAGACGTAGGCACTGTCTCACCATTCAGAGTATCCTTGAAGTGGACTGTCACAAACTTTGACCATTTGTCCTCCACTATCAACCATGGACTTCAATGGACAAAAAGGACCTAACAAAGCCCATAATTGAGGATGCTGAAAATAAATTTGGAGGCCAGCCCAGACACATAAATGTCCCATTTAAATTATGCCAGTAGACATAATTCATTCTTAGATATCTTCTACAGAATTGTGTGTGACAATAATAATGATGGGTGCAAAAGGTCTGACTTAGTCTTTGACAAATTAGAGAATTACTAGAAAGAATTGAGAAGAACTATGTCAGAAGTATAATCACAAGCCGAAGATAGCATGAACACTATTGCCATTTGTTCTTTCTTGGAGTCTCTTTGTCCTACAATATTTATAAAATTCATCAATATATTTTGCTCTCTACCTGTCATATTGGCTGTCATGACTCCCAACACATAGGAAGAAAGGACACAGAGAATAGTACTTGCCTGTGCCTACGGTCCTGGCCACAAGTCAGAGGACAGTGGCGAGTACATGAGCAGTCAGAAAAGGTGACATGAATGATGACTTGTGAAACCTAAGCCTAGAAACTGATTGATGCATATCACCGATGCTTTGATGACCTACCTGACATAGAAGAAGGAGACCTCTAAACGTTTGTGCTCAAATCCCCAGAAGCTTGAACTCCTTTACCTTATAAAGTGAAAATGGTTCTCTAGATGTGGTCCAGTAAAGGACACCAAGGTACAGGGACGACGCTGCATTGTCTAGGAAGGCCCAAAGCAAATCCCAAGGATTCTTATATTAGGAGGTGAGGAGTGTAGGAGGAGGAGGATGAGAGGAAAAGGAGAAGCGGAAGTTAGCCAAGAAATGCAAGCAATGACTTAAAGCTGAATAATCCAGGAAACAGGCATCCTCCAGAGTCTGCAGAGGGAATGAAGCTTGACAGCAACACCTTGACACTCAAGCCATTTGACTTACCTAAGGTTTTTCAACTCAAGAGCTGGAAGACAAGTTTATAGTGTTTTAAGCCATCGCCATTGTGGTGATTCATTCCAAGTGTAATTGACCACTAATATAATAGCCAACTTACACTTACCAATGGCTCAAGTGCCAGGCTTTCAACTTTACATCAAAGGTTTTGTTTCACATTTATTTAAACATTTTATCAAGTGGATATTATTATTTTGGGTTTTAATTAAGCCTTTTTATTTATTTTATTTTATTTTTTATTAATTTTATTGAGAAACAAATAGCAATGAGACAGTTTTAAAACCAATTAGTAGGACAATTTTAATAATTAATACATTGCATATTGTTGTCTACATAGTGCTTATTCATAGTACAAGATGCAGACATGATATCCTGTCCAAACACTATTGGCACAAATCTTTCTTCTCATTGAATTAAGATAAAGTAGCTGTATACCTATCCTAACAATTTTGTATATACAGATACAAATTGGTCCTTCACTTGTATCTCCTTTTTTTGTTTAGTTTTGTCAGAGATGAGTATTCCATTGTCATTTAAATATTGTAGGTACCTGAATTCAGCAAAATAATCCAATATACTCCAGTAGTCCATAACAATAGTGGGTTATCTGTAGGACTGTCAATGTCAGAATTTGTTGACTTGAGCCTTTTATAGCTCAGCATATTAATATGGCTTTACTTTTTCTACCTCATTTTTATCCTTTTCTGATGGATGATTAAGATAAATAGTGTTTTAAGCCATCACCATCGTGGTGATTCATTCCAAGTGTAATTGACCACTAATATAATAGCCAACTTACACTTACCAATGGCTCAAGTACCAGGCTTTCAACTTTACACCAAAGGTTTTGTTTTACATTTATTTAAACATTTTATCAAGTGGATATTATTATTTTGGCCTATAAGAACAAGAAGTGTAACTTTTGTATCTGACAAGATCAGTCAAATCCTCTCAAGATTTACCCTGAAACCCTGTACTGCAGTTTGTAAATTCTTTGTCAGTGTCAGCCATGTGGATGAGTCAAGGCCATTGCCCGACCAATTTGCTCTCTATGAAAGCCTAAGAGAATGTTTTCTCTCCACGTAACTCTACTTAAGGCCTTTTTATTTTTTAAGCATAGTACAAATTAGATTAAAACAGAAAAAATTAAAAGTGATACAGATTTTCACCTAACAAAGTAATATGGAGGGCTGGCCAAATAGCTAAAAGAATTAAAGTGCCTGTAACAGGCCCAGGGGCTGGGGGCTCAATCCGTGGGCCTGCTGTGCCAGCCCCACATCCGGGGCACACTGAGACAGCGAATGAGACTGGGTGTGGTGGCGCACGGACCACTGTAATCCCAGCCTGTAATCCCAGCTCTTGGGAGGCTATAAACACACGGACCACTGTAAGCCTGCTCTGGTGGTGAGACCCTGAATACCTTGTAGATGTTTTCCTAAAAATAAAAAAAAAAAAAGTAATATGAATTTTACAGTATTTGTTGTAGTACATAGTGTTATCCTCCAACCAGTTATTCCTATTACCAGATATATACATGCAATGTTGGAAGAAGAAAGAAAAAAAGAAAAAAGCAATATGTAAGAAATTAGGATGGCAAAGAGGAGAAACAATTGAAAAAAAGTAGATGAAACAAATTAAAGCATTAACTGCTTCTTTCCACAGACCTGCTTCTGTTTGGATATTATTATTTTGGAGAAATACCTCTTTTCTATTTGCTGATTCATTGAGTACAGGCTTTATAAAGACTCGAGTTTGGCAGTCTTTGTGTCAGTGCTGAAGACAGTGCAGCAAAGAAAATTACCGCAACTCTTTCGTAAAGCTAAAGTGAAATGTAGTGTAGACAATTGCAGCACTTAGTAAGCTTTCTCCACAAATTGGTTTGTTATTTTCTACCTGTGACTCTTTTCCTGGCAAAAAAAAAAAAAAAAAAACTTTAAAATTACCATATATTTTTTTCACTTAAATGTAGATTTGGGAGTTAAAATAATTGGAAAGAACTGTAGAATTGAGTTAGTAGGCTGTAGAAATTGGCAAGGTTCTTATTTCTAAATATGTACTAAAAACAGTGCTTGAGAAGTTTATCTTTCCTTTTTGCCATCACATAAAACTGGTTGTAGAAGGAGCTAGAGAATATTCTGTTCGTTATATTTTTAAAAATGGATTTGGAAGATGAGGTGCTTTGCATCCTCCCCTTCTATCATGATCATTACCAACATGCAGGAGATGTAAGGGGCATGGTCAAATCCAAACCCGGATGATTTCTGTATTCTTACTGTGTCTAGCTGGGTGTAGCCACTGTATTAAAGGAACAGCATTGCCATGAATTGTATTGCCGTGAAATAAAGTATATTTCATTAAATATACTTTGCCAGCTGGCATATCAAATTATGTTTTGTGAGTCTAACTAAGGATCATGAATAAGAGAATCATCTATCACCTTTAACCAAGCAAAGAAATTGAAATAAGAACAACACAATTAGACAACAAAGAATGTACATACACTCGGAAATTCATTCAAATGTATTCATTATTATACTTTAGTAATTGTATCTGATTGTTAAAATGAGGAAAATTAATAAAAAATAAAATTAAAGGGCTGGCCAGATAGCTCAATGGACTAAAATGCTTGCTTAGGCAAGCACAGGGCCTAGGGTTTGATCCCCAGCTCCACCTGCCACTCTGACCCTGCCCCCACCCACAGGATGCAGAGACAGCGATTGAGACTGTGCGCTGTGGTGTGTGTCTGTCATCCCAGCACTTGGGAGGCTGAAACAGAACGATCACTATGAGTCTGATCTGTGGAGAGAGACCATGTAGATCCTGTACTAAATACATAAAATGAGTAAATAAATAAAATAAAGGGACTAATGTGAAATTGATAGACTTAGAAAAATTGAAAGGAATTTAAAAGTTTTTTAAATAATAAATAAAATTTAATATGTGTGCCTAATTATCACAGTATAAAATTTAAATAAAAATCAGAACAATGTAATCCCATCATATTAATTTATATTATTATAATGAGTAATGCATAATTATGCAATTGAGCAATTTTTTTTCTGCCAAGCAATTATTATTAATTCTGAAGGTTAAAATGACTGAAAGAAAATAAAAGAAACAAAAAGGATTTATTTGCAAAAGAATCAAGAGATGGAGTGAGAACAGAAGTTGGAGAAGAAAAGGGGATAAAAAGAAGTAAAGACTATGCACATGTATAAGTTGGTACAAAGATTATAATCATTGTGTACTGCAAACATGTATTATTTTTTTAAAAAGAGGATTTAAAACACTTAAGTCACTTTTACATATAAACACAATGCATTTGAACACACAAATGCACACACATATATGTGTGTGTAAAACTACTGTACAAATGAAAAGAAAAGAAAAAAGAGGGGCCGGGGAGATGGCTCAAGTGGAATAAGCACTTCCCTGGCAAGCGCAAGGGCCTGAGTTCAATCCCTGGTTCCGCAAAAAAAAAAAAAAAAAAGAAAAAAGAAAAAAAAGAAATCATAATAAAACTGCAGTATTTTTCAGAATCAAGTCACTATTTGGACAAAAACAATAGTGGATCATAGTAGAATTTAAAGGGAAGTTCTTGTTTCCTTGAATTTACTAGTTTTCGTCTTTAGAAAATTGAGAAAGAAATGTCTGTTTGAGAATGAAAGATATATGTGTTATTGTTTATGCCTGTAATCCTACCACAGTGGGACACCGAGGTCCAAGGATCACAAATTCAATCCCAACCTGTGCAACTAAAGGATATAGTCATGTCGTGTCTCAAAATAAAAATTTTAAAAGAAGTGTTGTATATGTAGCACAATATGAAGAGCATGGGTTCAATCCCTGGTACTAAAGGAAAAGAAAAGCATCATTTTCTCTTCAAATTAAGCAATATAGTATAGTAGTTCTCATTAATTTATTATGGACCGAAAGGTAGGATGTTTTTTCTGAAGAAGTAGCCACATCAATCAACATGATAAATAAAATTCCAGAGCAGAGGACAGAAGGTGAGTCGGTGTCACCTCTCACAAAGGGTTAACAGATTTGCTATTTGAGATGGTGTCACTTATACATAAACAGTTTTAGACTTGAGCATGATGCAACAATTAACTGCTTTAATCTGACATTATTTTTAGTCTGTTTATAACATCAGATCTTTCTTTATTGACATCTTTAAGATTTGTCAACTGTTTTCAGCCTCAGAGGCTCAGAGGCAAATCTTCAGGCTAAATTTTGTTGATTTTACCTATTGACATCTGGAAGCTATTTTTTCCCTCCAAAATTATTTTGTTATTATTAATTCAAAGTATTGAACCCAAAGACATCCACTGTGTCAGGTACTTCAATTATCAAATGGCTTAATTTTAATCTTTTCTGAAATTCAAAGGTCTCTGGGAGCTTTGCTCATTCTTAGTATGGGATTTAAGCTACCATAGATGTCCCATCAAAAATAATAGCATCAAAAATGTTTAATGATGGAACTAAACAAAAAAAAGCGGATACAGATGAATGTCCATTTTGTATCTGCGTATTCACAGTGGTTAGGATAGATATATAGTTACATTCTCTTAATGAACAGAGGGATTTGTTCTAATAGTGTTTGTAAATAGGATATCATGTCTGCATCTTGTACAGCAAATAACCACTAGGAAGGCAGTATGCAATGTGTTAATTATCAGAACTGTCCTACCAATTTTATTCGAAGCTGTCTCATTGCTATTTATTTCTCAACAAAATTATGGAAAAAAATAAAATAAAATAAGAATAGTAAAATAATAGCATCGAAACCATCCCCGAATTGATTAATTCTAACTAGAGACATTATCATTTAAGTCAGTGGGGTTTTTATTCCTTAGTATTGTGGGAAATAAACAGAAAGTCTTCAGCATGTACTTGGATCATCGTGAACTCTACATGAAATGGATTTTCCTCTTGTAGACTTCAGATGAAGTAAATTGACTGGGATTATTATGTGGTGTTCTTTAAAAACATATTCCAAGATATCTACAGGTTCTAGAATTTGGTGCACAGCTGCAGACAATATCTACAAGTCCCTTCCTTAGAACATTTGGCCTAAAATCAATACTTTTTGTTCTGTTTCTATTTAGTTTTATAAATTAGAAAAGAAATATTCATCAACTCACCAAGGAATATCATATAACAGAAGCTCACTACATTAAGATTTCTACCAAGAAAAATTTATAAAAGTGTTCAGATCATACCTTGTTTGCACACTCTGAACACCAGCCTTCATCCACTATCCTCTACACAAACATTCACACAAACATACTCCAGATGGACCTCAGAAGATGTGCATTGAGACACTGTTGAGATAAAATAGATTTTCTGATACCTTGGTATTATTCAGAGTATATAATAATAGGGCTAGGTGTGGTGGTATGCACGTGTATTCCAGCACTGGGTAGGCTGAGGCAGAAAGATCGCTCTGAGTTCTCAGCCAACCTAGACTAGGTTGTGAGTTCAATAGAAGCCTGAACTGCATAGCAAGACCTTGTTTTTTTTTTTTTTTTTTTTTTTTTTTTTTTTTTAAAGTCATAAAAAAGCAAATAAAAATGTACTACATATCTTTTACAGCCCTTTCACTCTCTGGCTTCATGTGAGAATTTGCACAGTTAGTGGTTCTTTCCAGAAATAGACCCATATTCTTCTCTGTGCTTCTCTAAATATCTGAAACTGGAACCACAGTCCTCAAAGAGCAGCCTCTGCCTAACTTCCACTGCTCCATCCTCTGACCTCTGACAGCGCTGGCGAGAACAGAAGACTCAAGCATGAAGTACAAGAGGTTTTTCTAAAGACATTTATGAATGTTCTAGAAGATTCCATGACTGCTGTCAGGAAAACATGGGAGCATGTCAATAACCCATAACTTAATATGAGAGAAGACTTATGAAGGTATTTCCAGTCTAAGAATGTAGAAATTTTATTATAAAATGAGGGGACATATAGAAAAACAGTAATCACCACTAATACTTAAGGAAATTATTCCAGATTATAAATGTGAAAGAATGTATCTCATAAGAGTGTTAATTAAACATTCAGGTAATTAGGTACCACTTAGGAAAAGCTATTTGTAAAATAGTATTAGGTAATGCCTTGTATTAAAATAATAGAGTGTCTTCCAGATTTAACTTACTTTGAAAAGATGCCATTTTTATTAACAAGATTTAACCAAATGGACTTACTGAACACTTAGAAGAAATATTATAGTTTATGTAATAATCAAGAATGTAAGTTGTGCTTATTGGTCATAGAAATTGCTATAGTTACCTTTCAACAAATAGTTACAGAGGATCAACTATATGGTAGGGACTACTATAAGTTGATGCTTATTCAGTGAACAAAATTAGGTTCCTGTAGGCATGGATTAAGACAAAATGGTCAGATGATATCTTACAAGGATATTAGACAAGAGAAAATGGACTGGAAAACTGACAGAGAAGTGAAACAGGATTATTATCTTGGTAAAATATGATGGAAATTTGGACCATTGGAGACAGTAGAGGGAAGAGAAGGAATCCAAATCTATAACATCACTTAAGATATATCTAATTAATAGTATCATTATATTTTAATGATAACTGAGGAAAAGATAAACATCAAGGATAATGACTATACAGTACACTAAACTAACAGAGGAATGGTATTTTCCTTATGCAAGGAAGTAGAAGATCTAGAAAGAATATAGAACATTAAAAATCATATATAAATTAATATAGGATTATATAGCAAAGCAGAAACTTGAATTTCTCATATCGCAAGACCTCTAACAGGTTACTTATCTCCACATAACCAAGGAAATGCATTTTGAAAAAGCAGAAGATGTTCAAGAGTACTTATTATCAAGGACCCTGGTGCTGAGCCTGTAATTCCCTGTGAGGTGTTACACTGGTGCACAGGAGTGAGAAAGAACCAGAGACAAATAGCAAGCAGCGGGGATGTGGGATGACCAGCTGGGGAACGACAGGCCATGAGGCTGCCAGAACCTCAGCATTTATTGACTGAGGAGAGGATTATTGGATCACTTAGAGGTTAGTGGTGAGGATTGTGCTCTGGAGTGTCTTCAATATCAGTAGTTTTAGTTTTCATAATCTTCCCTTTACTATTAACCTTAGTTTTATAGTTTCACACTTAGCCTTAGGAGTTGGGAGAGGAAGGACCACCTGAACTCGATCATAGGAAACCTCAAAAGGATGATAGCAAAAATCCCCATATTCCTCTCATCCCTTAGGGAAGTTTGTAAAACTAGTCATTGTGAGTTCGTGGACCCTAACAACTTACGTTACTTGAGCGATACCCTTTCAAAAATATTTTTCTATAAAACTCAGTTCTAGAAACTTCTAGAAAGTCTTGGAATGCTGGGATAAAGTTCTTCTCATAAGAGATAAGAAACACTAGAAGAAAAAGCATAGTAAGATGCAATGAGACATGGGTATGCAAACAATCAAGATACTCAAATGTCTGCCAAATTAGCTACTGTAATTAAAATTTATGGGGTTAAACAATTAAAATCAATGTAGGATTATATAACAATGCAGAAACTTGGATTTCTAATATCCAAAACTTCTGAGAGTTTATTTGTATCCACACACCCAAGGAAATGCATTTTTAAAAAAAGAAAAAAAAACTTATAAAGCTTTTAATACTAATATGGTAGGTATGGAGAATGATGATTATCTTATGAACTTTTAGTTCAAAAGTATTAAGGCATACTAAAACTGTGTAAAATTCATAAATCATATATACTTATAAAACATTGTATTTTAATTTTTAATTATTTCTTACTTAATTCTCTATATTATTTTCCCAGTTCAATATCAGATTCAAACTTGCTTATGGAAACAATTAAATTAAACAAAATATTTTGCAGACTGGCTAATTAGGCTTACAAGAGATGAAAAGTAATTACGTAACTAGAAATTTGTAAGTGTAGAGCCTATATTGAGAAAGAAATCCTCTCTCTGTGAGAGACAAATTACACTAGTTATGATGTATCATTCTGTCATATTTCTAGAAACTTTCAAAATCCTTATGTCAAGAATATCACAATGCTACTTGATAATTATCACCTTCCATTAAATACAATTTATAGAACACTGAAAATGACTAGAATTTTAGATATAAACAAGTTATGTTGACAGGTTCTTCTTCATGACAGATGGCTTCAGTAGAGGAAAATCAACAACCATTTTTGTATCTCTTACACATGGAATAAAAATTATGTTTAATCTGTTCTTTCATTTATTATACTCATTATACAAAGCAGTGATTTCAAAATATGCTCTGTGTGTGCAAATATTTCATGAGTTTGCCACAACTATGCAAAATTGTGTCATTTAAAAACATCCAACATTCTGGAAAAATTATTGATAATTAAAATTGGAGAAAATAATTTAGTAGTATCTGAAAGGAAATAGAAGGCAGCATAATATTCTTTGCTATTCTTCTTTATATGCTTACTTTGAGGAAAGTCACAAAATTGTGTTTCACAAAGAAAACTTGAAATAGCAACTTTGTGTTTCAGGCACTGTCTACATAGACATGCTGGTTCATGAGGTCTTAATTTCAAAGTCCACTAAGCAGAAATGATTTTACTGACCAAAAAGATAACATAGTTCCAGCTTCAACTGACAATTGCTGTTATTCTACACTTAGTTTCAGATTACTAAATAATTCAGAATATTTTAGTATTATTTTAGAATTCTCTGTCCATGTGCTTAAGAACTTTTTTTTTCTTTTTCTTTGTTTTGAAACTCCACTGACATGTATAAAATGCTAAGCAAATGAGAAATGTAGGACTAAAAGAAAAAAAAATGCCTTGGGAAACAGTAATCTTTCTAAACACCTAAGTTTTCTTGTAAAGTAATACTGCAGCACAGCACTCTATTATATTATTGAAAAGTATTACACTGAACTATTTTGTGTAGCAGACAGTTTTAATACTGGATATATTTCAATATCCATAAGTACTATATTATTTTTTAAAACTGGAGGCATTATATGGTATACAATTATAGTGCACACTAATATTGAAAAACAGTGGTGTAAACATAAAGTGGGTAATAAAAAAAAAACAGTATCTGTTATTGAAGTGATGCAAATCAATACTGGACTCTCCTGAACAGTCTTACTGTTCTTTGCAATCAAGGGCATGTGGTAGATTTCACAGAAATGTTTATTGAGTTATAATAATCAATCATTTATGTTTTAAAACCTGAATTATCTCTCTGGCAAGCTTTGTTAGATAATTGTGTGTGATATTTTTGCAGCAGGCTTGCTTACAAAGGAAGAAGACATTTTTAAGAAGTGGACATAAATGTGAATAAAGCTGTGTCTTTATTGAATGCATGATATCTTAGGGAAATTTGAAAGTTTTGTAGAAATTGACTGTGGAGAAAAAGTGAATAACAAATTAATATTATAAGCAGAGTTTACCGTATGGTTATTTTCAATAAGAAGACACGAGGATTTAGAAGCAACATAGAATTTAGAAAATTATAAGACATAATCATTAGCTTGTTGTTTTTGTTTTGTAGTTAAGCAGAGGTACAATTAAGTAGAGGAAAATGAGTGAGATTAGTGAAGAAAAACCTATTTTACATCTACACTGAGTCACTGGTTGATTGTATTGATGGAGCCAATGAGGGCTTGGCTGTTCTCCTCGTAACACTTTAGTCCTCTCTCCACCTACCCTGGGATGGCTCTGTGTGTCCATCCTGAAGAATATCCTAGTATGCTTGCATGAAAGAAATGCGTAGTAGTTCTGAGTTTGTACACTTTTGTGTTCTCTTTTAAATTCCGAGTCTAATGTGAGAATAAGCCCAGGACTGAAATGCAGGCAGAAAAAGTCATTAAATATAGTAAGAAAAATGACCTCAGCTGAGGTCATTGTAGGTCACCCCACTACCAGCTAATCTGGTATTAACTATGGAAATATAAGCAAGCTCATACAAGATCATCCACACTGATTACGTTGATAGATAAAAGGAATTCAACTGTTACTCTATTCAGAAAAAGGGAATAGTTGGCTGTACTTTTAACTCACCAAGTTTGGAGCTGGTAGATAGCCTGAAATACTGTACTAACAGAGAATGTACAGTGACCATGTAATGCATATCTAAGTCAGTTTGGATAAGGCAAAGCATAAACTGAGAAAAGCAAAACTTGGTACCTCCAATGTAAAACCATGTATATAGTTACCTTGTTATCTAAATTGTGTTTCACTTTTGTGTATATTTGGGTAAGGAATAAGAGAGTTACTGAGTTGAGAAGGACAGGAGAGCGAGTAGGGAAAAGAGATATGCCTATGTATGTAAGCAGGATGGCATGGACAACTGTGCTACGGATTTCTGCTGGTCTCTGAATAGGAGCAGTTAGTGCTTAATTGGTTTTGTCTCCTTTTTAAATTGTTTCTCCTTTTCTCTTCTTAATTTCTTACATATTTCTTTCTTCTTCCAATTTTTCATGCATATATCTGGTAACATGCATAATTGGCTGGAACACACT
>NW_004524580.1:15210781-15222411 GCF_000260255.1 Octodon degus
GATGTAGTTTTATGTACAGCTTGGATTTCATGGTGGGAGATGAATAATCACTGTTTTGTTTCCAGGACACCACAGAATCGTAAGAGATTTGCAGAGAATAATAAGTGGAAGCAAGTCTTAGCTCCAGCTTCTCATCCACTGATCAGGACAGATGAACGAAGGATGTCATACAAAGTGACTTGAACATTAACTCTGAAATGAAAATATTTCATATGCTAACATATTTCAAATGTGACTTTTCAAAGAGATGCTTTGCATTGCTTGGGCATTATGAAAATTGTTCTTTTCGGACAAAATTTTCTGTTAATATTTCTTCAAGGTTTAATCTTTGGCTTAATGAGCTTGTTTGAATTTACATTTTTAATAACATTTTATTGAAGTTTAAGTGGTCCATGCAATCTTAAAAATAGACTTTATTGTTGACAGAGGAATGGTTAAAATCCCTACTTTGTTATTTAAGCATATATGATTAGAAAGGTGCTGAATATCCTTACTCTCTAGGGCTACATTTCAGTTAAGATTATTGGTTCTCATATAATTTGATTTGAGTTTAAGTTCAAACGTTTAGCTTCTCTGAGATTATATAAAGTTGCTATTTAATGAATATACAAATATTCTAGGGCTATTGTGAAAATTAAATGAGATGGTCCAAGTAAAACTCCCTAGATGGCCCCAAACACATACTGAAAGTCCATAAACAACAGTTATTACTATCATTGACAAGTGATTTAAAAGAGAGTGAAAGTTACCCCCGTATGCTGTGCTGGCCCCAGTTTTGGGGCACATTGAGAAGGCCATTGAGATTGGGCATAGTGGTACATGCCTGTAATCCCAGCACTTGGGATGCCGAAAATAGGAGGATCACAATGAGTCTGATTTGTGTAGTGAGACCCTGTAGACCCTGTACTAAAATACATAAAAAAAGAGTAAAAGTAACCAAGACGTGATGTTTGCTAGTCAAAAATAATGTTACTTAGTAACTATGTGACACTGGAGAAAACCCCATTCATATAACCCCATGGTGTTTTATTTAAGGGTCTATTCTTATTGTGTGTCTCTGCAAAAAAAAAAAAATTAAAAACATGAGTCAGTAGGCATGAACATAGGCCCATATCAAAATAAGTATGATCACAGATCAAACTGCTAATCATTTCATGTAGTACTTGGTTTAATATAAGTACTTCCCGTGATTTGGATTTCTTAAAAAATATGCTTCTTAATTGTATTTTACCTCATTTATAATATCTAAGTATGAACAATGCACTCATAATAATTCTTTACTCAAAATATTCACTACGAGATAAATCTGTTTTATACTTTGGAATAACGTGGAAATAAAAGTTAGGATAGAAAAAAATGAAATTCGATATTTTCCTCAAGTAAGCTATATTAGTCACCTGGGACCAGTCATCTGGGAACAGATTGCTGTAGATTTATAATCAATCTTTAAAATTGATAAGCCTTAAGGAACAGAATAGAAGTGAAATATTCAGATACTTATCTTTAATGTGACTTCAATAGTAAAGTAGAATTTAGAGGGCTAGCTCGAAGGAAATAAGAAAAGAGGAAGAAGGAAAAGAAAAAAATTAATTGGTATCCTGCCCGATCTGTATTGCTGCAAAGAAATTAAACTTTTGCATCTGGACCCAAATATATATCACTGGTATGTTAATGACTATTGTTGTCAGAATTCCCAGGAATATAGCCAAATAATTCAGTTGCAGGAGTCGTTTGCATATCACTAAATGCTACATTACTTCCAGGGAGTACTGATTGTGCTAGTATGTGTAAATTTAAGAGATAGTTGGCAGTTCAGATATCGCCATGGAGATTAATAGTAATGGATTTGCACAATGCTTTTAAAGTGGGTTACAGTGCCAGATTCAGTGGGACTTAATTACAGAGTGTGGGCCAACTTAGTTCTAAACTCTATATAAGGGAAAAGTTCTATAAAAAATAAAACTAGTATTATAAGAAATCAGAGATCAATGGATTTAGTATTTGTATAACTTCAAATTTTATATTTTGAAATCCTACGCCTCAAAGTCATGGTATTACAAAATCAATTTTTGGGAAGAAATTTGGTAATTAGGGTAGAGTAGATCCCTCATGAATGACAGTGCCTTTTAAAATTTGATCCTCAAACAGTAACTTTTTAAATGGCATCCCAAGGGCCGGCCAAATAGCTCAGCAGATTAAAGCACCTGTAAGCAGGCACAGGACCAGGGGTTAGAGCCACAGGCCTGCCATGCCAGCCCTGCCCCTGGGGCACACTCAGATGGTGGTTGAGACCAGGAGTGGTGGCGCATGGCTTTAATCCCAGCTCTTGGGAGGCTGTAAACAGATGAATCACTACAAGTCTGATCTAGTAGTGAGACCCTGAATACCCTGTAGACCTTTCCTTAAAATAAAAAAAAATAAAAATAAAGAA
Organism: Octodon degus; assembly: GCF_000260255.1. Taxonomy (NCBI): domain Eukaryota; kingdom Metazoa; phylum Chordata; class Mammalia; order Rodentia; family Octodontidae; genus Octodon; species Octodon degus. Next base: position 15,213,213 of record NW_004524580.1, read on the forward strand.
GGGGGATCCCAAGAGACCTTTCATTGTTTCTTAAAATGGGAAGACACAATGAGAAGGGAGAAATCTAGTAGGCAGAAGAGACATTACCTAAATTTCTCATGTTGGCACCTGAGCTTTAAGTGTTCAGAGCTTGGACAAGTTTCTGTTACTTATAAACCACCCAATTTGTGATGCATTGTTATAGTGGGCCAAACAAGGGCACACACCTACATTTTAAATATTAATTACATTCAAAGCAATATTTACCCAAATTTAAGAAATAATATTTTATAGGGAGATAGTTCTCCATGGTAAGTTCACACAGCACACTACAATTTTAATCCTGGAGGATTTTTCTAGGTTATTTCTAGACTAAGTCGCCTAGAACACAGTGTTTTAGAAGGTGGCTGGGCAGATTTTCTTCCTGACTAGAATAACAGAAAGACTTTCTCAGAGACAAAAGCGTTGCACACTTACTCAAATTTCCTTAATAGGATGGGAGAAATGGTAAGTTCAGGATTGTGCTGTGGGGCCAAGCCCCAGTCTTTTCCTAGCCCACTCTGCATGGAACAACAGCAGTTGATGCAAACACGAAGTCCATGCTGCTACTCTGACGTGAATCATAAACTTCCTTATTTCTGTCCCAAGAGTCGGGAGTCTTTTGCCATCATCTATGAAGCAGAGGCAGGGTCCATGTAAGCTGAAAATTAGGTTAAAATCTCTCAGCAGCTTTATCATTTTGACAGACTTACCAGTCACAGCACTAAACACTACATGCTAAAAATAAAAAAGAGATAAGGTGGAGTTTTGAGACAAAAGACAATATACAGTCAATAGTTTTCAAATGCAAATATTACTGAGAAAACATAAAACTTAAGTTGCCAAGCACAATATTAAATAAGCATAGAGATAAACTCATATTCTGTTTTCATATTCTCATATATGAGGATGATTTTATAGGAATATCCAATTATTTTTATTACATTCTTGAGAAGAATGCACTTTGACACACTGAGAGAGAAATTCTGAGGAAAAGAATTGAGAAAAATTTGGATAGCACTGAGATCTGAAACCCTTTGCTTAATGAGTACATGAAGCCGCACATTCCTCATGCCCTGACCGCCTTCAGAGAGCATGTTTCCCAGTTTTTAACCAGAAAATTATCATAATTCTTAAATGTATTATATATTTTATTTTAACTACCACATTGGAAATGAACAATCTCAATTTCAGTGAGTCTATCTTTCCACAATTATCATTTTTCTCAAGAAACTTAGCATTGATCGCCAAGTATGTCTTCCATTTAACTCAGTCCTTTATTAGTGAGAGAACTCTACAAATGAAAATACTGTCCTTAATTATAAAAGGGACCCGGTAAAGTTCATGTCTGTTACTCTGACATGGATGTGATTTGATCCCAACTGTTCAGAAACAAAGCTGTTTTACAAAACCATTCCATTGTCCTCAGGATGAGACCTTGCATTATGTCAGCAGGTAAAAAAATGTAAAAATGTCAAATGCCTTTAGAATAGAAGTAAAATATTCAGATATTGTTAATTTTAGTCTATCTTTAAATGAGAGAGACTTCTTTGGGTGGCTCAAGAGAGTGAGTGTAAAGAGAGTGCACAAGTTTTACTGGATTCAATTTCACTTCCTCTCAGTCTAAAATGGAGAAAGCATTAATAAATACTGAACTCCTTGCCACAGACCTGCCTGAAAACGATTTTAATAAACTAGATTTTATGCTACAATCCAAGCATTGAGCTGCCACAGTAATGATCAATAGAACAGCATCCATATTAACTGTTCTGTAAGAAAACAATCTTGTCATACTTTCATATCATGTTGCTATTGAAAAGATGTGCAAATATCACTCTAATAAATGCAGTAAGACAACTGCATAGAAAAATAATAAATTTTCTTAAATTGTGCTATAATTCTGCTCTATATCAGATAGTAGAATATAATGGCAATAATTACCACTAAAATTTGGAAATAATTTGTGGAGAAAAGGGAGTTTAGTCACTACTGCTTTGGCAAAAGACTGTAAAAAAAATATTTAATGAATTGACTGGAGTAAGTTCCTAAATTTAAACTTTATTAGGTTTGCAGTACAAGATATCTGCGTTCCTTATGCGAAGTAGGTATGTATGTACCATGCAGCTTAGCACCTGTTTCTACCTGCTCCCTCCCCTCATGGCTTCATCTCTTCATCCTGAGATCCCTTCTCACCTTGAGAAGATCTACCTTCCTGGCTCCTGTCATCTGTCTTTTATTTTGCCCTTTATTCATAATTTGGGTTTCTCATAAAAGATGAATCATATGACATTTAACCTTCTTTTTTTTTTTGGTAATAGGAATCGAACTCAATACCTTGCACTTGCCGGGTAGATACTTATGCTGCTGAGCCATGTAACCAACCTGGTATTTGACCTTCTATGTCTGACTTATTTCACTTAACAACATGATCTCAAGGTGCATCCAGGGTCAGGGATGTAGCTCTGCGGTACAGGACCTGCCTGACAAGTACAAGAACCGTGAGTTTGATTACCAGCACCAAAAAACAAAACAGTAAAAAGAAAAAAAAAAGGCAAAAAGAAAACCTTAAAAATAAACAAACAACAAAACCCTTTAGGCTGGGGAGATAGCTCATGGGCATAAGTGCCTGTCTGGCACGTGCAAAGCCCTAAGTTTCATTCCTAGAACAAAAGAAAAAAAAAAAGGAAATTAATCAAGTTGCATTCAGTTTTCTACACATGATACAAGTTTATCTTTCTTTTCTGAAAGTACTTCATTGTGTGTAAATACCACATTTTCCTTTTACTTATGCATCTGCTGATGGATATAGATGCTGCTTCCAAGGTTTAGCTGTCATATATTATGCTGTTATAAACATGTATATGAATGCATCAGTGTAATATGTTGTTTTTAATTCATTTGGGAAAATATCTAGAAGAGAAAGAGCTGGGTCAAATCAAATTTCCTGTTATAATTTTTTGAGGAACTGCATGAAGTCCAAAATGAATGGATGCAAAAAATCATCAAGGTAGCAATAATTTTAAAATTCTTAATGAACATTATTGACAACACTTAAGCAAACACTTAAATTCTTGTTTTAATCTTTTAAGAACTCAACTTTTACTGAAATTATATTTTCTATGTATTTAATAATCTTTTAAATCATAATTGACTTCACAATATAGTGGCTGTGGGAATGTATTTCCTTAACAGCTGATAGCAAAATTCTTCATGAAGCAAGAAGTGTTCAAAAAGTACACGGAAAGAGAGAAAGGTTAGGTGTTACGTTCTTAGTTAAAGGTAGCGGATGAAGTGTGAAGCAAGAAAATTGTTCTGCATTATACATGAGCAAAAATCGGCAGCACAGAGAGCAGAGAAAATGAAGTAGGGAAAAAGGCGCAGAGAGCCAGACAGGGCTGCGGTAGTCCACCAGCGCTTGAGTTGTAGGCTGGCTCAGGGGTTTAGTTTAGTTGGATGCCCAACGCTGATTTGAAGCTGTTTTGCTGCAAGGAGAAAATGGCCTTGGTGTTAATTTTTTGCAATCTCAGCTGCATCCTTTCTCCTTTAAAAACAAATAAAGACAGGAATGAGTCATCTTTAAATCTTGTCTTTGGCTTATTCGCGACCTTCATGTCCACAGCAAGTTGAAGAGGTTTTCGGGTTTTACCGCTGTTCCACACCAAACCGGTACTGCTGAAACAGTGCTGGACTCAAGTGGGCTTCGGACAGCTGAAATCTAGAGTGTGGCTCAAGGCTATCCGTTCAGGAATCCCATTTTGAGAACAGCTTGTCTAAAGGAAAGCCTAAACAAGCAGATATCATTATTTTTCCTTCTATTTCCCAGCCTAATTTACCATCGTTTATGTAGGTAATAACCTCCTAATCGATCTCTTAACTGTTCCTCCTCTTGTCTCACCCCTTACAATGCATTCTCTTTTCAGCTGTCTGAATAATCTTTCAGAACTATCAATCTGATTGTGGAAGTATAGTTTCCTTTAAAAGGCCTCCTCTGCCAACTTTTATAAAATAAAATGACCTCCTTTCCTCCACCTGTCACACTGCAAACACACCTCTGCAAGAGCGTGTACCCCTCTGTTATACTTTCTTATAGTACATTGTTGCAGAAAGGATAAAGGACATAAAGGATTTCATTGTTCCTGCCTTTGTCCTTGCCTCTGGATACTTAAGGAATGATACTAATGATATTGCTAACATTTATTAAAAGGATAAATTAAATCTATGTGTGTGCTAGAGCAAGGAGTTATACTTGTTTTATGAAGAAATTAAAGAGTGTCAACATAGTAGGATAGAAATAAAACAATGCCACAAATGGCATAATTCCCTGAAATTAAAACTCAGAGACAAAAGTTATAAAAATATTATTTCTTTTAGTGTCCTTCTAAGAAATGGAATATCTCTTGAGGACTGGACTTTTCAGTGATTAAATGGGTATTAAATTGTTCTTCTCTATAGTTGAGAGCAATAGTCACTCTGACGTCATAAATGTGCTACCCCTAGGCAATAGTATCTCTTCTTTGACACGTCAGTTCAGATAGCAGTACTGTAAATAACTGATAATTATAATTCAAAGTATGTTGGCACTGTTTTAGACATCATAATGCCAAAACAATACTCGACAAATTAATTTGCTTATGATCACAAGATAAAATTTCTGGGTATCAGACTGATAAGATAGCTCAGTGGTCCAAAGCGCCTGCTTAGGTAAGCTTAGGCAAACACAGGGACTGCAGTTTGACCCTGGCACCACATGCCATGAAAGCCTGGCCCCCCAGGGTGGGCTGAGCTGTCACATACACACACACACACACACACACACACACACACACACACACACTCACAAGAATTGGATATCTATCATCTTAAAAATATGTACATCTACGTTTAAAGGCAACCACACACATGTTCACACATGGGCATAGAGCTTGGACCAATCCCATTAGACATAGAAAAACCAGTCACATCTGCACATGAGACATAACCAAGGGGGAGTAGTACAAGTTGAATTTTACTATTCCCAATGTAGTAGCTCTTTACAATTATCGCTTCATTTTAAGAACTATATATGTAGTTTTGAAGTTTATTAAAGTATTAAATATTGTATTTAAGGTATCTGATTATGATTAAATTTTCCTTGGGAATTCACAGTACAAGAATTTCTGTTATTAACACTCCTACTCCTAGTCTTGATCTGTCATTTCTCAGCTTTGTGGCCTTAGGATAGATACTACCTTCTCTGTGCTTCAGTTTCTTCATCCATAAAATGGGGATGATCTTACCACCTATGTCAACATTGCTTTGAGAGCTAAATTCATCACTACATAGATGAGCACCAGCACCTGATACACGTTAAGTTCTCAGTTTTATTATTTTTATTACTTTAAGTTGCTGGTCTTATTATTATAAATACCAATCAGGATGCTTGCTTAGATTATCAGAGGCATCCATAGAAATCATTTGTGGGGCTGGCCAGATAGCTCAGTGGTCTAAAGCACCTACTTAGGCAAGAACAGGGACCATGGTTTGATCCCCAACACCACACATTACACCAGCACTGCCCAGGGCCAAAAAGAAAGAAAAGAAATAATTTGTAGGGGCTGGGGAGATAGCTCAGTGGAATAAGTGTTGGCCTGGCAAGCGCAAGTTCCTGAGTTCAATCTCTGGTAACATGCACGCACACACACACACACACACACACACACACACACACACACACACACACGAAAGGAAGGAAGGAAGGAAGGAAAGAAGGAAGAAAGAAAGGAAAGAAGGAAGAAATAATTTGTGAAAAAAAGGATAAAAATAATTAGGGATGAGGAGAGTATAAGTGTAAATGATAGCTTTACAGGAAAAAATCCTCAGCCACTAAGTGGGAGTTTATCTGGCTGGAACAAAAGGGCTCTGAACATGGCCCAGCTGGCCCAGGCAGCAAATGGTTTTGAGAAATGAAGTTGTCTGGCACCAGATCCTCAATTACAGAGACTGAGAAATGGAATATACCTGCAATTTATTGAGCACCTGCTACATGCCAGGTAATTTCATTCATACTGTCTTATTCCAGCACTCTTGGTGCTTCTGATTTTAAACTATATAAAAAAGAAAACAGACAGTCAATAATTTACAGAAGTTTACACAGATTGAAACCAGAGAATCAGAAATCTATCTTAATATTGTCTAAGTTAAAAATCTTCATCGTTTTATGCTTTGTTTATAATAACAATAAACAACATATTTGCAAGAGCTTCTGAAAAGCAACCTGCATACCTGCAATTTGGAGAGAGAATTTTTTCTTGTATCAAAACCAAAATTTTCCTTTTGGAAATGTAGCTTCTTGAGCCAATGTAACAAAATGGGGCAAGCTGTCTCGGAGCGTGAGGGGCAGAGGTAAGAGGAAGTGTGCGTGGGTGTGGGTTAGCAGTCTCCCTACTGCAGCACTAACACCCCAAGTGTAACATCACCTCCATAAAGAAACCGCTTTGGCCCCAAAGCAACAAAATAAATAAACAAATCCTTACATTTGCCTAACCATGGAAAGAAGATTCATACTGTCATTCTAATTAAGCCAAAGAGTAAAAATTCTGCATGCCACAGTTTAAGTTCCTGGAAGGGATGTATACTGGTTTAAAAGACTAATGCTGTTATGTTGAGCTGTAGGGGACTCAGGTCAACAATTTCTGACATTGCCAGTGAAGCGGGAGACCCAATACTATTAAGTACTACTGGACTCTGTCTGTATATTTTGCTGAGTTAACACACCTATAATATTCAAATAATGGAACTAAACAAAAAAAGGGGATACAGATGAACATCCATTTTGTATCTGTGAATTCAAAATGGTTAGGATAGATATATAGTTACAGAGGGATTTGTTCTAATGGTGTTTGTAAATAGGATATCATGTCCGCATCTTGTACAGCAAATAACCACTAGGAAGAATGTATGCAATGTGTTAATTATTGAAACTGTCCTACCAATTTGGTTTGAAACTGTCTCATTGCTATTAGTTTCTCAATAAAATTATGGATTTTTTAAAAAAGACTAATTAGATTTATTCTTGATACATTAAATCTTAGTGAAATCTTCATCATTCATAAAAATGTCAGGAGTAAGGCTCAGTATACTGGCCTAAAATCATGCTTTCAGAACCACCGCTTTGGTCTAAGCCATTCATTTTATATGGAAGTAAGTTAATACTCAGAGGAGAGCTCACCTCAAGTTGCACCATACATTTGGAGAGGCAAAGAGAAAGGAGGCTTACTGACATTCATTCAAATAAATCATATGAACTCAGTACTGTTATAATAGCCTAGACTTGACTTTGTTCAAGTCAGAATTACTTCGACAAAGGGATTTAAACATTTGGATGAAGTAAGTGATGAGTACAAGAAATTAGAGTAATATTTTTTATATTCTCTCCAGTATTTATCTCTTGTTTTGAATGTTGTATTAAATGCTATTAGTTCTTTTCAAAGTTATCATGAGAGGCAATGAAAGAGATTTTGTCTGGTCGCTCTCGACTTGCTCAGATGTACTAGAAACAGGCGGTGGATGTAGCTCAGCAGCACAGCACCTGCCTCATAAACGCAAGGTCCTGAGTACAATGCCTAGTACCAAATAATAATAATAATAATAATAATAATAATAATAATAATAAATTAATTAATTAAAGTAAAATGCAGTAGCAAATGTTGATCTGTTTACATCATGGGGTAAATATTATTGGTGTTCTTCCTCAAACTAAGTCCTATGGCCTGGAGATGGCTGAGTAGAATGCATCCTCAAAAATTATTTTTATGCTAAGCAGGGGCTTAAGAAAAAAGGTAGCTATCTGCAACAGATAGTGAAGAAAGGACATCAGGTAACATACAGCATCAAATTGAGTTGTTATTGACATTCATAATCATGTTTCTTATTGTTACCATGGAAAATGTTTATGTGCTTCTAGATGTACTGAAAGTTAGTTTTCATAATTATGACAATGGAAAAAGGTTCTTGACACATAATTTAATTGACTATTGATTAATCTATTAATGGAGACCCTATAAATGATTCCATTAATCTATAATCATTGACAACTGCTTAATTTTGTGACTCTATTATTCTGCAAATTTTATATTTCAAAAAACATAGATGCTATTACTTTTATTTGACTAACAACCAAGGCTATGTTGCCATTTTGAGAAACTGTAAGAAGGAATGTTCATAACTCAACCCTGTATCTGAGATAGTGGCATGATTTTGAATTATATTATATCCCTGATAATAACTATTTTGAAAATGTCAGAAATGAAAATGTGTGGTCCAGGGAGATGGCTCAGTGGAATAAGCACTTCTCTGGCAAGCACAAGGACCTGAGTTCAATCCCCAGTTCTGCCAAAAAAAAAAAAAAAAAAGGAAAAAAAAAAAAGAAATGAAAATGCAAAAGGAGTTGGTTCCCAAGTACTATGTAAGGTCTATTGATGCACAGCAAATTATATTGCCCCACACTTAATATCTTAAAGAAAAATACTTTCGTCACCACTCAATATTTGTAGGCCAGCATTGGGAACAGAGGATAACTGCTTGGAATCCAAACTCGGTGCAGTTCCACATTCTCATCTGCGGTGTGGGGACCTTCTCATTGGTAAGACTCTGTCCTCGAGGCTGTCTAAGGTCCACTTTGTTTCATTTCATGTTACAGGCATCTTTCCCAGCACCCAGAGGATGCCTCACATCTGAACCAAATAGCTCTCCCACACTATCTTACCTCACTTGCTTACAACTACCACTGTAGTTAGGAATCTCTTCTTCCAGAAAGACTTGAGTCCATTTTAGAAGCTCATCTAGGTTGATCAGACTTACCTGAATAATCTCCCTTTTGGCCTTTATTGGAAAACTTTTGTTAATACTCCAAATTCCCTCAGTTTTGTCATATAACTTAATTTAATCACTAGCATGAAGTTAATAATGTTCATAGTCCCTCATATTTAAAGGCAAGTAATCACATGGGAAGTATTTATCAGGAGGCGATCTTGGAAGTCTTCAGATTACCAACTTGAAGATGTTTATTTTATATTCTTATACAATTATAAAAGGCTATTTATTGCCTATTAAAGAAATAAAAATGAGGGGGCCGGGGAGATGGCTCAGTGGAATAAGCGCTTCCCTGGCAAGCTCAAGGGCCTGAGTTCAATTCCCAGTTCCG
>NW_004524580.1:15223151-15224642 GCF_000260255.1 Octodon degus
AATAAAATAAAATAAAATAAAATAAAATAAAATAAAAATAAAGCCATGACATTAACTAGTGTCTCCCTGATGACTGTGGTCTTGACCAGTTGAATCCAGTGGAAAAGAGGGCCAGAACCACACTTGATTCCAGCAGAGTATAAATAGCCCGAGCGCAGCCCAGCTTCTTCTCCCACCTGCTACCTCAGCCATGGAATGCCCCGAGCCTTGCCAGTGAAGAACTGGACTTACCTGTGAAGAAAGACTGCTAGACCTGTGCAGAGAAGCCCAACCTAAGCCCAGATGGCAGCACTCATGAGGAAGCCCAGGCAGAGTCTAGTCCACAATGGAAGAACGACCTTCAGACCCACACACTCATGAGGAAACCTAATTGTTCATTTGAACCATTGATCAGTTGGGATTGTTTGTTCAGCATTAAAAGCTATCCCACAAAGTTCTAAAAATGAACTAGAAAGGACAAATTTAGGAGTATCAAAATTACTAGCCAAAAGATAATGATTTGACTAACTTGGCATTTAAAGACCTGCCAGAAAAAAAGTGAGATGAAATTAGCTTTCACAGAAAGAAATCAGCTGGCTGCTTTATGAAGATATAAAGAATATCATCATGAAAGATGATCGAGAGTATTGGTTTGGGACATGCAAACAACACAGTAACATGAAATACTGTTGCCACTGCATGTTTCATTGTGTTTATGTCTAATACAACAGACCCATGAGGACATTGCTCTATGAGTTTTTGGAACTCTGTGACACGACTGACAGCACAATGAAAAGGGACCCACACCAGGCTTTAACTTGGTGAGGCAAAAAGATTACCTTCATTTTAAAAGCAGTTACTGGATAACATTTTTCTTTACATGGTTTACATTCTTCACAGATAAAGGTCTTCATAAACCAATCCAACATATCTACATCCATGTCAACAGAACATGGGACCAAATCAACCAGGAACAGAAGGAGATTTATCCCCTCTAAATTGTTTATCAATATCTATTGAGTTCTAAATATTTAAAACCTATTGAAATTTAACACTAATGTAACTTACAGTAAAAAACTATGTGTCCATATCACCCTAGGTTGTATTATTAGAGATATTTGGCAGAACTGGAATTGAAAATAGACAAGGAAAGGAAATTGTGTATTTCATCATCATTAGGGGACTTCCTTTGGTTGAAAGATTGCCATATTTTTCCCTTGAAAGATAATTTTGTCTGTTTCATTACTTAAAAAATTTTTTTCATAATATTTTTGGAAGCAGAGACAATGTAAAACTTGCCAAAAGGCAAAAACAGAAGCAGATTATTCACCAACTTTCTACGCATTCTGCCAAAAAGTAAAGGCACTAAAGCATTTCAGTCAGATTTATTAGTATTGACAACAACCACAACTAGATTGTAATGAATTTTAATCAAAATCGCACAAATGTCTTTCTAGATGTTTTATCTTATGTTTCACTATTTATTTATATTCTACACCTCTCTTTCATGTA
>NW_004524580.1:15225317-15226940 GCF_000260255.1 Octodon degus
AAAAAAAAAAAAAAAAGACAATCGGTCTTCCGAATTTAAATTTGTATTCAATCATGGCTATTTGAAAAAAGTAATAATGAGAGAAAATGAATGTATATGATGTTACAGAAATTAATTAGAAAACAGTTTTCTAATTCATTCTTTCACTGGTTATCAGGGGAAGAGCAATACATTCAGGTAAGTTGTTTAAGAAGGATAATTTAACAATAAATATATAAATTTTCTTCCTATCTTCCCTTGTACTACTAAGGTCAATTTGCCATTTTCAGTGGATGATAACTAAAAGGTAAATGTTTTAATATTCAGATAGTTAGAATTTTGCATATTTGTCCACAAGAATACTTTCTACATTTTACACAAAATGACAACTAGAAGATAACAACCATTAATATATTTATATACGCTATCACAAATACTTTTTTCCAGTTCATATGAAAAAATAATTAAAGCATAATCTTTCCTTGGGAAATCAGAATGCTATGGATTTACTGAAATTCTCCAAATTCCATTATTAATTAAAGCAATAGAAACTACTATCACTTCACAACTCATGATCTATGGGCATATTGAATGAAAGGATAGACACAGTATAGATTCAGAAAAAAGCATAAAAAAATCTTTAGATGAATGAGCATGCAGTGGGACCAAATCATTTACACCTAACTGGATATTTTTAAAGCCTGTTATGTCTTTAAAATATACAACATACAAACAAAAATATGATACTCCTTGCTCCAGTTAAAGGAGCCTGCTGACTTTTTTCTATTATTTCTTATAACTTTAGTAAAGGAAGGTAAGGAAAAGAGAAACAAACAAACAAACAAAAAAGAATAAAATGGAAACAAAGCTTTTGTAAATAAGTAGAAGAGGGGTTGACGGGATGGGAGGGAAATGGGGAGAAAAAAAGAATCAAAATATATTTTGCATAGATACAAATTTCTCTATGTGAATGTGATCCTTATGCATATCTAAATTATACCAATAAATTTAATTAAAATATTATTTTCAAATAAATCAAAAATATTAAAACATAAGTCTGTTCACATTCACACTAATTATTTTACTATGTTAAGATTCTTCGGAACAATTTCTTTATAGTAAAAGAATATATTTAATGACTTACTATAAAATGCATGCAAAATCTTCAGTTCAACTGAGTCATGCATGATTCTAAATTTTGTCAGCTTCCAATTTGCTCTTCTCTGGTAGCCAGAGGTTGCTGCAGTCCACTAACCCAATTAAATGGACCATTTCACATTATCTCTTGGAAGTGGGGGCCTATGTGTTACGATCTCATAAATCGACAGTTTCACCTGAAAGATACATCTCCTATGCATTGTCTAAAATTTTCACTTAAGGGCCGGGGCAAATAGCTCAGCGGATTAAAGTGCCTGCAAGCAGGAGCAGGGGCCAGGGGTTGGATGCCATGGCCCGTGGTGCTGGCTCCGCCCTAGGGGCACTCTGAGACATCACTTGAGACTGGGCGTGGTGGCACGTGCCCGTAATCCCAGCTCTTGGGAGGCTGTAAACAGGCAGATCACTATGAGTCCGATCTAGTAGTGAGAACTTGAACACCCTGTAGACCCTCCCTACCCCACAAAATAAATAAATAAATAAATAAAT
>NW_004524580.1:15227977-15233120 GCF_000260255.1 Octodon degus
TCCAGTAAGTATTCAGCGCTAAGGAAAGAAACTTCTAGACATAAGTCCGGATGTATAAAAGAGATTGTCATTGTTTAGCAGGTAGTCTGTGATCTATTCTTCCTCCTTATGCACTTCATAAAATCTTAAAACACGCATTTTTCATTTATATTTGTGCTAATACTTAATTTTGAAAATAGAAGCCCTGTAATTTCAAAAGAACAAGTATCTTTCAAGAATATTTCCTGTTATAGTAAGTGACATTTATGAAATATTTAACATAGGGGAACTACCTGCTCGGGCCCCCGTCCTGTCCCTCTCTCAGACAGGAGCTTTCTTTCTCTCAATATAGTCTGCTAATAACCTCCATTTAAAAAAAGAAATATTTAACATAACCTCCCCAGAGATGCATGTTTTCTTGAAATTCCTGAATTTTATATAAAAACAGAAACTCAGGGATGTGATGTGACTCACATGAATGAAAAAAAAAAGACTAAAACTTTCAATTCAAGTCTTCTAATTTCACATTGGTTTCTGTCTGACCACCAAGCCAAAATGCATTACCCTTCTGCATGTGTGTATATGTATGCTGTATTTCACTGAATATTCTCTGGCTTTATAACTGAAAAGAAAGGATATTGGAGAATTTGAAATTTATCTAGCATAGACATTCTAGGGGGAGAAAAACAGTTTTAAGAATGCATCATTCTTAAAGTCTATAGAGGATGAATTGTCTGAAAAGCATTGAATACTTTAGAAAATAATCAAGCTAGTTATTTGACATTTGAAGGAGAAAAAAAAATCCTCAGCTAGAGATAATACTTGTACAGTGCATGACCTACATAAAATATCCATAACACCAAGACACAGCTCAAAGAAACAACAAAAGAATAGAGAAGTCAGAGAGACCAGACTAACAGTGTGAGTGAAAATAAATCTTTTTTTAAAACTCAGTGTGAGACAGGGCTTCTTTCTGAGAAAAGGAGGCTACTTATGCTATGAATGTGGCACTAGCCACAGAATCCTTGAGAACAAAATCACAAGTTAACAAGTAAGAGTCATATATTTAAAGATCTTAGACATTAACTCTGACTATAGGCATATTCCAATTTTTGAAGAAAAGTATTAGTCTGTATGGAAGTTTGTACAAATAGACTCCAGGAAATAGTTTCCAAAGCACAGTTGAAGTATTTGTCAAAAGGAGGATATAGAGATGATAAAAAGGGTCGCGGTGGCTTTTGTGTGACTTCAAGGTTTGAGGGCAAGCAAGAAGGGTTAGACTTGAGGACAGAGAGAGTCCCAAATTGGGGTCACAAACTAGGGTCATGCCTAGTGCAACAAAGAACTGTAAACTAGATCCACTGAAGTCCAAGTAATTTCTAAAATGAGAATGGTGAGAGGCAGCAGGGAAAAAAAAAAAAGACAAGCATTTAACTAGTGAAGTGTGGTCAAACACTCTAACTCAGCCCATGGTTGCCAAGAAGATCACCCAGAAAAAGCCGTGTCTTATAATGACACTGACTGAACAGAATGAATAAATACACCCACAGCAAGTTTGAGTATTTGCATCTATTTTAGTAAGTCCCAAAGTGTGTATTCTGTCAATTGTCCAACGGAGGGTTTGCTTGTGATGCCGTCATGAAAATAAATGAAGTTATCTGCTCCCCCTAGTAGTAGACTTGGAGACAACACAAAACCTTTACTCTTCATGAGGTCTTTCTTGAACTTCCTAGACATATTATTTCAGTCTTCTCTTGGCATTTTTCATGGTGAGCATTTCAATTTTGCACCAAAATTGATCAAGTCTGCCTTGGAATCTGACTGATACGATGCAATTTAATATAACCATAATCACAAGCTGACTTGCCCGCTCAATCAGACCTACTATTTGTTTTCTTAGTTGACAAAGGAGGGCTGACTTTTACATTTTTAATGTTTTTAGAAAAATATCAAGACAATCATATTTCACCATGGAAATTATATAAAATTTGTACCATTTATACATATCCACAAATAAGCTATTCTTAGGACATCTACATACATGTGTTTGTGTATTGTTTTTAATGGTTTTCCTGCTATGATAAAAGTTGAATAGCTTCCACCCAAAATACAAATCATAAAATATTTACTGTCTAATCCTTTACAGAGAAAACTTTGTCAAATATACTGAACAAATGTATATATTTTGAATGCCATAAATTTGTGGAGCTATATTTACTTTGTGAATGATGATCCTTCATGGAGTTTAAATTTTTAACTGTGATTTATATTCTTCACAAGACTCAAGAAGTTAATAATTATCCCAAGTAATTTGATATTGGTCATAAACATGTTCAAATGGGTGGCTAATTTTAAATTAAGTACAATGCTGTGTAGGGGAAATAAATGATAAGAGTCACAATTTAAAGAACCCTAATTTAATTAGGAAAACAATATATTACTACATAATAATACATAAGAGTACATTATTTAATTGTGAAAATACTTAGTAAGGGCATATAATCCACCGCAACAATAAAAGGCTTTATTTACCAGCGTAGTGATAGTCCCTAAACAGTTACAGCATGTCAACTTATGTTTTAGATAGGATTAGCTTGTTTAATTTTGACAATAGTAAACACTATTGCATTTTGCAAAGCTGTAGGGTTTTGAAGTAATATGGTCTCAAATAAGAATTAAACCTAAGGAATATGCTGTTGATTTTAATGAGGATTTATCTTATAAAAAAATCCTTTAATTTGAAAAAGGTTTGTACTTGGCACACAATAGACATTTGATAAATGATACTTTATGTGGAATTTGAAAAGTGGTGAGGGAGTTAAACACGGGAGTATTAAAAGTGGACTTGGAAGAACAAGAAAACATTTGTACAGAAGAGTGGAAATAATTTCTGTGATGAAAGAAGCTACTTTGGTTTAGGGAGAGAAGAGGTAACTGAATGAACAAAGGTTTGTTATAAGAGCCTGGTTTGACTTTGTAATAAAAGATTTGTAGAATAATAGTAAGTAGCTAAGGGCTTAAGGTAGTAAATCTGGATATATATATCTTCAGAATTGAATATCGGGCCCTTAATTTAAAATGTTTTATTTTCAAAATTTCTCTTTCAATTGTTTTTATCTTTAAGAGAGTGAGATAACTTTTCATCTACTCTTTTCTTCCAGAATGTATGCAAATAATGAACACAACAATTGAAATTACTTTTCTTTGCCTTCAACTGCATCTCAAATAATGTAAAAGAAGATAATAAGTAGCACCTTGACACTGTTAAAAGCAACAGCAGAGGCTACAAAATGAATCAGTTCCATCATGTATCCCCTTAGAAGCATTATAGAACCTGAGCATCTTTGGTGACAAAAATCCACCATTCAACTCTAGATGTAGCCGGTGTCCTCAGACTAACTCAGCTGCCTTCATATGAAAAAAAGAAAGCCCATACTGCTACTTTCTGCTTCAATCTTTATTGTATTAAGATTTACACATCAAGGAACAAGGTGAAGAAAAAAAGCAGTTATGATAATTACATCTTTTCACCCACAGTGAATTACCTCCTTTTTATTTCAGTGGGCCAAGTAATTCTATGATTTAAAAAAATGTACTGCTGATGAGAACCAGGATGCTATTCCTATGTGTGATCTATATAAATAATTGTGCGATATAAAGTCTGTTGAAAAGAGACATAATAAAAGTGATCGCTTCGCTGTTATAATTTTAGATACTCAGAGATGCTAAGTTTTACGTGGCAGTGAAATGTGTATCCTTTACTCCTGGAAGAATCCTACACCTGGACCGCATGTCATGGAAATGGATCTTGCATTTTGTTGTGATTATTCCAGAGTTTTTTGTATGTATTTCTGTCTTCAGGTTCTCATTATGTAGATAAGACTCATAGTGATCCTCCTGTTTTCAGCCTCCCAAGCTCTGGAATTACAGGCACCCACCGCCACCCCCAGTCTTGCATGGCATGCCAGGGATTGAACCTTGACCTCTGTGCTCTGCCTAAGTAGGCACATTAGTCTGCTGAGCTGTCTGGCCAGCCCCTATACAATCTAATTTTAAGATAACAGAATAGTTTTAATTGTGGCAGAGCTAACAAAATTTAAGCTAAAGCTTATATTCTGATCTCAAGTATTATATATTTGTTATTGTTACAAACACACCTTTGCAGCAAACATACACTCAAGACTACCAGCATGCATTGCCTGGGGTGACTATTTGGCTGAACCGTTAAGATAAACAGAACAGAGCGAATTCCATCACACACGCTTCACTGAATAAATGTCCAACCCCAATTGAAAGAAGTAACTTCAGGACTTCAAGCACTTTATAATTTTCTGCATTTCCACAGCAATGTGACAATTTCTTGCAAGTGTTGCACTGGTTAATACATAGATGTTCCATTCTTTCTTTTATTTATTTTTTAAAGAGAATTTAAAAACCAATAAATATGATACAGGATTTCCAAACAAAATGAAAGAAAATTATCAATGTTATTATGTTGCATATTGTTATTTTCAAAGTAGTTGCTCAGATTACCAGACGTAGGCATGGAAAACTGATCAAAAAATACAAACACTAACTTTCCTTTCAATAAACTAATAGAAATTAGTAGCACCATTATTTAAGCTAATATATCTAGCCATTCCTTCCTTCTCTTAATTAATGACATGGAATTTCAAAAGTCTCATTTTAAATGAAAAATGTCCTAAGTCACACTTCAATTCACACACATACATTCATCACTTTGCGGTAGTTAGAACACAAGAGCTGATGCCCACAACAAAGGACAAGAGGTTTGCTGTGCTCACAGATGCTAATGTATTCAAAGTTGTCTCTACCTGAGACAGAAATGCATGAGGAGAGGCTGCAATGGAGTAAAGTTGCTCAGCTGACAGCCAAGAAGTGGAGGGAGGAGAAAGGAGCCAGAGACAAGAACACACCTTTCCAAAGCTGCCCAAGTTACCTACGCAAAGGCTGGTTCTACTTCCCAATAGAACATTCAGCTACTGAATTGATCAATTGATAAATCTGTTTATAAGTATAAAATTGTCAGTATCCAGTCAATTAAACATATATAAAAATTTAGGGCCGGGGAGATGGCTCAGTGGAATAAGCACTTCCCTGGCGAGCACAAGGGCCTAAGTTCAATCCCCGGTTCTGCAAAAAA
>NW_004524580.1:15233220-15239589 GCF_000260255.1 Octodon degus
AAAAAAAAAATTAGAGAGCTATTTTAGATCTACACTATAACATTCCACTCTTGTCATATATATATATAATTTGGCCCATCTCTTGGAGTCAATAAAGTTTTATCAGTTCAAATATTGTTGTAAAGTTCAATTCCAAACTCTTCTCTGAGGCTCAAGGCAATCTCTTGGCTGAGCACTCTTATAAAAATAAAAAAAGAAAGCTAAATACACAAAACACATTATAGCACAGAGAAAACACTCTAATTCTAAATAGAGAAAATTTGGGAATAGAAAGGAATCAGGTTAAATGGGACCAAAACCCAGAAAAGCAAACTAAACATTCCTCCGTGTCCAATCTCTAGTGCGGGTAGTGGTCAGATGTGAGCTTAAAGGTCTCTAGTGCCCCCAACCATTGGTCTGGCTATTTGCGGCCCACACACCACTCTTGGGCAGGTTTTCTGTCTGCAGTCGTTCCTCATTTCGGGCATCTCCAGTTTCCTGGGTCCTCACTAAAAGTTTGGCTTTGCTCTCAAAGTGCATGAATGCCCCTCTCAGTGGCCTGCCTCTGGGCCTCACAGGACTTCCTCTCAAAGCCTGGTGAAACTTCCAAGGCATCATAACTCCTGCATTTAAAGTAGCACCATGTGAATAATGCCAGGCGCTTCTACCAGTTCAAGCAGAAATCAGTCCCTTTAGACGTGGCTACAGAGAAATGAATTCCAAGGGAATAATTTCATAAGCAACACATTTTAAGCAGATGTTGTAGGGCTCTCTTGAGATGAAAGTGCTAGAGCTTGTGAAGGGTGGGGTATTGATGATTTCGGAAGTGTCTTCAAATCACCTTTCCTATTTTCCTGATGCAAAACACTTGGCTTCCTTTCCACACTAATTTTTAATCAACCTTCCTTTCCATGGTTGCAGGTATTTCTTTTCTTACCTGCTTTTTGTTATAGACCAGGCTAAATGAATTCAGTACTATCGATGCTGTAACCTTAATGTTAACCTCTTTGAAATTTCTTCCACTGGATTAATCAGTTTACTTCCCTTAATTTCAATCTCCTGTAAAGTCTCAGGACATGGTCAAAATGAAAAGAAAATGTTTGCCAGGGTGTAACAGACTCAGTCTCTAGTCCAGTTGCTGAGGACTGTTTCGAACTGAAGGCTCCTGAGCTCGCCTTTATTGTCTGCAGTCCTCTCAGCATTCTGCTCTCTTGAGTGCTGACAGAATCTTCTACCAACCTTATCTTAAATCACACTAGGTCTTCTCTGTGTGACCTCACCAAACTTTTCCAAACTCCTTCCCCAATCTAGTTCCAAAGGCTCCTAATAGGTTCAGGTAAAGTCACATCAACAACCACATTTCTGGCACCAAAATCTATTTTAGTCACTCTCTTACACTGAGACACTATGCCAGAAACTTGTCGTGATGTTTATGTGGCTTACAGTTTCCAGGGGATGTGGTACAAAGTTGGCTAGCTCCATGGCAGAAATGATAGAATGGTGTCTTAGTTCATTTTTCTCACTGCTGATACAAAATATTCAACACCAAAGTTAAGCGAATAAAGGTGTATTTCAGCTCTCAGTTTATAGAGGTTTTAGTCCATAGCTGGCTGGCTGGCTCCAATGCAGCATAGCGTGGCGGAGGGGAACCACAGATCAGGCAGGAGGCAGCAGCCCTCCTTCTCTCCAGATTCTCTAGATTACTCAGTTTAAGAAAAGTAGCAATAAATTTAGGATGAGACACCTTTAATCCCAGCGTCCTCTGAAGAGCCCCATCTATGACTGCATGCGGATATGGAGGGACATCTAGATAGGACCCATATCTAGTGCCTCCCAGAGGACAGCTGCTCACCCTCTAGCAGCTAGGAAGTAGAGAGAAAAGGGGGGGAAAGGGACAAGAACTGTTCTTATAGGTCATGTCTCTGAACGGGCCATGTTCTTTGCAGTCAAGCTGTGACCCACTTCTAGCCAGATCTTACTTCTTAAGGATAAACTGAGCCACTCACTTCAGCAGTGGTTGAATCTACTATTGATTATGGCAAGCACATAATTTCGTCACCTTCCAAATGTACTACATGACACTTCTGAAGGACATTTTTTATTTAAGCCGTAGCAATACCTAACCCACAGGAGCCCTTGATTTTCAATGCCATGCACCGAGTATCATTTGTCTCCCCTCATGATTTTGTAGCTTACTTAGGAGCTGTGTCTCACTGTGACTGCCAAGGATAATGAAAGGCAAATTCTGGGAACACTGACTTTTAAAAAATTAGATTTTTATTAAAAAATTAAATGAATGATATTGTGGCATAGTAATAATCTATGAATTATAGTTGATCATATATCAATTCACATGCCATAGATGATAAAATTTAGAAAATTGTGTTTGACAATCACTACGATGTATATTTTAGGTTACCAATTCAAAATATTTTGTATGTCTACTTCTATTTTCTAAGTCATCAACATCATTTCTCTTTATCCTCTTGAGGAATCCTAAGGAAATACATCATTTTATCCCATGCTCGTTGAATTAATTCAAATTTAAGCTAACATACCTTAGAGATCATTATTAGTGACCAATTGTTATTATTGAATTTACCAGACATTCACGAAGTGTAAATAAAACTTTTGATTCTTTTTCAAAATTATTATTAGATAACATTGTGTCAAATCACCATGAGCTGGACCCTAAATTGGAGCCATTGTTTATATTGAAGACACTTGCCCCCACATACACACATACACCTAGAGAGTAGGGGAGGTCCACTCCTGGGATAAGGGGACTTTCAGACAGAAGCAGAGAAGCACAGTCGGTGAATAGGTTCCAAAAGTGATCTGAAGTTGCTCTGGCAGGAAGTGATCTGGCTTAGTTCATCTGAGCTGTAACTACACCACACCACAGCTTCTAAACACCAGAAATGTGTTTCTCACAGGTCTATAGGTTAAGAACTCAGGACCCAGGCACGTGTGCATTCTGTGCCCGAGGGCCTGCTAGCTCATAAATGAAGCTTTATTCCTTGTGTGTATCTAATGGGGAATGGGGGAATCACAGCTCTGCGGGACCTCTTTTGTCACAGCACCAATCCTTTTTGTTTATCAGGGCTGGGGGCTCATGATTTAATTGCCTTCCAAGGTTCTTGTCCCTTTATACCATTACTTAAAGGATTTACAGAGGCAAAAACATTCAGATCTATGCAGGCTTCAGGTTTTTATCTTGCTTAATGTGTGGATGAAGGCTGAGAGTTTGAACGCGGAACAGAGACTTGAGTGTTTTGAACCTTTTCCTGTGCCAAAGGGGGAGAACTCAGGCCTCTGACAGTGTGCTGAGACACAGCGGGAAAGGAAGAGGGAAAAGGCAGCTTTAGAAGCAGTCAGCATCCCCACTTCAGAAGACAGCCAACTCTATCATATATACGAGGGTGATTTCTGGAAGGCTAATTCTTGCTACTCTCCTCCATGCTTTGCATTGTCTCACCAGCTTTCATAATCCCTAAGGAGAAACATGAAGTCTACTTATTTAAAATTTCCAAATTAATTGTTTTGAAATTTTCATTTATGTTAAAAAAATGAGAGGTTGTCTCAAATATATTTGTCCCTCAGTTTTATCTTCTCAAAGATCTAAAAGTAAAGGAAAAGAAATAAAATAGCATCAACCCATCAATACATATTTGTTTTAAGGACTAATAACTTTAATTTCAGCTATTAAAATCATGTATTTCCATTCAAATGCTCCCTGTAAATTCATGTAAAATGTATATGTAAACCAAAGAACTGACCCCAATTAGCCCCCTTGCTATTAGTCTAAAAATCATATTTTCTAAGAAAAATTGTGTCAAACTGTGGGTTGCCTTGTGTTTGTAGGTTTTCATTAAGCAATATGTCAAAGAGACAAAGGTAATTTGAAAAGAAAATTAAAGGAGCACAGTCCATTAAGTTGAATTAGAAACAGTGGAACTTTAACAAATAGAGATTGACACCATCCAACCCTGTGTGTCCACATGCAGGAGGCAATTCTAAGAAAATTCAGTTTATTATGCCAAGTGCTTTGACATCTTTCAGGCTCAGAGGAAAAAGACAAATATTGTGCTGCAGGAAAGGGGTCGGAATGCATCCCAGACATGTGAGCTCAGATACCACACTCTTCGGAGGCTTATTAAGTAGTGAGACCAACATGTGAAAATGTCCATTAGGTAGAGCTCTGGCTTGGAAGAGGGGATTCAAAGGGACAGGAATAATTTGCTTGACAGTTGTAGCAAATGAAAGGGTAGCAGAGATCTGCAGCCCACAGTTCTTTGACCAGCTAGCTACCAAGATTAATTTTCGACCAGGTATACGCTCCACTTCCTCTTCATTGCATACTCAGTGTTTGATTGTAGGATCTCAGTAGTTTGCTGCTAAGGAAATCATCTTTTGTGTATAATTAGTCCACATTTCTTTCAGGCAAGATCTGAAATTGCATATGTGTGGACGGAAAAAAAACACTGAGGGTACATTCAGCATCATCTGCACTGTGCTTCTTAGAACTGTTATTCAAAAAAGATGCAAAGATTCATGCGTACAATATGTAGCCAGAAGGAGGGAACTGTCCTGATTCTAGTGGCTGTAATATTTAATAAGATTCAATGAAAAAGAAGTACTTAATTATCTTAAAATTCTATACCATACAAGGTAATTTGTCTACAACACGCTGCTTGATAGCATGAAACTGAACTCAGAAGCCTGTATTCAAATCTAGATCCAACAGATGGCTGTATAACTTGAACAAATAGCATAATTTATGCAAGGTCAGATTTCTTCAATTGAATATTGATGTCACTAGAAACTATACCATGAGTTACTGAAAGGTTTAGATGAGAAAAAGTCAAATTGTATTAAAAAATGTGGGATGCCTGTTACTTTATTTACTAATTTATAATTTATAATTCATACTTTAGCATAATTACATAATAAAACCATTATTCCAATAATATTCCTATATACTTCCAATAGAACTTTAACTTTCATTTACCTTTATTCTCACTTATAACTTGAGTTCTGAAGTCACTTATCCATAATGTTCTTTTCCAAGCTGATATTGTCTTGTAAGTTCTAGATTTATAACCTATTAGCCTACAGCAAGTTCGATTTCTCTTTATTTCACAGCCTCCTTTCTGAGCATGATTCCTTTTTCCTCATTATTATCTATGCAAGTGGATTGCATCTTTCAACATGTCCTTAGCAGTAGGCATGATGTAGCAGACTAGCTGCTCACAGAGCAGAAATAATGTGCTTCATACTCAGGCTGGACCCTTAGGCTTTCCCACACATGAGCCTTTGCTTTTCCAACTTTGCTGCCTTCATGTAGAGAAACAAGGCATCCCTGGAACTTACACTTCACATGTAAAAGGAACATGATGTGGAACAAGCTGGGTTCTCTGAATCCTATTTTTAAGGGAGAGTGCAAACCTATCAGATCCTCAGTTCAGATTTACCTGATGGAAGATAAATTTCAGCATTGTTTACCCTGATATTTTTGAGTGCAACAATTATTGCAGGACTGATTGATTTAACTAAAGTAGCTTCCAAGATCAAAACTATCTCTTATACGCATGCAAAATTTCAAAGCCAGACCCAATACTACTGAAATTGTTGGCACTCTGCCCAACTTGGTTACATCAGATTTTTAGGAATTCATCATCTAATCCAAATTTTCTGTCTTTTTTTTTCTGTGCATAGAACTTCTACTGTCATGTGGGGCTTTTCTAAATGATGACTGGAGTGTTTCTTCTATGCTTAATAGAAAAAGTAACCAGAAACTGACATGTAACTGACACCTAAAGTAGAATTTTTATGCTGTGAAGCTTGGGATGTTTATTAAATTTTATCTTTGCAGGGAAAGTGGATATATGAAAATTATATGGGCTTAGAATCAGCCAGATCAGGCTTTGCATCCTCATGCTAAAGTTTTTTCTTTATGTACTGCTGTCTTGTATATTGAAAGGCAGGTATCCAATTTGTATCATGAGGAACAGTAATGAACCTAGAAGGGTAATTATGAAATTTAATAAATATTATATAACGTGTGTGTCTATATTCATGAAATACTATATGCAGAAGAAAGGAAGTATCATTTAAGGAGTATTGTGCAGCACATCCACTTCCTCCTGTCTTCCTTTGCTGTTCTTACTGATGAACACAGGATACCTCTATGCTCTGGGACCCAACCAGCTACGTGTTTCCTCTGTAAGTTCACAGCCAACCCAGGGTCTTGAGCTCTCTTGCACCTGTTTTTTCTTTCTTCTTCTTTTTTTTTCTTATGTATTTGGTACAAGGTCTACAGGGTGTTCAGGGTCTCACTATGTAAATCAGGCTTATAGTGATCCTCCTGTTTTCAGCCTCGCAAATGCT
>NW_004524580.1:15240089-15255027 GCF_000260255.1 Octodon degus
ATGGCTAGAAAGTGAAACAAACAGCGCACTCTTCAGCCTAAGCTCTGCAACAGATGTAAACTCCAAATTGCAAGATTGTGACAGTACAGGGAAATCTCTCAGGAAGATTTACAAAGCTGCCATGACTCTGGGCTGCCCCACTGAATAAAGTTGCCTATTTGTCCTGTGGCTGTGTCCCAATCTTAACTGGGCTGTCCTCAGCAAACTCTAGTGCAGAACCATACAGCACACTGCCTTCCAAGAAAAGCATTTCCCAGCCTGAGTGAGAACTGACATTACAAGAAGGATATGGCAAACAAATGACCCAGCATGAATAAACACAATTTCTCTCATTTCAGGGGTAAAAAATAAGCATAGAAGTTACAGGCAAAACAGCAAATGCCAAGGCAACAGCCGTCTGGTATCAACCATGTGCCAGAGCACTTGACAAAATAGTTCACATTTACTGCCTCAATTAATTTTCACAAGCTCTGTCTGTTTTACAATTGAGAATAATAAGGATGAATGAGTTAAAGCAATTTGAGCAGGATGCAGAGCTACTAAATGAAAGGGTTGAGATTGCAGCTTCCTTTAAGGTGAAAACAAAAAGTCCTTATATGTTTAAATACAAAGTCCATGTCATTAGCACACATATCCTTCACTGGCACAAAATGTGGAGCGCTTCCTCTGAATATTTTGCTAACATAAAGGTAGATGATACAAGAATACATCTACAATGTTGTAAAACTACATTGTACGAATGTGTTTCAAGGGTTTGATGTATGTGAAGCTTGTTCAGAAAATTTCAAAGAAAAATAACCAAGTGGTAGAGCTTGAGTTTATTAATAGGATTGCCATGGACTTAACGATATTCCCCCACATGTATACGTTTAATTCCTAATCCTCAGTATGTGAGTATTGAGATGCGTGGTCTTTAAGAAGTTGGTGAAGGTAAAAAGGGGTTTTAAGCCCAAAACCTTGTTATGGCTTCTTTATAGATGTTTCTTCAAAGCCTTATGGGGCTGTACGTGGGGCTTTTCAGAAGTCGCTAAATCTTGGGTGTGTGACGCTAGCATTAGGGATATAATGATGGGACGCTACGATTAAGGGTGCCTCGTCCCAGGTGTGAGGTCTACCCATCCTAAGGGAGGGCAGCCTGGGGAGACTGTAAGGGCCACAAAGGGCTGCTGCCACAGCTTCGCTGCTTTGCAGCCCGCTGCCTGCCCCGCTTTGCCGAGGACTGCTACTCCTCTACACTGTCCCTGAGCCGTGGTCCCTCCTTCAGAGCAGGCTGGCTATCACCTCAGATCTCTACAAACCGAGGACCAGAATAAACGTGTCCGCCTTTACCTTTGAGTGTCAGGAATTCTGGCTCCACGACAAGGAAACTACCTACGAGAGACCTTAACCTTATTGATGTCCTTATAAGAAAGCAAGGGACAGGGAGGATGAGGGTCCACGGAGAAAAGGCCACGTGAGAATGACACAAAAGCACAGCTGTCTGCAAGCCAACACCAGGAGGAAGAGAAATACATTTTTTTTTTTGTTTGTTTAAATCACCCACTGTGATGTTTTCTTGTTGCTTTCCTGGCAGAGTATGTCACAAACATTACATAATAGAGTGACAGAGAAAATGTATGTATATGTGAATTACCATGATGGCAAGAACTTTTAATTTTAACAGAAATGTTCTTGATCACCTGGGATATACCTCAGCAGCACACGTGCCCGCCTGGCAAGTGCAAGGTCCCGAGCTGGATCCCCAGTACTGCCAAACAAAAAATTTTTTTTTTAAATTTGATTTTTTAAAATAATATCTATACCAGTATTTTACTGTAGATTATAGAAGTCATTCTAATTTAAATAGAAAAGGATTTTATGAGGGAATCAGTTTCTTAAAATATAACTAGAAGGCAGAAAAAGGTGTTAAGTCTTGACTTCAATGAATTATTTGAAAAAGTACAGGTGAATTCTGTCTTTAAGCAAGGCAAATTAACAAACACTAGATTTAGATTTCTGCCTGTAACAGCTATTATGAATAAGAAACTATGAAACAGTGCCCATCCAGATACTGGATGAGAGGCAAAGGACAGACTAGCCCTGTGGTCTTCCTGCTGACGATATGTTGAGAACTTCTAAAGCACAGCCATAGAGCTGACTGTCTGGGCTGAGATGTCAGGGGAAATCAAGGCAGCAAGGATTCGGGAGGAAGAACAAGAAAGAGAGGAAAGGGACATAAAAAGAGCACTCTGCAGATCTCTGGACTCTGCCAAGCTTCCCCAGAGGTGCACTGGTCCCTCACTCATCCTGAAGGTTACTCCAGACACCCTGCGATAAATGAAAATGGTGACATTATATTTATTTTATCATTTGTATATACTTTAAGGCTTTATAAACCCTTCCCCACACTCTTGTAAACCTTTCCCCCACTTTAAGAAACACTTCTCTCATTCTTAACCATTTCCTAAACTTGTAAAACTATGTACTTTTAACAACATAAATAGTCTCCCTAAAACCCCTCTTCTCCTCTTTACCCAACATAAATACTATACAGTACTGAAAAAATCCCGTGGTATAGTAAAAAATCTGTGATAAATAATCTAGATTAAGATTACCTGAAAATGACTCCGCAAAAGTCGAACTGTGAAATGGCCAGGGACTGCTATACTTCTCATAGCACTGGTGAGCTCATTACATGGCAAAAGCACACAAAGTCAGGCTACAAAAAAATATAAACAGGTGAGAGAAAAATAATCCCAAATTTTAGGTAAAAATTAAAAATCCTACCAGCTCCCTTTAGCCAGAATGGCAAAACAATAACATACTGCACACTGGGTACGCTGAGAGGACCTCACGTTAGTAAGAGACAAAGATAGGCTTAGAATAACAATACAATCTTCTCAGTATAAGCATGTGCATAAAACATTGAAGAAGCCAACATAACACATGACAATTCTCGCTCCCAGAGCAAATACACTCCAGCAACTGTTTTTCTCTCGATTTTTTTTCCAACTATTTTATGTTGTTGGTTGGCACTTTGTTCATTTTTCTTTTCCCTTCTGCATTTTATTTAATGTAAGTGCTATTGTTCAGCTTTAAAATCATTATCTTTCCTTCTGAGGAGTCTAATCTGCATTTAATCCCTTCCAGCACCTTAACTTCAAACGTGCATTTTTCATCCGTAGGTGTTTGAGTTTTTTATGAGATCTTCCCTATCCAACATGAAACACAGTTCCTTGAATATATTTCACATGTAGATAATAGTTGCTTAAAAGCGCTTTTCAACTAATTCTATTTTTTGTGCCAGTTTTGGTCTGCTTTTGTTCATTTGTTTTGTATTTTAGAGAAGGGCCTACAGGGTGTTCACTACTAGTATGATCACTACTAGATCATACTCAGTGATCTGCCTGTTTACAGCCTCCCAAGAGCTGGGATTACAGGGGTGCACCACCACGCCCAGTCTCAATCACTGTCTCAGTGCGCCCAGGGGGCAGGGCCGACACTCCAGGCTCAGGGAGTGAACCCCCGCCCCTGCACCTGCTTGCAGGTACTTTAATCTGCTAAGCTATTTGGCCAGCCATTCAGTCTCCTTTAACTGATTAATTCCCTACCACACCATGGGACATATTTTCTTATTTCTTTGTATATTTGGTAAATGTTTAACTTGATATGTTTGTATTTTTAAATATATATAATGATGCTTTATTCTGGATAATGGCTTAAGTATACACTATTTTCTCCTTCTGGTTCCTAATATTAAGCTTTCTTAAGTAGAACTAGGGAAAATTTTAGCCTAGAACTAATCATACCTTCACCAGTTGCACTACAAGTGTGGCTAAGCCTTTCTCAGAACTCTATGCCATATGCTATACATTGTAAAAATTTCCATTTTGATTTGTAGCAAAGTTAGATATTTCAAGCCCTAATGTGCTTTAGGGATTTTTATTTTTAATGTGCTTTAGGGATTTAAATTTCTTTTAAATTTTCCTATTGATTCTTTCCCACCATAAGGGCATATGGGCACTGATATTCTTTGCCTCATATGGGCACTGATTAATATCTATATATTCTAACTGGTGAACTAATTATAATATTTCATTTAGAATATGTACACCTTGCCAATGCAGCCTTACAACGATAACATAGAGCAAAAAAATCTATATTTATTGCCTTTGTAGCCCAATGTCTTGAGAATTTACATATATAAAAATATATATGGGAATATATAAATATATACTTAAACATATGTTATATACTCAATATTTACATATACTGTTTATGTATATTTATATGTACCTATAGATAAGTATATATGTTAGTATACTTACATAGACTTATACATACGTCTATAATAATACTTATACGTATATATGTAGCAAAATTAAATATTTCAAGCCATATATACATTATACGTATATAAAACAATATCTGTGTGTGTGTGTGTGTGTGTGTGTGTGTGTGTGTGTGTGTGTATTTATTACAGCTTTAAGTTGTCTCAAGTAGGAACTGAGATCTTTTTCCAGTTGCATTGTTTTGGCTAGAAGAACTTCCAGCGCCTCTTTGGTTCTAGTATAA
The DNA here is from genome assembly GCF_000260255.1 of Octodon degus. Classification (NCBI taxonomy): domain Eukaryota; kingdom Metazoa; phylum Chordata; class Mammalia; order Rodentia; family Octodontidae; genus Octodon; species Octodon degus. The sequence continues at coordinate 15,244,644 of NW_004524580.1, forward strand.
AATTTAAAAAGTTTACTCATCAGGGTCAGAGCAGGAGAAGGGGAATGTGAATGTGTGGTTTTACTCTACTTTGACCAATTAGAGTCTGTGGCCCAAGGCAAGTCATTTCGTTTTTCTTGGCTCTGGGACACACATCTGTGGGATTAACATGTTAATACGGATTTTTTGCTCTACATTATCATTGTAAGACTGCAGTGGCAAGGTGTCCATATTCTAAATGAAATATTATAATTAGTTCACCAGTTAGAAGCCTTTCTGTGGAAGGGCAGTTCACCACGTAAGTATTGAAATATACACTGGGAAGAAAACGAACTCTGGCTTCACTCACAGACTTCACATTTTTTCCTGCTACTTTGTAAGTGAAAATCAACTTCATTAAATGCCCTGAATCTTAATTTAATCTTCTTTAAAATAGCCACTGTAACTATATGAAGTGTATTTTAGAAATCTTGTAACAAAAATATATAGGCAATCTTATGATTCCTAGAAAAGTACACATAGCACAATGTCAAGAAGCTTCTAGTTTTTGTATTGTGCAATAAGTAAAATCAGAGAAGCAGGTTTTGCCAAAATATACAACTGCTTGGGGCTCATGTAAGCCCCTGTTGCCTGGAATTTTGCAATGAAGCAGCAGTCAGAGCTCCTTCAATCTGTGCTCCAACCTTGTATGAGCTCCTGTAAGTAAAAACAGAAGAAATGATGCCTGTTATGGTTTGTGTATAGGTGTCCCCCAAAGCCTCATGCAGTTATGGGGAGGCTTCAGGAGTTTGTAATTGATTATTGTGGGTGTGGATGCTGCACCAGCCCTGCGGCAGGTAATTTGCATTTCAGTGTAAGGAGGGAAGAGAAGCTAGCTGCTTGAGCTGCTGCTACATCCTTTTGCCCTCTTGTCCTTTTCCTCCACCATGAAAGGCTGCCCTCTGCCATGTGCCACTCTGCCTTGGAGCCAGCTTTGTATGGACTGAAACCTCCACTAACTGTGAGCTAAATAAACATTTCCTTTCTTCATTTTGGGTGTTGGATATTTGTCGTAGCAAGGAGAGAAGAGTAACTGAGACAATGCCCCTTGTGTTGGGTGGTACAGTTTCAAAAAAGCATGCATGGGCTTACAGGCAAAGTAAATTGGATGTCAGCCTCTCACTCCCAAAGCCAGGCATGGTTATGCAATGCATGAACTGTGCAGACGGATTAAGGAGATCCGGAGTATAAGCTCCTACACATGTCCTCCTTGCACTCTAACCTCAGGTTTTCTCGATCAGAACTTACAGCACAAAATAAAAAGGAGTAAGCTGAGAGTGGAATGAAGCTGGCAATTTTCTCTAAAGATATTTAAACTTTTTCTTATTGCTGAAAAGAAAGTGAGTTGGAGACTAGTGTGTTTCAGAAGAGTTACAAATACAAACCCTCCTATGCAGTCTCTGTACTATGAGCCAAGCGATGCAGGAATTATTGCCAATATTGATATTTTAAAATAGACAACAATACATAATGTAATAATCATTGCTAATATTCCATTCTTGTTCTAAAATTCTATATCACTTGTACTGTCTTCTATTGCTTTCTGTCTTTGTTCTTGTTACTTGCTCTAATTTTTGTTTTTGTTTTTCCTCTTTAAAATAAACAAATAAATAAAATAGCTACTTCCTTTTCTTTAAGAAATGTATAAAGTAATACGAAATTTTTGAAATTTTTGTTTTACTCCCATCTGGAGAGAATTTTTAAAAGATTGTGGTGATTTACTTCAATTAAATTTTTCGCTTTTATGTTGTCCTAAAACACAAAGCTAACCATTTCACTTAGATCTGAAAAAGTCAAGTGATTCGGAATCCTGTTTCTGAATCTCACCTGTGAGGGATCTGCTTATTTGATAGAGGGATGCGCCATCTGAGGAAGAAGTCGTATCCTGCCAGGGCAGGTTTCTGAAAGCTGTCAGGAAAACTCCATTATTTATGACAAAGAAAAAAATAGCCAAAATGCCACAAATATACTTTTCAGAGAGTTGAGGGCATAGTATACCATTTTAGTTGGCATTTGTATGCAAACAGCAATGTTAAAGAATTTCAGAATGTTGAAATTAGTTTTAAAGAACCTCAACTTACTTTATGTCTACTGAAAATTTATCAGTCATCCTTCATTTCATTGCATCGTTTCTTTATTCAGCTTCATGAAGAGTATTTGCTGTGATGACAGACAAAACAGGCCGCGTTATCAAAATATCTTTCTTTTCATTCCTTTTAGCCCATGTGACTTTGAATCATTTCTCATTCACCCAATTTTTCAAAACTGAAGGATGGCCCACAGCTTCCTGCTTCCACGAATCCCTCCCTTCTTGCCATTCTGCGCCATTTCTCAATAATATTTAAGACAGTGATCCACGTCAATGGTTACAAGTTTGTTTGGCTGCTTTTTTCTTTCTATGGTTGAAGAGGGGAGAAAAGCACTCCTTTGGGGTTTTGCTTGCTTGTTTAATAACTCTTTCTGCCCTTCAACCAGTTCCCACTCCTAGGAAGTGAGAAGGGCCAGGCCTTGCTGCTAGGCCAGCAGCGCTCAGGCCATACTCTCCTTCTTTTCCATCCTGAGAACACAGCTTCAGGGAAGTTAAGTCTGTAGACAGGTGAAGTGGGATCTCTGAATCATTCAATGAAAGAGCTCCCTTTGTAGATTTGTTGTAGGAGGGAGTTTCAAACCCTTACTGTATGGAGGTCTTGTGCATTTAAGGTCTGTTTTTCCAACAGCTGTGAACCACTGTAAATAATATAAAAGATTATCTGAAGGGAGAGACATACTATATGAACTGATTAGAGATGCTTGGTTGACACAAATTGAAAGATCCAGTTAATGGTTAATGTTATTTTCTTCCTCTCTTTTTAAATTTTTATAACTTTTTTTGACCAGCTGTGCGTTCTTGTATCCGATAATCTGAACAACTAATTTGAGAGCAACAATATGCAATGTAACCACTTTGTTGAATTCCTAGTATCTTGTTTAGTGAAATTCTGTATTGTTTCTAATTTATTTTTATTTTTATTTTTTTTTACTATTTTCTATTCTCTTTTTGAAAATCACTCATGTTCTACCTGAAGAAGCAGTATAATGCATACAAAGCTGGAACGCTGGGGTTGAAGTTGGTGAACAGAGGTACAGGTGGATTTCAAGGGACTGCAACCATTTTCAGTAGAAAATGTGAGCAAAGCAAAGAATAGTGATGAGAGCACACAGGGAGGCTGGTACATTTAATATAAACTGCGGGGGATATTTATCTCCAAGAATGAGAAAGTGTGACAAAGTTTTCTAGCAGTGCAAAAAGCTAGTATGAGTTTTTAGATCCTAGTGAATTTATCTGGCATTATTCAGCTGTTCAACTGAATGCACTCAGAAAAGTAAATCTGACTGAATTTTACATAGATGGAGGATCATCAAAGATTATTTGCAAGATAAAAATGACAGCGTTTAAACTGGGTAGTGAAGGCCGGGAGGACATTGATGTGGTTCTGAATGCTTATGTAGACTGCAGAAGAGGAGCCCGCGTCTCCCCTGGAGGCTGCAAAGTATTTTATAGGGACAGAGCCTGTGAGTGTCCACATAAGTTGGAAACTTTTACAAAAGGGAAATAAATAAAGTTCAACAGTCCTAACTATGAATGTACCGCAACGTTCAATTCATTCTTGATTTCTCGGGTGGTTTGTCCAGTGACTTATCTCCAGAGAGTCTTTTTCAATCCAGACCAAACACAATACCATTTGCAGAAAATGCTATTATATAATATTTAATCAAATAAATTAAAGCTAAAAGAGTTCCAGATGCCCAGATTTATCTCAATAGTAAAGAGATTGCCCAGAATTCATGCGTGTTTGATCTCTAGCATGGTTTATGATTATTCTGTGGCTTCACAGAGCAGAATTCAGCTTAAAGATTGAGTTTATGGAAAAGTAACAGAGTTTGTAAGATTTTGAACAGCTCCAAATATCCTCACTGAAAACTTAGGTAAGTACTATTTTTCTCTAGCCGTGGGCACTTTGTAAAAGGAGTGACTTTTATTTTTATTTTATTTTATTTTTTACGTGGTACTGGGGATTGAACTCAAGACCTTGAACTTCACAGGAAGGAGATTATGCTGCTGAGCTACATCCCTGTTTCTGGAGAGGCATTTTTATTTTACCTTCAATGTAAGCAACAAGAGATCTGCTTCCTGATAACTCAGTTACTTTTTGCTCAGGCTAGTATTAACAGAACTTTTCCTTTTAATACCATAATTGGTGAGAACTTTAGGTGCCCCATTTTATTTTGGAGGCCCTAAATTTCTCCTGGGGACAGCTATGTGAATGCCAAGGGATTAAATAATCAGTACTTAGGATGCGATTCTCATGTAAATTTAGTCCAGAAGAAGTTCGGATTAAAAGCAGCATGTGAGGATTTGGATAAGGAGTATGTGGGTAATGGAAATCTATGCACTGCTTGGGGCGGCTCCTGGAAATTCTCAGGCTGCACCGGCCCAGGGATCTTGTGTCACGGTAAGAGGAGGAAAAAGTAATGGACAGACCCTGAACGCCTCCATAACCATGATATGTGGGATATGGGCTAAATCAGAATTAGTAGTAACATTAAGAGTATATTATATCATGCATGATATGAAGCAATTTTGAAGATAATTAGCTTTCCATCTCAGGGAGTAGTAGATCATCTTGATCTCTTAAGGGTAGAGGGCACATATTTTGGATGCTAAAGAGATAAGTGGTATCTATGTTGTAACAAGCTGAGGTAAAAATTCCCTGAAATTTATTTCCTCAAGTGAGATTTCCGTGATTCTAAAATGTTATAAGAATTTGAAGACTATAACTTCATGTTTAAATTTGGAGTACTAAGAAATAAATCCGTAGTGAAATGCATGCCTACCTACTCAGATGAAAGCACTGTATCATTATTCATTTGTACTATAGTCTTGGAAAAAACAACTTTGATAAATACAGATTCATTGCTTGTGTTTATGTAGTCAGTTTAATAGGTCAATTTTGGGTGAGACTCTAAGTAAAGTGGGCAGAATATTTAGTGTTCTTCTTGTGTTCTTTCAATAAGAAATTGCCTCTTAATGAGAATCATTAAGCATGGGATAGACACCGCACACTTTCACCCACCAAGAATCAGAAAAAAATATTAATATTGAGATTCCCAAGCATAGTTCAATGTCACTACTATTTAGTTTTAGACTGACAATGTGTCTAGATATTTCTTTGACTGGTAATAAACTGGATAGTAGCAAGCATGCCATGTCTACACAGGGAAGAGTATGCTGTCTTGTTTTTGAGTTATCCACCTTAAAGAAAGGAGAGATACTAAATAAACAATAATTGAGTTCTAATTTGCTTATTAGATATTATATAATAATCTAAAGATAAAATTAGTAATTACAAAGCATGTGTACCTTGAAGAACCCCACAGCTAGTGGGAATATATGTCATATTTATTATTCAAAAGCTACACCATAATATGAAGGGCACTCTCCAGGTCTCCAGAAGATAATGAAATTAAATATGGTGGACCGTGGGGAAGTAAGAAAGTAAGAAGGGAAAACATTTATACACATGTAATGTCCGAATGAGTCCTCGAACAAGAATAAGATATAAGAGGCAGACAAATATGTAGAAAATACATTATTTTAAAAAGTCTGTTTCCTTAGTGCCTGTACATTTTACAAAATATTAGGTTTCAAAGTGGTGTTTTTGTACATGTGTGTAACATATTTGGGTTGTAACCCCTGTCCTTTATTACTTTATTGACCCTCTTGCCCTGTTCTTATCCTTTCCTCCAGTGTAATAATAATCTTCCTTTTATTTTTATACCATCATTTTTCAAAATATTAAGTTTCAAAAGATTAAAAACATTCAACACCTAATTCTTGCTTATTCTTCAAATAATTTATTTATTTATTTATTATTTTAGGGAAGGTTCTGCAGGGTGTTCAGGGTCTCACTACTAGATTGGATTTGTACAGTTCTGCATGTTTACAGCCTCCCAAGAGCTGGGATTACAGGTGTATGCCACCACATGAGTCTCAGTTACCATCTCAGCTTGTCCCAGGGATGGGGCCTGCAGGCCAAGGGAATCGAACCTCTGGCTCCTGTGCCTGCCTGCAGGCACTTTAATCTGCTGAGCTGTATTTTTCTAATCATGATTACTTCTTTCATCTGTTTGTTTAAAGTGGCATAATTTCGTTGTTTTATGAGTGAATAACATTTCATCTTGTATATGAACCAATTTTTCTTTATCTATTCATATTTAATGGGAACCTCGGCTGATTCTGTATCTTGGCTATTGTGAATTATGTTGCAACAAACATGCGTATGCAGGTACCCTTCTTAAAATTTATTTTTTAATTTTTTTTAATTTTTTTGGTGGAACCGGGGGTTGAACTCAGGCCCTTGCGCTTGCCAGGGAAGTGTTTATTCCACTGAGCTGTCTCCCCAGCCCCGAGGTACCCTTATATTACACAAACTTCAATTCCTTTGGGTGTATACCAAGAGAAAGTAGAACTGGTTCCTACAGAAGTTCTACATTTTTACTTTCTGGGGGAATCTGCATACTGATTTCCATAGTAATTACACTAATTTGCATTTCCATTATCAGCTTAGCACAGTTCCTTTCCTCCACATCCTTGCAAACAGTTCTGTTTTCTATATTCTTAGTGATGGTCAGTCCTCAATGGGGCCAATGGAATCACAGTGGAGATTTGCTTTGCATTTCTTTCATGGCTAAAAACACTGAACATTTTTTTAAATGTATGTAGTGACCATTTGTATTTCCTTTGAAAGGTGTGTTGAATTTTTGTCCACTTATTGAAAGGGTTATTTGATTCTTGGAGTTAATATTTTGATGTTTTGTATATTCCAAATATTACTCCTTTGTCAGCAAAGTAACTGGTAAAGATTTTTCTCCCAGGGATGGGGAGATAGCTCAGTAGATTAAGCTCCTGCTTGGCAAGCACAAGGTCCTGAGTTCAATCCTCAATACTGAAATAAATAAATAAATAAATAAATAAATAAATAAATGGTTTTTCTCTCACTCTGTAGACCTTCTATTCATGCAGATGCCTTTTAACTTTGTGTGGTACCATTTTTTGATTCTAGATATCTTTTTTTTTTTTTTTCTATAATTTTAGGGAAGGGTCTCCAGGGTGTCCAGTGTCTCACTACTAGATCAGACCCATACTGATTCTCCTGTTTACAGCTTCCCAAGTGCTGGGTTTACAGGTGTGCATCACCCCACACCCAGTTGCTAGATATCTTTCCAGTGCAGTTGAAGTCATACACAGGATTTCTTTCTGTATATGAAAAAATATAGATTTGCCTGTGGCAAAGATTTCAAGTGTTTACCCGATGCTTTGTTTAACTAGTTTTAGTTTCAAGTTTTACACATAACTATTTGATTCATTTTGAATTAATTTCTGTCCAGGGTAAGAAATAAGGTTGTAGTTTCAGTTTTCAATTAATGGATAATCATGTTATCTAGCACCATATTTTTTAAAGAATCTGCCTTTTCTCCAACGTATATTTTGTACACTTTTACAAGAATTAGGCAGTTGTAGTAATGTTGGTTGGAGTTTTTGTCCTCTGTTTTATTCCATTAATCCACATATTCATTTTTGTACCATTACAATGCTATTTTCATTACTATGATTTCAGGTGTTATAGTTTCCTGAGCCTTGTTCTCTTCGCTTGGAATTGCTTTGGTTATTCGGCATCATCTGTGTTTACACATAAAGATGCTTTTGGATTGCCTTTCCTAGTTCTATCAGAATGTCTTTGGAATTTTGATGGGGATTGCATGGAAGCTGTAAGTTGCTTTGGGTGATATGGACCTTTTAATACTACTAATTCTTTTCACCAATTAAATTAGAAGTCTTCACATTTTCTAGTGTTCTATCAAATCCTTTCTTCATCATTCTCTAATTTCCATGGCCAAGATTTTTCATCTCTGTAGTTAGATTGATACCTAGGTTATTTTTTGAAGCTATTGTGACTGGAATTGTTTTCCTGATTTCTTTCTTCGGTACTCAAATATTGATGTATAGAAAATCTGTTTTGTTTTTAATGTTGATTTCATACTCTGGGAAAGGACATTCTGATAAAGAAAAACCATGAACTAAGTGCATGAACATGAGACTTGACAGTGAAATGATACAAAGGCACTATTTGTTCCTTTGTTTCAACGGGAGTATAAGGAAAATATTTCCTACCACATTGCACATAAACTACACTTCCACAGGGCCTCACCTGCATAGCCGGAATCTGGCCCAAAGGCTAGCTTAAAATTATATTTTTGAGATATGGCAGATTGATCATTTCCTCTGTCTGTAGAAGGTATTCCCTAGCAGGAAATTATTCCTAATAACTCAATAGAATACATTTTTCACACTTGGATGATGTACCTGTCTAAAAACACATCTTTACAGAACCAGACAAAACACTCTCCATACGTGGAATAAGGTTTGGATTGAAAATGACAGTTGCTTTCTATAATCCCCCCTTTGCTATCCTTCTACATTTCCCAAAAGAGTTGTTTTATATTTCATTTGTTTTAGACACTCTACTTTTTCATACTTCCATTCCGAGGCTTTACTCCAGTTCCCACTCCACATTAATTCCAGCCAAGACATCAAGTGATAAAATGTTGATGCTAATGGACTTGGGGGAAAACAGTTCTTCAGTTTGTATCGATTGTACTCAAGTAGAGTGCTTAATCCAAAAATAGATCCTGTCCTGTCTCGCACTCTCCCTGTTTTCCTGGAGTCAGTTATTTTTCTTCATGTAGGTCACTTTTTTTTCCTGAGTGAAACTGCAGCAATGAACGTTCTTGGTTCATCAATCCAGAAGATGATGAAAAAATAGGGCAGAAGTATGAACTGAGTCACTCAAACTGGAAATCAACTCTCTGGAGATTGAATATTTCTGTTTACCAACTAGATTCCTTCCCAAATATCACAAATGTTTGAATCAAAAATGTTGTCTGAATTTGTTGATAATAACATTAGGTGACAATAAAAGAGGCAAAGCAAAGAGACATGGAGCACATCTTAGAATATACTGCTTTTAGCAAAATTACTAAATTTAAACGTTTTATGTTTCTTATACTTTCCTCACTTCATCTCATCTTTTATGCATTCCTTTATTTCCTATTTCACTCAAGCAAATTTTTCTCCTTTCAGTGTATTCTGTAATCCCCAGCCAGATAAATCACTTTTAAAATATAGACCTCAAAAGTCATTCATGGGAATCAACAATAAGGTGTTAGATTTACCTGCCTACCTATAAGATAAGTACTAGACTTCTTAAATGGAACCAAGAGACTGATTTAAGCAGGCCTGCCTTTCCAGAGATAAAACTAGCCTTCTTTTACCCCAAGCACTACTCAAGTGAAGATTCATTCCTTGTTTTACTTTGCTACATTTATGCCTTGTCAGAGTAGCATTTCTCCTCCCTACCTACCTTCCAAGCCCTGTTTCCCATTAAAACCCTGACAAGTATCACTCCACTCTCCTTTTCAACATTGTTATCATCTTGCTAGCATGCACCCCTTTGGAACATATAGTTCCGTGTTACAAAATAACATGCAAGTATGATAGTCACCATAGCGATTAGTTTCTGTCACCTGGGACAAAATGCCCAACCTTCACAACTTAAGGAAGAGAGATCTATTCAGCTCACAAGTGCATGGTTGGCTGGCTACAATGTAACAGCGTAAGAAACAGTATGAGGGAAGGGCATGGTGGACAAAAGCTGGAAGAGGGAGAGAGAGAAAGGAGAGAGAGAGAGAGAGAGAGAGAGAGAGAGAGAGAGAGAGAGACCACAAGGGGCAGCAGGAGAGAATGGGGAGAGTAAGGAGAGGGAGAAGAAGGACAAGAGGGCAAGGGGATAGGAGGGGAAGAATAGGAGAGGGAGGTGAGGGGGAGAAAAGGAAATGGGGAGGAAGAGGAGAAACACCCTCTGCATTTCGCCTCCAGTGACCCTACCTCCTTCAGGCTGGCCTCCTAACCCCACATTCAGCTGTGGATTCACCATGAATTAACCCCCTTCTCCATGAGTATAGCACCTCCGTGATGATCTAGTCACTTTCTGGAAACCCCATCTTTGAACTCATTAGACTTTGGGGGTAATTTTCGATGTAAACAGTAACACTAACCCAGTATCTTAAAACTTATGTTCTAAGGGCCAGCGATATAGCTCAGGGGACTAAGTGCTTGCTTAGGTAAACACAGGGGCCAGGATTCGATCCCCTGGCACCGCCATACTACCAGGCATGCTGAGCCATCGATGGAGTCCCGGAGTGGTGGCTCACGCCTGTAATTCCAGCTCTAGGGAGGCAGTAATCAGGACGATCACTGAATCCAAGC
>NW_004524580.1:15255200-15268980 GCF_000260255.1 Octodon degus
TATTTCTGTTCAGGGAAAATGCTGTCAATGTATTTTTTTGTTGTTGTTATTGTTCTACACAAAAGGTTAACTTCAACAATTTCATGAGTGTAAGGAAGGTAGCTCTTATTTACTCTTCTCTCCTCTATAATCTATTCTAGTACAGTGCCTGCCAAATAATAGACATCAGATAGATAGATAGATAGATAGATAGATAGATAGATAGATAGATATGTAGATCTGCTAACTGAGGTAATGCTCAGTTCCATAGACTATTATGGAAGTATGACAGTTAATCTTGACTGCCAACTTGAATGGAATGCCAGTTGTCCAAGAGATTAGCAAAACACACATCTGAGTGTGTCTGAGGGGGTGTTTCTTGAGATGACTAGCATGTAGGCCAGCACACTGAAGGAGCACTTCCTGCCCTAACAGGAGATGGTTGTATACAATGGGTTTGTGGCTGGATGGAATGGAAAGAATGAGGAAGTTTGCCTGCACCTGCAAGCTGGATTCAGTGTGAGGGGCTGTCTCTGGCTGTTCCCATTTGCTGTAGTCGTCAAATTCATTTCCTTAGCTTTTCTTTCTTCCTTTTTTTCTTTTCTTTTCTTCTTCTTTTTATTTTTTATTGTATTTTAGGGAAGAGTGTACAGCTAAGAGCTTGGATTACAGGCACATGCCACCATGTCCTGTCTCAAGTGCCATCTCAGTGCGCCCCGGGGGCCGGCCATGACAGTAGGCCCAGGGTTGGAAACTGGTCTCCTGCACCTGCTTGCAGGCCCTTTAATCCACTGAGCTATTTGGCAGGCCTCCTTAGCTTTTCAAAGAGGAATCCTAACAGCAACTCCTAAGAGAGCACACAAACACTTGGTCACAGACTGACAAAGTTTCCACTTTCTTGGACCAAGCAGCAACCACATCCTCTTGCTCTGCAGGGAACACTGCAGACTACGCAGATGCTGATCTTTCATTCCTATGGAACAAACTCCCTTTCATGCAACGGACTCTCTACCACTAGAGAGCCACAACCCATACGAGGGGATCGCGGTCTCATACTCAATATTATACTAAAAGTCCATCCAGAAATGGTTCTTAGTATATGATCTTAGAAAAGTCACTTGCTAGTTAGACATACAGCATAAAGGAAACTATGGATTCCTACCAAAAGAAGTGAAAAAAGATTAATATTTAATAAATTTAAATGGACGAAACATGTTTCTTGTCACTATACTCTTCACAAACATCAAGTAACCATAATCACTGTGTCACATTCAAGAAATATGAAGCTTCAAAACAAACAAAAGACAAAACTATCCCTTGATAAAAAATGTCAGACTTGTCCAGAGATTGAAAAATGATTTATGCACTACAGGATTATAAAGTAGTTCAAGCATAGTAGGATTTCTGCGTCTGTGAGGTCTGCATTTGTACATTTAGCTGACTCTCAGTGATTTTTTTTTAATTTGCGCATCTTTACTAAGCATATGTAGACTTTTTGAGTCACTATTGTTTAACAATATAGTGCAACAATTATTTACGTACATTTTATAATTCTGAAACTTTAATCTACACATGATTTAAAGTACACAGAAAGGCTGGGGAGATGGCTCAGTAGAATAAGCCTTTGCCTGGCAAGCGCAAAGGTCTGAGTTCAATCCCCAGTTCTGCCAAAAAAAAAAAAAAAAAAAAAAAAGGTAAAATTAAAGTACACAGAATGATCTACATGGAGTGTTTACAGATGCTACACAGTTTTATAGAAAGAATTTGGATCATCCACGGATCTTGGTGTCAGAAGAGGACCTGGAATGCATTCTCCACCAATCCTGCACACTTACCAAGTATGCAAGTATGAAGAGAGGACGTTTTCATTCTAGGTGGCACAGGAAGTTTCATATAGCCAGTCAAATGTAAATTGGATTTTCAAATAGTGGTCATATTGCTCTCCGTCAAGACAAAGAAAAAACAGTGGTGTGACTGAGAAATTTTAAAGAAGACAATGTGTGTCCGAGAGATCATTGTACATAAAATCATGACAACATGCACATAACTGACAATTGTTTGTGACAAGGCAGTGAATCTATTAGATCCTGAGGTAAATGTACGTGGGGCAGGGAATGGAAGGGTTCACCTATGCTATTGTAGACGTTGTCCTCTAATGCAAAAAGATGTTCTTCAATGTTTCTAAGAAGCACAATAAAACAATTTCATTTTCTTTTTTTACACATAAGGAAACTCCCAGGCATCAGTATGTTGCATGAATTATAGACCAACTCTGCAGAAAAACAAGAAAAGGAATTAGAGGTTGCGGTTGAATCCAGGTATGGAATCATGAATACCTGAGCTAAAATAGTGACAGTGGGAATAAGAAAACAAGGATTCACTCTAAAGACAAGAAATAGAGAATCGATGAAGTCTAATGACAGATACAGTAATGAGTTAAGAGAAAGAAAAGAATTGGAAATGACAATCAAGTTTCTAACTTGGCATGCCTTGTAGGTTGTCAAATATCCACTTACCAAGAAAAGCAGATCTGAAGGCTTTTGAATTCTTGTCTTACAAATAAACAGCATAATTATTGTTACAATAATAATCAAGGAGTCAAACCAAAATAAGTAGAAAAAACATTTTCCCATTTGCTAACGCTTAAAATAAGACAAGGCCCCCACAATGATAAGCATTAACTAGTATTGTTCAGCAGTATCTCAGCCTACATACAAGATAAAATTTTACAGACTTTTTGAAAACAAAAAGTGTAATCTGCACTTAAGTGTGTGAAGTCTTAATTTCCATTTTCTTCTTCATGGTTTCACTGCTAAAATCTTTTATTACCAATTTTTTTTCCCAACACAGCTCAGCACAGCCTTCTTTGGGATTATTCTTTCTTAACTCAATACATGCTGATTCCAGTAGGATGACCGCAGACATACAGAGAAGAAGGCACTTGGGAAAAAGGAGAATCTCCTCCTTTAGCTAGCTAAGTCCCCTCCTAATGTATGGTTTATCTATATTACAGCCCTTCTGTATGGCCTGCTCCCTCAGTGCATAGAGGGTTTTCAGCTGCAAAGCCTGTACAGGTCACTTTTGCTACACGAGTTAAGCAACCCAGAGAGAATACCAATGTTTATCATGTGTAGGTGTCTGCAAGGATCCTTTTCTTCATCTATTCACAGGAGTACCATACATATCAGTTTACATCTATAGTTGACATTGTTTCCTTCAAACTTACTTTTTTTCCCATAATTTTATTGCGGAACAAATGGCAATGAGACAGTTTCAAACCAAATTGGTAGGACAGTTTCAATAACTAACACATTGCATACATTTTCTTCCTAGTGGTTAATTGCTGTACAAGATGCGGACTTAATATCCTATCTACAAACACCCATTAAAACAAATCCATCTATTCATTAAGAGAATGTAACTATATATCTATCCTAACCTAGCCTAAGATGTTTGATATGCAGATAGATAGTGAGGTTAAGCTTAACAGCCTAGGTTGTATGGTAATAACAATAAGTTTGTCTTCTGGATGGTTAACAACCTAAGTTTGCAGACCAAAATTAGAGAAAAAGGAGGGCTACAAGGAAAGCCAACATTTTGGTCCTAGCCTTCCAAGGTCAATTAAGACTCAGGACATATGAGAACTTGTACTGTAACGTCATGTAACTCGGTAGTGTCCCAAATTTTTTGATCAAGGAGATTATGGGGCCAAAGAGGAAAGTGATCGATGACGTAGAGTGTGCCTAAGGAGAGTCATATGGAAAGAAAACATTCTTTCAGGCTTTCACAAACTTACTTTTAAAAATTGCATGTAGTAAGCTGTCTTGATTATTTTTTTAAATGTATTTTGTACAGGGTCTACAGGGTCTCACTATGTAGATTGGACTCCTAGTGATCCAACTGTGTTCAGCTTCCCAAGCACTGGGATTATAGGCACAAGCCACCATGCCCTCTCAGTGTTCCCTGGGGACGGGCTGGTATGGCAGATTGGGTATCCAACCCTGGCCACTGCGCTCAGCCTAAGCAGGCACTTTAGTATGATGAGTTACCTGGCTGGCTATATATATATATATATATATATATATTACTTAGTGCAGGGTCTAACTACACAGATCAGACTTGTAGTGATCCTTCCTATTTTTCAGGCCCCCAAGCACTGGGATTATAGGCCCGAGCAACTAATCTCTGTCTCAGTGACTCCCAGGGGCAGGGCCAGCATGACACACTGGGGATCAAACTGTGGTCCCCAAGCCTGCCTAAGCAGGTGTTTTAGTCCACTGAGCTATTAGCCGGCCCCTTGATTGTTAACCCTTTCCTTATGGTTGTAGCAAAATTGAAATTTTTCAAAATATTTAATTTTAAAATTTGGACAGGATATCACGTCTGCCTCTTGTACTATGAACAACCACTACGAAGACAATAATATGCAATGTGCTAATTATTGAAACTGTCCTACTAATCGGTTTTGAAACTGTCTCATAGCTATTTGTTTCTCAATAAAATTAATAAAAAAATAAAAAATAAAATTGTCAGATCTAAATTATACATATTGATGAAGTAACAACATAAAGCTTCAATGTATGCACACAGTGTGGAATGGCTAAACGAAGGTGCTTCTTATTAATTGTTTTGCCTACTTCTTTCCTACTCTCAAAAATTTTCAAAAATACAATATAACATCATTAGGTGTAACAGCCATGATGTACAATACAACGTTTGAACTTACTCCTCTATCTGATGGGAATTTTGTGCCCCTTAACCATAATTTTGTACAGTGAACTTTAAAACAGAAAATTTATTTGTGTGACATTAAAATTAAACTTGTTTATTTTAACTAATCCTAAAAGTAGGACTATAAGGAAATTGGAATGTTCTCAAAAATCTCATCTCCCTTAGAAAAATCCATGCTAATACATGGTGGGTGAAATTACAGCTTTAGGAGGAAGAAAGCGGGCAAAACGAGATTTGATATACATTATATTCATGAAAGTTGCACCATACCTCCAGTTCCATGACTTCTAAAATAGGTTTTAATTTATTTTTCCATGGGCATATATATCTTCTTTTTAGATATTCTGCAATTCTATTTTACCACTAAATTTCAGTAAATTTTGAAAAGCTTTCCTTTTACGTGGATACAGCAAGTGTTTCAGCATGAATTATTGCCACTTGTTTGATTATGTCCTTAATGAGAAAAAAGTTTGGGCTGGGGAGATAGTGAAGGACCTGAGTTTGATCCCCAGTCCCACAAGCAGTGCTGTCCAGCCACCGAGCCAGGGTGTGGTGGTGCACTCCTGCAATCCCAGCGCTGGGGCAGCTGAGACAGGAGTACTACACAGCGAGACCCCATACCAGATTAATTAATTAATTTATTAATTATTTTTCAGATAAAATCTATGCATTTTGCCAAGATGTATGCAGAAAAACTATATCAATCTATACCACTCGAACAACTACATTTCCTTCTATCGTATTGGCTGACATTGGCTTTTCCTCTCATCTTCTCTTGCAAATTCCTAGAGGAAAATGACTTTCTTGGTTACCATCTACCAAGCAGTAGGACCACATTCCACAGTCACTCTTCCTCCTTTATTCTTTCTCTGAGATTTGATACTAAGTTATTTATTATCTGTCTTCCTGTTTGTATTTACACTTACTTATTAATCTATTCCTGTTCCCCATGGATTCATGTACTTACTGTGAAATCAGTATCCTCTGGGCCTTCATATGTACATGTCTAAGTACTTTCTCATCTCTGGAACACAATACCTGACACAGTTTGAAGACTGCAAATTGTACTGTAGTGCACAGTGTTTGGAGATTTCAGTCCATAGTCAGCTGGATCCAAGGCAGAGACATAAGGCAGAGGAGAGAGTTGATGGCATGGAAGGGGGAGGGGAGAGGCAGGAGGGAAGGAATGGGGCGAGAGGGGGAGGGGAAGGGAGGAGAGGGGGAGAGGAGGGAGAATCAGAGGAGGAGGAAGGGCGATGTGCCTTCTGGGCCACGCTGTGAGTGGCGCACCTCCTCCAGCCCCTCTTCACCTCCACATGAGCTATCAGATAATCAGTGGCTGACTCCCCCATGAATATCCTGACCCCAGATCTGGCAACCTTCAGAAAGCCCCGCCAAGAACAAGGAGCCCATGAGGATTTGAAGGCACATCTAGATATAAAACAAAACTATATCAAATTCTACAAGAGCAAGTCCCACCCCTAGTTTGGCTTCGCCATATTCCTAGCAATCTCTTGACTTTATATACTTACAAGTGATCTTTTGAACCATTTACTCAACTTTCATATAATCCTTTTAGAATTTAAATAGCTTTTCATTCAATTGGGGAAAATATTTTGAGAAATTTGATACATCAATATGTCTACCTCTCTAAGACAAATGTATATATATATTTTTTCAAAATTTTTATGTTTCTAAAGTGTTATAATTTACTTCCTGTATGACTTGAATATTTCTTGAAAGTATACCCTGTGTATACCAACGTGTATCATGCTTTTGCTGCCTTTAAGTATGGGCTATTTTTTTGGTATATATCTAAATAGCTTTTGGGTTTGACTAAACCAAGAATAAGGGAGGCAGAGTGATTGTGGAATGTGGTCCCACTGCTTAGTAGATGGTAACCAAGAAAGTCATTTTCCTCTAGGAATTTATGCACAAATTAATGGGACATTTTTGTCTAAAAGGCAAGAGAAGATGAGATGAAAAAAGTGTCTTAAGTCACTAAAAAAAGTTAAAGTTAAAATTAGCTCTTGCAGAATTTGATATAGTTTTGTTTTCTATCTAGATGTCCCTCCAAATCCTCATGGGCTCCTTGTTCTTGGTGGGGCTTTCTGAAGGTGGCCAGATCATAGGGTCAGGATATTCATGGGGGAGTCAGCCACTGATCACATTTGAAAATACTTCATAATAGAAATTTTGAGAAATATTGCATTACAATGTCTGAAAGCACAATAAGATTAAACATTTGGGTATAAACGTTTCCATAAAATATGTAATAGAATAAAAATAACAAAATCAATTTATCTTTGCTTAGATCCTGAAAACTCTTTAATAGCTATAACAACATATTAGTAATTCTAGAGATTAACATCATGGACCTTTCTACTTAGGAAATATTTCTAATCTGAGTGTCATGGTATTTGTTTGTAATCCCAGATTCTGTGGAAGCTGAGGCAAAATTGAAAGTTGGAGGCCAGCCTTGAAATTTTAGAAAATCCTTTTTTCAGAAATAAAAAGTCCACTGATAAACCTCAGTAACAGAGTGCTTGCCAAGCATTTATGATCCTTGAATTAAATCTTCAGTAAAATACACACACACACACACACACACACACACACACACGCATGCACGCATGACTGAGATGACTTTCCAAGTTTTCAGGTACCCTTTCTATAAAGTGTTATTTTCCTCACATATTTAAATAATAATCTAGAATTAGAATTCAGAATTAAATGACAAATAAATTAAAATGGCAAATCAATATGTGTACTTTCTAGAATGTAGCTGGAAAGAACTCAGGTATGTCTAGATCCTTGATCAAATCAAAATAAATACTCCTGTGGATGGATCTGTAAGGGTGCTGTTGGTTCAACTGTTAATTTTATTTATTTTACACTAATGTCACCATAGCTTTTATATTTTCATGGGAAATTGCATATCTTAGTCATTAAAGCAAGCCATAAAAAGTTAATATTGGGAAAGTTTCCCAAAGTGGTTTCGAAGCCAAATCATTGTTATCGAGCAAATATGATTACTAATAAATATGTTTGGAACCAGTTCAGGAAAAAGTCTAAATAGGAAGAGAGCTAACTTGGAGCCTTCTGAGCATTTCTAAAATGCCCATAAGTTTAATATGTTATAGGACTCCGGGTGTCGATTGTGGAATTGATTACAGCTTTTTTGATGGGCCAATTTCTTGGTGCCCTATTTTAGCCCACAAATACGAACCATAATTCCTGATTGCTATACTGCCAGGATCTGAATGAATCTTCCTGTGTAATTTCCACTAATCATTTTTATGCTCCCATCTGTGCAAGACTCCTTGGTATACCAAGTAACCATCTGCACATTTGTGGAAAGGCTGCGCAGGGCCTGCTTCTGTGAAATCAGCCATGTCCTTTCCTGTCACATGTGGAGTTCACTAAGAGACAGCAAGAAAATATTTTCAAATGTCCCTTCTTATGTGAAACAAAGATCCATGGAAACTAATATAACACAGCCAGGTCACAGATTACAAATATCAGCCACACTATTTCAGAATGACAGTTTTATTCATTGTGGAGGGAAAAGGGTTTAAAATTAATGCCCAAAATAAGGAAATGGCTTAAAAGTAAAGCTGTGCTAAGTTGATGGCTTTGCCTCACAACATTTTCTGAGAGGATAAAAAGGTAATTTCCTCCAATTTTATGGAAAATGGCTCTTTTTTTTTCTTTTCACAGCTATATCCACAAAGCACTTCATGACTTTTCCCATAGACTAAGCCTCCATTCGTCAAAGGAATGAAGAGTTAGCCCTACTGTTTGATATTCACAAATCAGGATGGAGTTATCTGAAAATGACAAAAGATCTGCGACGTGAAGAACTCTCTCTTTTCTTCTGGTCCTCAACCTTTATGGTGAGGAACCCTTGTCCATAGAACATTGCAGGCTTTCTTCCCTGCCAGGCTTTGCACGTTTTGTATTTTTTCTCAGAACAAGTTCTTCTGTATTTTGAAATATTTGAACACACTTGACAACCTCAACTGCATGTTTTACTAATTTTGAAACATATTTTAGTCTCCAAAATTGTCTTTAATAGGATTTACTCAACAGGCTGCATATTTTAACAATCAGCTGGTAGGCTTCCTTGATTGTGCTGCATATTGGAATGCATATATATATATATATGTATATATATATATATATATCCTGCTTTAATGAGCCACACAAGTTGTGTCTGCCGAGCAAGGCTCAGAAACTTGGGGTTGAAGTGCTTTGAGGACTTTACTTTGTCCTTGCCTGTGTGCAATGTGTGTATATATGTGTGTGTGAGGGAGTGTGCATGTGTGTGTGTGTGTGTGCATGTGTGTATGTGCATGTGTGGTATGTGTGAGTGTGTAGTGGGGTTTAGTAGAATCTGGGGAGAATGCATTTCTGTCAAGTGCATCTTCATGGGGAATTGTGCCTTTGTTTTAACATGTCCAACTTCCCACTCCTAACATGACTATTTGAAATAACATCAATGAGTCAGTGATTGAACTTCTGCATGTGTCTCATGTGCTTGGATGTGAAAATGTGTGTAAACTCCCAAACACCCTACCTGTATAAAGTCGTGCTGAAATTGATAGGGTGAAAATCAAGACACTCTCTATTCTTCACCAACCGAGAAGTTCTCAAAAGCTCAACTAGTTCTCCTTTCTCTGCTCTTGTTAGCCATGTGGTCAGATATCAGAGTCAGCAATGACTTTTGTGGCAATGAAACAATCTAGACTAAGCTTATAAAAAGTATTTTAATCTTAAATTCCCCAGAAAAATATCTTTCCACAGTCCAAGAACTATCAAAAAAAGAAAGTTAAGAATGACCTTTTCTCAGGATCTGCCCTTTCTCCTACCCTACCTATTTACAGTGAGTGAATGAACATGGTCCTCCTGAACTCTTTCAACTGAGGTGTCTTTTAAGCAAAACTCTTCCAAGATAGTTTTAACCCTGCATGCATTAAGACCAAAGCTGTATCTAGCTACCTTCATAATTCCCTCTATGTACCCACTAGATTGCATTTCCATTTTATATTTTTCTAGGCAAGAGTGAGACTTTGCGAATCATGAAGTTCAAGAATGCCCCTTGCACCCCTGTTCCACAGTCAGACAGCAAGGCGTTCTAGAGCCTTCCACCTTTCCAAGGAGGGTGCCCCTGAACAGTGCTTTACAGAAGAAAAACAATACTCTCAGCATTCACTATTGCTACCAGTTACCCCTCTAATTCTCATGATTATTAAAGAATGTTCTTATGGTGGTCATGGGATGACAACGATGATGCCACTTTAGCTGTTCTTGACCCCACAAAGGTGTGGTCAGCTGCTTATTTAAGGAAACATTTGTGCCCCATTGCCCATACATTTGAGTCACAGTCCCAGAAACCTAAGATCACAGGAAAGATGTCACTTAGCATTCTCTGTACACATGAAGATATTTGTATACACCATGTTCTATGATATGGGACATTTTTATCAGGGGCATCTTTGTTATACTATTCATTTACCCTATTTGTTTCCTATTCCTGATAATTTCCACAAGCAAGGATGATAAGGTAGGTTTGCTTCAACATATTTTATGACAATGATATACATAAATAATGTCACTAGTTTTGGACATGATATTTCAAATTTTTAATTCATATAATTTGATATTTCTATTTCAGGTATCTCTTATAAATTTCTAGCAATTCTTTAGCTTTTATGTGTCCAGTGGTCTTTATTTTTAAGTTTACAAAGTATAAAAACATTAGAGACAGAACTGTATGATAAACATGCATAGTTTTAGCAGTTATTAACATTTTCTTAGATTCGTTTCCCATGGTAGGTGGTATCATTTTTTGTAACTATTCACTTCTTCAAGTATTCAATGTCAAGACTTTAGAATTTCTTCTAACAGACAGATTCTTACGGAATTTTCACGATGTGAATATTTCTTCTGTGCTACCTCATGTGGGGCTCAGTCAAGTGATTTTCTTGGGTAAATGGACTGAGACAGAGAGAGGAAGTTCCAGTTCTGATCCTCTACCTTAGCCTGCACCACATATGTCAGCAACTCAGGGTTGGCAAAAGGATAAAGGCAAGTCAAGCAAAGCTGCCCAAACCAGCCCTGAGGACTACTGAGAATGGGTAATCTTAGGGCCGGCCAACTAGCTCAGTGGATTAAAGCACCTTTAAGCAGATGGGTTTCAACCGCCAGGCCTGCCGCTCCAGCCCTTCTTCTGGGGTGTACTGAGACAGCATTTGAGACTGGACGTGCCTGTAATCCTAGCTCTCAGGAGGCTGTAAAGAGAAAAATCACTGAGTCCAACCTAGTAGTGAGACCCTGAACACCCTGTAGACCCTTCCCTAAAATATCAAAAAAGAGAATGGGGATCTTAAATCCCTGCTACCAGCATCCCTAGTGTTGATCAGCCAAGAAAAAGAAGCTACTTCACAGGCTTTTGAACTAAAATGATCACTGTTTTATTTATTTATTTATTTATTTATTTATTTATTTATTTATTTAAAATCATTTATTTATTTATTTAAAATCATTTATTTATTTATTTATGCATTTGGTAGAAGGTCTTGCTATGTAACTTGAACTTGTAGTGATCTTCCTGTCTCAGTCTCCCCAGCTCTGGAATTACAGGGATTTGCCACAACGCCCAGTTTAATGATCACTGTTGTGAACTACCAAGTTTTAATGGCGTTCATTATCACATGATTATGGTCATCTACTTTTTTTTTTTTTTACATAATATAACATCGTACTGTTTCGACTTCCTACATAGTGACAGTATAAAGACAATAAATGAACTTCTAGGGCCAGCCAGATAACTTAGTGGACTAAAGCTCCTGCTTAGTAACATCAGGGACCAGGGTTCGACCCCCTGCATGCTTTGCAAGCCCCACCTCCAGGGCACTCTGAGATGGTGACTGAGACTGGGCATGGTGGCACACACCTGTAATCCCAGCGCTTCCGAGGCCGAAAACGGAAGAATCACTACAAGTCTGATCTGTGTA
Source organism: Octodon degus (assembly GCF_000260255.1). NCBI lineage: Eukaryota > Metazoa > Chordata > Mammalia > Rodentia > Octodontidae > Octodon > Octodon degus. The sequence continues at coordinate 15,266,930 of NW_004524580.1, forward strand.
GTGAGACTCTGTAGACCCTGTACTAAAAAAATTAAAAGAAAAAGAAAGAAACAAAGAAAGAAAGATGAAAGAAAGAAAGAAAGAAAGAAAGGAGGAAAGAAAGAAAGAAGAAGAAAGAGAGAAAGAAAGAAAGAAAAAGAGAGAGAAAGAAAAGGAAAGTGGGCTTCTGAGCAGATCATCTTAGAAAACAAGGAACAGAGGTAAGCTGATTAAGCATATCTGTAAGAAAACCACAGAAAACAACTTAACTGAGGTAAAATATTACACTGCATTTTTTTCCCAAAAGAACAAGATAAACAATATGCACTGTTGAAAACTTTACTCACCCTTATATGGAATATTTGGGGTGTTAAGCCAGGCAAGAAAACGAAACATTAATAAAAGACATGGTAAAAAGGAAGAAAAATTATCTTTGCTTATAAAAGACATGATTGAAGGAGTGAAAAATCCTCAGCATAAAATTCATTGGTCAGATAAATTACCTAAGCCTGATGACTGAGCTTGGAGAAATTAAGAATTTGTTTATATGGTTTTGCGGTGAGTTCTCTGGACTTAGGGCAGTAAGTTGAAGTACTAGTGAGTACACTGTTTCTTATTTTAAGGATCTCAGTTTGTTGTTAACAAAGTATAATTTTATGGGTTTATACTTTAACTACTTAAATAGTAGCTTAGCTGGATAAGAAATGATAGTACATCAGGCTACTGTACCTAGTTTGGTAGTAACATATCATCGAAGCCATCTCAATAAACATGATATCTAACTCTTAAGAGCTATCTGTCAACATTAAGATAAGTATTTATGTACAGTTTTTGATTTGTATGCTACCTAGAACTCCTCGGAAGTGAATCTATCTATAAATATTATTTATAATGACCCTTTTCATCACACTACAGAATGAGAAATACAGCATTACTTCATATCAACACACATTTCACTTACTAAAAGGAAAATGTATCAAATGTATTCTACAACCAGAATGCTTCTTAGCTTTGGGAATATAGTGGTGAAAAAAGTGAAGTCCTTAGTATCAACAGATTGCTCCCCTATAGAGGACAGTGTCTGATTTTCACTCTCCAGAGGAATCTAACATGTGGATTTTTTGTGAGTTGTAAATCAGGGATTTTAAAGACTTGATGTTTTATTGGAAAGATAAATTATCTTGATCTAGTTTTATGTATGTTAATAGAAAAATGTGCACCTCTGGGTTAGATACAAAAAGACTTTAATCATAACAAAAACACAGAGCAGTCATAACATGGTAACCTTGGAGCTGCTTGACTAAGCTCTAATTTGCATGCAATAACATGCTAAGTGCCAAGTCCTGAATGCAAACAGAATGAAAATGCATTGTAAAAGTGGAAACCCACAGCTGGGCTTCTTTGATCTTCCATAGAAGCTAATGGTAACCTATATGTCCTCCTCTCAGGAGAGAGAGAAAGACATTGTAAGCAATTGTCCAGGAATGGACAATTGAATATAAACAAATCTTAGCAAATTTGAGTATAGATTTCTAAATATAATATAATATGAGATATTTGCAGATAATTGACCTCAACAAAGGAAGGACACTGTCTTACTTCACACAGAGTGTTTAGTAGATGAATCAGGATTAGCAATCTCTGCTCTTACCCAGTCTACTCTGTTATATGTATATATAAAATGCATATGACCCAAGGTAGTTCAAGTAAAATCATACTGAAACTATGGGAATCCTCTCTCTCCAATGAAACTGTGAAATGATAACTTAACAAAGTGGTGAATCTCACACGTATTCTTAAGTATATAATGAAAGTTCAGTCAATAAAATTTATTGACAAGCCCAATGATGACTAGGAGTGAAGTAGTGGCGAGCGCATAAATAGCGATATAATGAGTACAGAATAAGCATAGCAGACTAGTTATGAATCCAAGCCCTCTCTTCTTCCAAAGTTATGGTTTGGATAAGTTATTCCATCTTTAATAATGACCTGGTAATGTGATGCAATTTATGAAAAGTGCATAGTTTATTAACTGCTGGTTTACTTTTCTTCTATTTTTTTTTTTTTTTTTT
>NW_004524580.1:15269080-15282437 GCF_000260255.1 Octodon degus
TTTTTTTAATTTAGGGCAGGGTCTACAGGGTGTACAGAGTCTCACTACGTAGCTCGGACTTGTAGTGCTTCTCCTGTTTTCAGCCTCCCAAGCTCTGGGTTTAAGGGCCCACGCCACCACACCCAGTCTCATTTGCTGCCTCAGCGTGCCACAGGGGTGTGGCCGGCACAGCATGGTGGAGAGTGAAACTCTGCCGAAGCAGGCGCTTTAGTGCACTGAGCTAGCTGGCCAGCCCTCACTGGTTTACAATTTAACTACTATTCTTATAATAAATGTTAACTATGGCTATGTACAAATTATTTACAACTTATGATGAGAAAATATTATCTAGCCAATTATCTTTTTGAAATTTTCTCCATAGGACATAACACTGTCAAATATTAAATTCATCCACATGTATGCTTAGCTATTTCTTTTCATCTAATTTTATTTACTATAAATTAGATCATTAAACAGAGAGCATATATATTTTTTCTATATTTCAACGATTATGAAATTACCTTTCTAATAAATGTTTTTCTTTTTTGTATTATTATTATTAATCTTATCTACTTGGTAGAAGGTCTCACTGCACAGCTTGGACTGGTAGTGATCTTCCTGTCTCAGCCTCCCCAGTGCTGGCATTACAAGCATGCACCACCACACCCGGTTTCAGTGGTTGGCACAGCATGACCATGGTTCTGGGGGCCAGCACGGCATGTACCAGGGGTCGAACCCAGATCCTTGCGCCTGCCAGACAGGTGCTTAGACTGCCGAGCTATCTCCCTGGCCCTAGAAAATTATCTTGCACAAAGTAGAATTCCAATAAATAACAGTGAGTGGAATCTGCTTTTGATAGTCAAACCATGTGAAGAAGTACTTGGAAATTCCAAAGGATACCTTCACTGATAATAATAATAATAATAATATTAATGTGGTTTTTTGTGGAGCTCTAGACACGCACTGTTGGCTGGAGGGTACGTTGTAGAGTTATGATGGCACCCATTTACAAAGGATCACCAGTACCATAGTAGGCTTAAATTTTTTACTCTGAAACAAAGAATTGCATAACACTCTCCAACAAGAGAACCATACACAAGTTTTATTCACAGAGAACTACCTGGTCAATATTAAGCAAGCTTTGAGAGGACAGAAGAGAATGAATACATGAACACAACATAGAAAGTTATAATATTCAAGTATGGCATGATAAAACCGTAGCCCAAACTTCCTGAATTGAAGTGGAACTCCAGAGACATAATAGAACTGGTGAGTAATTTGGTTCAGGATCTGCAGCCAAGAATAGAGTCAGAGTTGTTGAGTTTCAGGTTGCAGTGTGAATGTATTGTATGACTCACTCAGCTTAAAACTTTCATCCTGACTCCTGAAATTATCACCAGAGTTCCTAACAGTTCTCTAAGAACAGAGAGTTTAAAGTAGCAGACAAAGTAAGTCCTTCCAGAGAGAATTAGGGTTCCAATGTCCATGGAGCCAAAACCTTCACAAAGAATAAGGGAAACAAAACATAAAGCTAATGTTTTTGTCAGGAAATGTATAAATGAACTCATCACACATCTCTACCTAGTTGCACCTATTATTTCTCAAGTTGAATGCAACAGTGTTTGAAACTTAGAAAACTATTAAATTCAAACAAAGATCTGCAAAGTATAAACTGTAGAAAGAATAAAGGCTTGTGTAAATAAAAACTTCTGGTGAAAGATTAAGAACACATTTCTTTTTATTTATTTATTTTTTTTTAAGAACACATTTCTTTATGAAAGTTGAAGCACTTTACAGGAAAAAAATATATGATAATATATTAATCACAAAGTACTAAAAGAATTGTTTCTCTGAGGAAAATACAATATTTCAGGCCAAAGAATCATGCTGACAATTTAAACTTTGGCCTTGGCTAGTGAAGGAAATAATACAGAAGGCCTTGGGATTTAGAAAAGGTTATGCTTTCTCTGAATCTACGTAGGAAGTGGCTTTGCAGGTGCAAAACTGAAGGGACTTTGACAGGAGATTCTGAAGATTGAATTTATTCAGTGCTAGTCCTTCAGCTGTGGGTCCCTAAGAGTCAACAGAGTTGCATGTAGAGAAAGGCAGGGGACTGGGGGAGCTGGCTCAGTGGAATAAGCGCTTCCTTGGCAAGCGCAAGGGTCTGAGTCCAATCCCCGGTTCCGCAAAAAAAAAAAAAAAAAAAAGAAAAAGAAAGAAAGAAAGAAAGAAAGAAAGAAAGAAAGAAAGAAAGAAAGAAGGAAAGAAAGAAAGGCAAGGTTTGCTCAAAGCTTTAGAAACTGTTGCAGAATAAACACCAGACTGTCCAAGACAAAGAGAATATCCTGTTTGGAGACAAGCTTTGTGCTTGAGGGGTTTTGCCAGCTCAGCAAGTAGCTATATTCTCTGTGTTGGTGGTGCTAATGTAAAAACACCAGCTTCCTCTTTTCACTGTATTTCTTTAGCTTGTCCTCTTTAGGTACTTCTATTTATAGGCGACAAAAAACAGGGTGTGAAAACCTGGGACATGCTGTCCTTTTTTTGTTGTTGTTGAAAAACATTTTACTGAAAACTCTAAAAGAACCTTTGTATAATTACTATCTAATCAGAGAGCTGAATACCTGGTCCAGATTGAGGACAGGACCAGCGCCTGCAGTGAAGAGAAGGCCACTGCATATTTGCACAAGGACTGGCTTTGTGTGTGGCACTCGCCTGCTTGAGTTCTCTTTTACTGTCTGCCTGCTTTGGTGTGAAGGGACAGAGGGTTCTGTCTGCGTTGTGAAGAGCCCTATGTGATGTTGGCATGGAACATGAAAGCATGAATAGATGGTTTTCTTTCATTATGTCATACTTTCTGATATATAAAGCGATGTGCTGCATTCCTCATGGCTACCTGAATTCAATTACAGACATAAATTTTTAAAGTCTCAGGTAACACAGTGTCAAACCTTTGAGTGGAAGAATGAGGAAAGGAATGGTAAAGGAATGAGCACCAGAAGCTATGTCCAGGGAGGACAGCCAGGTGGCCTTATTTTAAACTGAAAAACAGTAGTTTCAGTGTGTCCCCAGACTCACAGAACATGACAGCAACGAGTCTCAGATACTATGTGACCAAAAAGGCTCTACATTTACTGGAGAAGGAAAAGCGCATGAAAGAGAAAAGCAGGGTTGAAGAGATGTGTGTTTACGTAATGTCATCATGAGTCTGTCCCTTTTCCTCAGTGATTATCATTATCATTATTATTATCTCTACTGCCTGTGTTCTTGTTCTGTTGATTTTATCTTCAAGCTAGTGTTCTAGTATTTTAAGGCTTATATAGTACAGTTTGGATGACAAATCAAGCTTCCAGCAAAATTTGCCTCTATTTGCAAATTCTACATCAGGACAGGGCCATAGGCGCTTTCCCCAGAGTCATGGAATGAACTAAATTTGTGACCCAAGGTACCACCACTGTATTTATAATTTACATCATCAGAGAAGAAGTAATATCATCAAAAGGCATGTCGAGCCACTATTATTTAGAACAATAGCCCTGCCACTTGCCACTAGGACAAGCAAAGCAACACATGGCAAACCCAGTTTCTATATTTGCACAATGAGAATAATAAGAACAATCACAAATGTTGAGAGTCAAACTATTTCTCCCAACTATACTACTTATAATAGTCCTTGGTACTTAAAAGCACACAATTAATGTTAAAAGTCAGTACATGTGTGCCTAATCTCTCTGATGTGTCAACATTCTAAAGCATTTATTTATTTATTTATTTGTTATAACAATCTGCCTTAAGGGCAAGTCTGGTTTGGCTTGTGGAGTGGGGGATTGAACCGTGGTCCCCTGAGCCTGACTTAGTTTGCTGAAGCAGGCACTTTAAACAACTGAGCTAACCCACAAGCCCCAATGTGTCAACATTATAAATGCTCCAAGTTGCTCTATTTGAGGAATAGGCTCAGCTGTGTGCAGAGTACTGTGACAGTCTTGTGCAATCAGGGTCCACGTTTCTTCCTGGTAAAGTCACTAAAATCACGTAAAGTGGGGAAGGACAATGCTCAGTATTACAAGAGAGAAAATAGATTAACTGAAGCTATGAATTCTCCTTATTAAGGTTGCCCCAGAACTGGAACAAGATTTCAATATTCAGCTGGCTGTCAAGGATCAGCGAAGTCAAAGCTAGACCAAAACAGGAACTGATGTCTTTCCAACTTGTGCTTCTACCCACATGCTTCTAGTCCTCCTCCTTTTTCATCATTAAGTTATCTTGCTCATAACATCCAGGTTTATTTCTCAGTATTTTAGGATAATGCTGAGGCTATGTGCCTTCCAGACTTAATGTGTAGAGTATGATTATGTCCTTTGATGATATTAGAGATACTGGCTGCTTTGGCTGAATTATTTGTGCATTTAGTAAAAACAAAGTCAAATGAATGGTTTCATGCCTTTTATTAAGTAAGTGAATGAATCATTAAACACCAGAGAAAAAGGTCTTTCTATCTTTTATCTATTATGGGAAGCAGATTCATTCATTCCTGAGTAGTACATGGAAAGGAAGATCCTGTTACTCTAATTCTTCTCTTCATTGTGGCTTGACCGTAATGCTTTTAAAGATGAAGTACAGTAAGCCTGGGAAATCTCCACTGTAGAGGAAATAGCGTGCAAACTGGCTTCACGGACTAACACTGTTTTTGCCCTTTAGGGATATGTTCAGCTCATCTTACTTGTTTTTAATACACTCGTCCACTCAGCCTGACTAATTCATGCTCAGAACAAATTGCGTAACTCTCCAAGACTGACACCTCCAAAGTTCATTCGCTCTGTAGTTGCTTGACATTAGAAAAGGGCAACTTTTGAGAAAGGAATAAAATAGATTTTCTCACACTACTGGTCATGTCTCAAGAAAAGCTGAACGGGTTTTTCAAAACTTAACTTTTAAAATAAATCCATCATTCCACATTGCAGCTGCTAAGATGGAGTTCACTTGTTTCTGAAAACCTGAATATCTCTTTGTAAAACTGCATAAAATAGGTTGAACGAGGGTAATGGCTTTGTGTCTTTTAGTTATGAGAGAGGCCAATATCTTTCACTTAACAAATACTTTTGATATATGATCAAGTTAGTGAATGAGTAAAAACAATCGGATTGTGGTATTTGGCCAAGATTTTATAGTAAAATGCCTATGCTGATAGATCTCAAGTTATTAAGGAATGACAAATCTTACTTCTGGCATTCAGTCAATTACATTTAAATTAAAAAGGCAAAGAACCAAAAGTAGACTACCAATGTTTAATAGAAGTTTTACAAGTCCACCTTCTTGCAGATGTCAGGGCTACTTCAACTTGAAGAAGATAATAGCCTAATTCATACTAGGATTACCAAGAAAAAAATAGAATTTATTAAAAAAATAAATTGCACTTTCAGGATGTATACTGCCTCTGACTTGAGGGTGTTTATTTTTTTAAATTATTTATTTATTTTTTTATTTATTACATTTATTTATTGTGTGTGTGTGTGTGGCCAGCTCAGCCCACCAGGGGGCGGGGCTGGCTGGCATGTGGTGCTGGGGATCAAACCGCAGTCCCTGTGCTTTGCCAAGCTTGTTTCAAGTAGGTGCTTTAGACCACTGAGCCATCTCTCCAGCCCCTTGAGGGTGTTTAAATACGGGAGCTAAAATATTGAAATAAGGTTGTTTTCCTCTTCATCTTTCATGTCTGCTCTTATCAGCTTTCTCTTTACCTGTATATACATACTTTCAGGTTTGTTTATTAAAAGAATGTGAGACCTTCCTGAGATTTTATCTTTAAGTAAAAACTCAGGGCAGACTGTCAGTGTGTGGCCATATCCCCCACCCTGATCAACCATGTAATCCAGTTTGTGATGCATTCTCTGGCCCAGTTCTCGAGTCATGCTTTAGTTAGGAGGCTGAAAGCAAATTACAGTGATCACTGTAATTAACAGAAAAACCAGGACTCAGGGTCGGGTGATTTCCTATCGCATGACTGGAGCGCTGGTTACACAACTGGCCTCAATTCTCCCTCTTTGGACACTCTTTGGATGCTATGTGCCTTGGCAGTTCTTCCTATTATGACTGAAAACTATTTCTCTACTCTTTGAATCTGAAATTTTTATGAATTGCTTGGGCCAGTGTGTTTGCTGTCTTCAGCATGCCCTGGGATGACTATCAGAATAAACCCTAATGTGAATGCAGGAAGATGAGATGCTTTGTGTAGCGATATTTTTCAGGCTATCCTGGATCAATAACAACCCAGACAACCTCCAATTAACGGCAGACCTAAGAGTGAGTACAGCTTAAATCAATCAGCCTAACTCATCCCAATAAAGCTAGTCCACCCAGATCAGTGGATTCATGCAGTTGTGGGTCATAACAAGTGTGAAAAGATTTAATTGGCTAAATTTGAGTTTGGTTTCTTAGTTACATGAAATTATCTTGGAGCAATAAATGGCAAATCTCCTGCAAAGATAGTATTAAGGTGCATTCTACGTACTCTTTTTATTTCATATTATATGAATTTTCTTCTCTGTGTTATTGAGCTCAAGGAGGGACCCAGAATCGAAATGGTAGAAAAGGAAGATGTGCAGAGAAAGTAAATGGATGCCTAAGAAGGCAAGTAAAATATGATTTAATAAATGTTTATTGAACAGTAACATTGTACCAGACCCTGCTTTAAAACTATGTATATAAGACAGAGATGATGGATGGGAAGCTGCTTCCATGAAACATTGATTTTCTTTTATATCTAACATTAATTTTAATGCTATTCCATTTCTAGGTATGGAACATGTTAAGATATAAATGGAGTTATAATACATGTATGCTACAATTAAATACTGAGCAAAAATGTGTGCAAGGAATATGTTATATTGCTTGACTAGGAAAATCCTCTCCAATAAGATGACCTGTGAGAAGAGACCTGAAATACAGGAGAAAACTGGCAAAGATGACAAGTCTTTGAAGAATATTCCAGGGAGAACAGACAGGGTAAATCCTGAGAGTATCCTTAGCTGATTTAACAAAATGTAAAAGTACTACTGTAAAAATCAGTGTAACCCAAGCACTGTAGTGGGTTATCCACAGAAGTTGTTGACTTGAGCCTTTCACAGCTTAGCATATTAATATGGCTTTACTTTTTATACCTCATTTTTATACTTTTCCACTGGATGGTTAAGACCAAGATAAAGCAAGACCTATATGACAACAAATGTAACTTTTGTATCTGACAAGGTCAGTCAAATCCCCTCAGGATTTAACCTGAAACCCTGTATAGAAGATTGTAGATCCATTGTCAATGTCAGCCATGTGGATGGGTCACAGCCAAGCCTAACCAATTTGCTGTCTGTGAAAGCCTGAGAGAATGTTTTCTCTCCACATGACTCTCCTTAGGCACACTCTACATCATTGATCACTTTCCTCTGTGACCCCATAATCTCATTGATCAGAAAATTTGGGATACAACTGAGTTACAAAATGATATAATACAGTAAGTCCTCACTGACCTTGAAAGGCTAGGGACAAAATGTTGACTGTCCTTGTAGCCCTTCTTTTTCTCTAATTTTTGGCATCCAAATTTAAATTGTTAACCCTCCAGAAGAGAAGCTTAATGATATTATTACCCTGTAACATAGGCAGCTGAGCTTAACCTCACTATCTGTCTGAATATCAATCATCTTAGACATATCATGGAAAGAAAAAAAAGTCATATGACTGTCCTGCTACAATGTTGTATATGGTTAGATTTCTAAATTTCTGTGTAAAAATAGGTAAATTTTTATTCTTATTTTTTAATTTTTTTTCTTCACATTCTGTAGGGATTTAAAGTTTAACATACCAATATTTGGTGGAAAAATACCTGTTTCTTGTTATATCTAAGATGTTCTGCTGACTTCTTAGTCAAAAGGGAAGGTCAGTGTTGTTTTAAAGTGCATTTCACAAATGACCACTGATATTGAACATTTTTTTCATACATTTACTTGCTATTTCTATTTCTTCAACTGAGAAGTGTATATTTATCTCAGATGCCCATTGTTGAACTGGGTCTTTGGATGTGAAGAGCCTGATTTTTTTTTTTTTTTTAGTTCTTTATATGTTCTTGATAGAAGGACTTTGTAGGAGAGACAGTTGGCTATAAGCTTTTCCTAATTGGTGGGGTATGTTTTCCTCTCTCTCTGCTGCTGATTACTTTTGACGTGCAGAAAATTTTCAGAAACATGAGATCCCAATTGTTGATTCTTTGAAGTATTTCCCATGCAGTTTGGTCTTTTTTCATGAACTCTACCTACTGTATATTTTCAAAATTTCTACCTACTTTTTCCTCTAATAGATTTAGTGTATCTGTTTTAATATTCACATTTTTGATCCATTTTGACTGTAAAGTGTAAATGTATTCTGAAAGGTAAAATAGATGCTATAAAAGGGAAATAATCTGTCCAAGGTGAAGTAAAAACTGGGGCAAGGGAAAGGACAAAAAAGAAAGAATGAAGGGAAAAAGATATATTTATATATGTAAACGATATCTTGGTTAATTGTACTGTTGAAAGGAGCAGTTAATGTTCAATTTGTTTTTCTTTTCTCTTTTAATTTCTTATAACTTCTTTTCACCAATTTTTCATTGTATATCTGGTAATTAAGCAAAACAACTAATTTCAAGGCACCATTAAGCAATATAACAACCATTATTGCATTCCTATTGTTTTGTTTAGTGAAATTCTGTATTCCAATGTTTTCTTTTTTCTGTACTATGTTTTATTCCCTTTAAAAAATTAAAAAAGAAAAAATAAATAATTTAAAGGAGATAGGAAAGATTTTAAAAAATAAAAGGTCTTATACTTCTGGAAATTCTTTAAAAGAAGTAGTAATTAAAGCAAAACACTCAGGTACTCTTAATTAATAAATGAGTTTTCATTATTAATGGGAGTTATCAGTGAAACAAATAAATATATCTTCCTGCAATAATTGGATAAAGGGCAACCTTGAGCTGGAATAATTCTATAATTCTTTATAGTGGAAGATGAGGAGTGGATCAAGAGGTGGAGGGAAGGAGCTGGAGGGGAGAAGTATGATATAAAAAGACGTTAGAACGTATAGAGAACATCACCAAATATATACATACATATATTTTTACCCCCACAGTAAAACAGTGCATATAAATGAATGCTTTATTTTGTCTAATATAAAGTATCATTTCCCAGGTGTTATGGTTTGTGTCTAATTGTCCCCCCAAAGCCTCATGCGGTCATGGGGTGAGGACTTCTAGAGTTTGTGTTAACTCATGATCCACTGGGATTATGTGTGATCCAAGGCTGGGATTATGGGTTTTAGTACTGCTGGGATTACCCATAAAAGGGTAAGTACTGGGAAGTACCCATAGGTGTGAGTACTTCCCCTACCCTGGGGCAGGTAATTTGCATTACAATGTAAGGTGGGAAGAGAAGCTAGCTGCTTGAGCTGCTGCTACCCCTCCCTTGCTCTCTTGCTCTTTGCTGCCACCATGAAAGGTTGCTTTCTGCCCTGTGCTGCTCTGCCTTGGACCCAGCTGAGTATGGACTGAAACTTCCAGTAACTGTGAGCTAAATAAACCTTTCCTTCCTTCATTTTGAGTGTCGGGTATTTGTCCCAGCAACCAGAGAAGAGTAACTAAGACACCAGGTGATATAGTTTCTTAAAATGGTCACAAAAGATCCAAAGACTCAGATTGACAAGAAAAGGTAGCTGTCGGCCCTTACAGGGCACACCCATGCTCCCAGCCACCGAGGCGCTGAGGCAGAGCAGCCAGTTCGGCCCCATCCTGAGCTGCCTAACTACAACCCAGGTCTCAAAACCAAAACAAAAATTAAAATAGAAGAAAAAGTGTAGATTCAGTGGCTCAAATAAAATGTTTTATATGTGAAAATGTGTATATTGATATGCACTGTCAAGATCGGCTGCCACTCAATTTATAACTTTAAATTTGTTTCCTTTTTTTTTTTTTTTCTCTTTTCTGTTGTTGTATTTTGAGGAAAGATAACATGAGAAATTAGTAAGTTAGCAGTGCAAGATGCACAAAGTTAACTCTGGAGATTGGTCCCACCAGCCATCCAATGCAATGTGAACTGACTGGTACCCTAGAAATTAAAAATAAAAGCTCTTTTGCTACTAGTGCAGCAGAGTGAATAATAACCTGATATACAATGCTCAGGTTGGCTGTAGAGAAATTTACAATGAGCAAGATAAAGCCAGAAAGTTATTTCTTGATATAATGTTCTCAAAATGATATCGTGTTACTTATAGTCTCACTTAATATCTTCTCAAATATAACTCAGAGATTCCTCGTGAGATTATCAGTCCTCCTAAAGCTATCCTTATACTTTCTGTACTGCCATAATAAGGATGAAGAAGCGATTATAAAGAACATGATAACTTTTTACACTAACTAGATTGTGTTAAGAGTGACTGTATGAGACTACATTTTTGTATAATCAAATCACACGCCAATTGGCAAGGCGTGTACAGAATGAATTTACCATTTTTACCTGATTAAATTTTGTATTTTTAACTTTAGGACATTAAACCCCTCATTATAAAAAATAAAAAGATTGCTGCTAGAAACTTTGTGGTAATTTAACTTCAGAATTTTGCTACTTCTCTTGAGTGAAAAGTAAAATGGGAAAAATTTTTGATACAAATTGTGAAGCATAAAATTATAAATTGAATTTTCTGGAGGCAGGCTGGTACACACCTGTAATCCCAGCACGTGAATGGCTGAGACAGGAGGGCAGCTTTGAGGTCAAGGCCAGCCTGGGCTTCACAGTGAATTCAAGGACAGCCTACCTCACATACTAAGACCCTGCCTCAAAAACAAAGCAACAACCACACTAAAACTTCAATTTGCTTTTAAGTGTGGTCAAAATAACAGAGACCTATAGGGTAGTCTAGAATTTCTATAAGACATTGAAAAGAAACTTGAGTTGAAGAAATGGGAATACCGAAGACCCAACAATATTGACCACATACCTTGGATTACAAAAAATCCTCAAAAGGTGAGTGTCCCATTGCTAATATAAGGAATGCCATGTGCAGGACAGATTATTTAAATGAAGAAAGCATAAAAGCAAAAATGGTAATTGAGATAAATGCATAGTGTGTAAAGATCTGAAAGCACTCCCAAGAAGCACCTTCTGAAAGTAAGAGAATCGTACTGGATACATTGGTAGCAGGCAGTGGCTGATGAGAAGAGGAGGCTTAGTACTTAGGTCAGGAAAGCCTGCAGCTGCAGCAAAGCCACTATTGGGCGAAGCACTGTGGTGGAGGCAGCAATACTCCATTATGGAAGAAGCTGTGGAGTCCAAAAGCTAGAAATCAACCCAGCACTCCTATGTCCCTTCCCTCACGGGCAGGAATTGCTTACAAATGGCTGTCCATAACTTATTGTTCACTCCAATGTGGCCAACCAAACCAAAAAAGAAAAAAAGGAAAGAAAAATATTAAATGAAAATAAAGATTACAACAATGACTGAGGTCAAGAAGTTTTCCTACAAAAAAAAAATCATCATCCTACAAAAAAGTGAACACTACCAATGAACAGATAAACACTGAGAACATCATGCCAAAAAGTAAAATATTGATATAATTATGAACTAATGAGAAAATGAAGGAAGTTGTCACAGTAGGTATATGAGTCTATGTGAAAGATACAATGTAGCAACCTCTAAGCATAAATAAAGAACTGACAGATATCATAAAAGAAAAATTTTAAAATAAAATCTTTACAGAACTGAAGAAAGGTAACAATGCCATAGAGCACATCTAAGCTTCATGGATCTTATTCAAATGACTTTGAAATTCTCAGAGTGTGCGACTCTGTCCTTTGCTCTGTTATTGCTTCCTTCTTGCTTTCCTTCCTTCTCTCATCATTAGGCTTGCTAATGAACCAGTAATACATGTGTTTGCTCTCTTTGCTTGCTAGAAATCAGCTACTGTTTCATTATTTCTTCTAATAATGAAACAGTAGCTGACTTTTTTATTGTTATTATGATATCACAATTAGAGTTGCCACACAAAAAGCATCTATGTGCATCCATGTGTGAAACACTATTATTTATCCAAGTATACAAACAATGCTCCACTATTTTATCCTTGTATTTACTATTTTACAATTGTTTTTATATTGGATACATCTGAGGTTTTTGCTAATATAGAGCAGATGTCATGGTTGTATTGTATTATTTTCATATGAATACCCATTTTTTTTAGTGTATTTGGTTGTTACAGGGTCTCACTACACAGATGGGACTAATGGTGATCCTCCTGCTTTTGGCTTCCCCAGTGCTAGGATTACAGGCATATGCCACTACTCCCAGACTCTGTGGCCCGCCTGGGGTCAGGACAGGTGCAACATGTGGTGCTGGGGATCGAACTGTGGTCCCTGTGCTTGTCTAAACAGGTGCTTAGTCCACTGAGCTGTTTCACAAGTCCTGAATACTCATGTCAAACCTCACTGATTTAAAATTATGAAAATAAGCAATTGTGTATACTGCTAGTGAAAAGCACAAAATAATAACAGTCTTCACAGAAAAGAATTTCTAACAAAAATCATAGTACGAAGTTTCAGGTGCCCAGAAGGAAAGGGCTTTCAGTCCTCTAGGACACATAGAGTCAGCATGACCAGTAATCATGACCTGTGAACCTGAATGGACTAAGAAAGGCCTGCCAGGTTAGTAGAGGAGGGTTCTGAGTCCGAATGACTGACATGTAGGGTAGCAAATGAGAGCAAAAGACTCACCCTGGTTGTTGTTGTCACCAAACAAAAAGCTTGCATCTTGGATGAAGTATGTCCCCGTTTTGGGGGGCTTCAGGTTCCCTGAGCAGGTGTGCCCCATGTTGGCATTGCCTCTGGATATGGATATTCAATCTCCAATTTCTTCATCCTTTCCATACAGACACACACTAGAGAGTCTGTGGTGAGTTCCCAGGCCTTTGGGTTGCTTCTTGGGCCTCCATTTGCTCGAGCTGAGAAGCTATTTGTTCTTCTGGTCCTCCAGCAAGAAGGTGGCTGCTGCGCACTCTCTCCATGTCTGCTGGACGCTATGGACTCTCCTACCTCTGGTCCTATAAACCAACCTCAGAAATCCCCTTGCATAATAACACATATATTTTCTGTTTATTCTATTGCTCTAGAGAATCCTATGATAGTCACCACAATAAACATTGATGCATTGTATATTTTTGAGTTAACAAATGTGTTTTAAATGTACTCACCACAAAAATGATAAATGTTTGGGGTGGTGAATTTTTAATTAGTCAGATTTAACAAATTCATACTGACACATATTTTAAAAACATCCATTTTACTCTCTCTCTCTCTCTCTCTCTCTCTCTCTATATATAT
>NW_004524580.1:15282907-15286319 GCF_000260255.1 Octodon degus
TATCTGAAGGAGGGAGGATGAACTTGAGATATTTCTAGTTAAATGGATGCACCTGGAGACCACACTGTTATATTAAATAAACTGGACACACACCAAGTACCTCAATTCTTCTCTGGTGTGAGAAGTTGAAAGTATATATAGTGATCAAAATGTGAAATAGATGTTGCAAAATGAGAATAAAACATTCAAAAGAGAAGGAAAACAAGGAAGAGAGGAGAGGATAAAGAAAGGACAAGAAAAAAAAAAGAATGGACAGGAAAAAAAGAGAGAGAGAGAAGGGCCAGGGAAATAGCTTGAAGAAGAGGAAGAAGTAAAAAAATAAATAGAAACAAAGTTTTTGCAGATAAGAAGGGGAAGAAGGACTGAAAGGAGGGGAGGAGAATGAAAGATAAAGAAAACGCAAGATATATCATCATTATGTATAGGTCCAAATCCCTGTAATGAATGTAATATTATGTATGTCTAAAATATACCAATAAAAAGAGAAAAAAAATTCTTCACATTTTCATCAGAGAAAGAGATTAGATACACTTCATTTATTCAATGATAAACACTTTTGTAATTAAAATTAAGTGTATGAATATAATGAAACACTTTCTTGATATATAAAAATATGAGAAAGCTCTCTAAGACATGGGATAAATTATTTGATATGTATCAAATAAAAATGTCAGATTAACTGTGAAATAGTATACTTCTCTTTGCTTAGAAACTGGGGAAAGCCAGGAAAGGGGCATATGCTAGCTTGGGAGGCTGATGCAGGAGGATAGAGAATTAGAGATCAGTCTGGGCTATGTAGGAAGTTTCTATCTCCAGCAAAAATGAAAAAAGCAAGAAAAAAAAATCAGAATTTATTCACATATTTTCTTGAAGGATATCTGAAAAGATACATCTAAGGAGCTGATGACTTGAAATGACAAAAGAAAGTAGGGGAAAGCAAAGAAGGACGACTGACTTTATAATTGTGATAACTTGAATAAATAATTTAGAATTTATTTCAAATTTTCATATTTTTTTAAGAGTCCTTATTTTCACCCTTTTTATACCTATGGAAGGAGGAACTACGAAGTGTATATTTTCATTTAGGCAAGATTAAGAGTTCATAGTACATAGGAAATTTAAAATGTTATTTTCCAGCTTGCATGGGTGCTTTCGATCGCATTAGCAGTTTATGGAGCTGTATAGATGGACAGCGCCAGATAGAAGCTTATATTGGCCAGCCCAGGGTGCTGTTCAGATGAGTGACTTCTGATCCTGCTTCTTCTAGGCTGGGGAGACACTTCTCCAGGCTCCCCAACGTGTCTACATCCCTTGCCTGCACGACCACTGGCAGGAACTTGGTCCGGTTAACTCTTCAAAAGAGGTGATATAGCAAGCAGATTAGGAGATAGGCATAGGGAAACAGAACTAGAAGAGACAGTATCTCCCTTTGGAGAAGATAACTCTTGTTTCCTGCCTCCTGCAATAGAAGTAGTCTCTTTTCAGGGCAAATAAGTAAACAGGTTTGCTCGAATCCCATTACGTAAGGTGTGAGGTTCTCACACATTGCCTTCCATCATCTACTGATGGACATCTAGGCTGTTTCCACAGGGAGGGCATTCTGAACTGGGCCACTATAAAAATTGGTATGCATCCTGTTTAGGCAGACGTAGGGACCAAGGTTCGATCTCCCTGTGTGCTGCGCCTGTCCTGGCCCCTAAGGTGTGCTGAGATGGTTACTAAGACTGGGAGTGGTGGTGCACACCTGTAATCCCAGTGCTTGGGAGGTTGAAAACAGGCAGATCACTACCAGTCCAATCTGTGTAGTGAGACTTTGCAGACCCTGTACTAAATACATTAAAAAAATTGGTATGCGATATGCACGTATAATCATAGCATTATATCTAATTTTCTCAAGAGTATATTCATGAGAGGTATAGCTGAGCCAAATAGAGTTCTGCTTTTAATTTTATGAGGAACCTGCATTTCCATAGTGGTGTACTAGTTTACATTCCCACCGAGAGTGTAGGAAGTTTCCTTTTTCCCCAGCATCCTGGCCATTATGTGTTGTGTTTTTCTGGTTTTGGTAATAGATGTTCTGACTGGAGTAAGATCGCGATTGTTCTGGTTTATATCATATGCACACAGGGGAGGCGAATATGGGGGAAAATTGCTGTCTTTCTGTTAGAGCTGGGGTCTGTCTGTAAGAAGTGGGCCTCTGCTTGCAAGACGTCATGGCACGGGCACCTTCTCCTCTGCCATACCCCTCTGCCACGTTGTCCTGCCACGGGCTGTGGGTTTGAACCTGCACACACCAAGAGCAGAAGGAACCGCTCCTGTTTTCAGTTTCGGCAGCCGGGTAATAAGTTTCAGGGCCGAGAAAAGTGCCCAAGACACTAACAGACGATAAGCCGTCACTTTTCTGTCGGCCTATAATTTCTCCTTTGTTGCAAGCATCCTAAAAACCTCAGTAGACTAAGTAGCACAAAGTCTTAGCTCCATCAAAATGCTGGACCTCATTTAGAATTTCATATCAAATTCTATGATTAATACTTTAGGTTCATATAAAATAAGTTTCCTTGTCTGGTGAATCAATTCCTCTGAGTCTCAATTTAATTTTGTGATCAATAAATGCAATGATGTACATTTATGTGCTTTATTAAAAAATATGCATGAAGTTCAGTTCAGACTACTCAAAATATTATGTCTTTTATAGAAAAGACAGTGGACTCCAGCCTACATTTTAGTCCTAGGATTTTTTTTTTACTTTTGCATAATGAGAAAATAATTGTTATGAAAATTAAAATAGTGAGGCAAAGGAAAGAAAGAAAATATTCTATTGTCAGATGAATAATTGTACTCAGAACTATTATAAAAGGCAGTAATTAGCCTTTAACCAGCCTTATTATTAAGCAATTGTTTATAGTGAACCAGTCAACTGTCATCAAAGTAAGAGTAAAAATATTTTATAACACAGTAGAAACAGATTGATTCTATTTTTATAAGAATGTGTGCATAAACCTGAATAAATACAAATTTTTAAAATGATGTGCTCTGAGTAGTGATATGTCATGTGCCCTTAATTCACTTCCTTGTGGCTTTCCTTTCTTATGGTTAAACACATACAGAAGCTACTTTAATGTTTTAAGCTTTAAATTATTAAAATTATTTCTTTAATTCAAAAATTCTTCTCCCTGTCCCCTCCTTTTCTTTGTTTTCTTTTTACTGTGAAAATTACTGCCTACTTGTTTGTATCAACAGGAAGAATCTGTATCGGGGGCCAGGGAGATGGCTCAGTAGAATAAGCACTTCCCTGGCAAGCGTAAGGACCTGAGTTCAATCCCTGGTTCCGCCAAAAAAAAAAAAAAAAGAAAGAAAGAAAGAAAGAAAGAAAGAAAGAAAGAAAGAAAGAAAGAAAGAAAGAAAGAAAGAA
>NW_004524580.1:15286419-15300981 GCF_000260255.1 Octodon degus
AAAAAAAAGAAAGAAAGAAAGAAAGAAAGAAAGAAAGAAAGAAAGAAAGAAAGAAAGAAAGAAAGAAAGAAAGAAAGAAGAGAGAAAGAAAGAAAAGGAAAGAGGATTCCTGAAGAAACAGGACAGCAGCATGAACATGGGGAAACAAAAGAAAGCAAGAAAGTATGCGACCATGAAGCGAATGCTTAGCTTTCGAGATAAGAGACTCAAAGCAAACAATGGATTAAAACCTAAAAAGAAAGAAAGAAAGATCCCAGTGCTCTAAAAGAAAAAGAAGTCTCCAACATCCTTCCTATTCATTCTTCCAGTATAATACACAGCTGGGCCCACCTTATCATATCCTGGTTGATACCAACTTTCTCAACTTTCCCATCAAAGCCAAATTGGACTTGATACAATGGATGATGGACTGTCTGTGTGCCAAGTGTATCCCTTGTATAACTGATTGTGTAAGGGTGGAAATTGAGAAATTAGGCAGAGGTATGGAGCGGCCCTAAGGATTGCTAAGGGTCCCTGGATTGAACGATTACCTTGCACACATAAAGGGACCTCCACAGATGACTGCTTAGTGCAGAGAGTAACTCAGCACAAGTGTTCCATTGTGGCCATGGTTGGTTGACCAAGACAATAAAGAGAGAATCCAGAAGATCCCAGGAGTTCCTATCATGTACATTTCTAATCACAGATACAACATCAAGTGGATGTCGGATGATTACGGAGCTCGTTGGTTCTGATTCTTACAAGGCAAAGTTCCTCTGCCTTCTTCTTTTGGTTTTCAGTTCATTCAGCCTGCTACAGCATGAATTATAATCCCATTTGCTGTATTATCCACTGAGTATGGTTAAATACATTCATTTTTTGATTCTTTTTGTAAAAAAAAAAAAAGGAAAGAAAGTGAATGTAAAGAAAAGGGGATTAAAGAATGCCGTGTATACATAAGGACCCTGAGATAATAAATGTATGATGTTTTAGGCTGAGTTATTTGTAATATGAAATACAACAGAAAACTAATGACAAAGGGAGAACTGGGTTCACATGCGAATGTACTTAGAAGCACATTCAGTTGAAATAACCTTGCTTCCTTTTTTCTGCATTGTCTTTATTTCAAGGACATTAGCACATCCTTTATATTTTGCATAAATCTCTACATTAAATTTTTCATAAAACTTCAATTGAAAATGAACAGAAACTGAGACAGTAAGAGTTAGAGACCTTAGGCTTTGATTTCTTTTGTTTGTAAGTAGGAGGTCACTGTAGTATGTAGGTTTGTGTCTCTCTCGTGTTCGTAGGTTGAAAGACCATGAAGTGGTGGCATTAAATACGTGAATTTGGATCTGATCAGGTCTCTAGGGCAGAGTCCTCATGAGTGGGACCACTGTCACTAGACAGACATCCTTGACCCTCCCAGTACAGGAGGATGTTTCAAAAGCCATGACCTCCGATCCAGAAATTTCATCCTCCCCAGAAATTGAATCTATGTTGATCTTTCCTTAATCCTCAGAGTTATGAAAAATTAATGTGTTTTGTTTATAAATTATGCAAACTATGGATGCATCGGTATAGTAGTGCAAATGGACCAATACAGGGCACAGGTAGGCTTAAGTCGTACTCAAGCGAAAGGAAGACACAGATTTCAGCGCAGGTGAAGTGACAAGAATAAAGAAGTTCTGGAGACAGCTGGCAGGTCTGCTGTCCCCGGGAGCCCTGTGAAGGAGGGGTCACCTTTGACAGGAGGAAGAACACTTTGTCATTCCCCTCCTCAAAGGCAGGAAAGATGGGTAATTATTCAAATACTCTTGACAAATTTGTTTTGGAATAGAAAAAGGAATTCATGAGCTATTCCACCATGAAATGGTTTGAATTTGATAAAGTATAATCAACAAACTACATAGAATATGACAAAAGACATTTAGGATAAACCAGGCTCAATTCCTCAATTTTATTTGGAGAGAACACAAATATACCATGGATGGGTGCTGTCTTTTCTGTTCCACTTTTTTAAACATGGGCTTTAAAACATGGGGGGTTAAAAAACATGGGTTTAACATGTGCAGAAACACAAGAGAATGTGTGCTTCTGTCTGCCATCAGAAATAATTACTGAAATGGATGCAGTACTGGATCTGCAGCCAGAGAGCTAAAATGGAAACCATACATTTGAAGAACTACTCTTTTTTTAACCTAGCCACAAACACTGCTATTTACCCATGCTACTATCAATTTGTGTTACTCAGTTATAAACAATCAGCTTTATCCTCGCCTTTGATCCCTGAAGGCACTGAAAAATACCTTCTTGGATGTGAACTCGAGAGGATTTCATCGCTGTATAATTCTCTGAAGCTGCTGGATTTCTGCCCAGATTCCCCAAATGCAGGTCATCTGCTGAAATGATCATGTTCTCATCTCCACAAGGAGTAAATGATGTCGGTTTGCAGTGTATAGATTCCCGGGGAATGGTAAAGCCCATCCTGCTTAGAAAAAGACAAATGGAAATAGAAAAATCCATGGCAAGAGCGCGTGGTGTACTGAAAACGTTATTCAGTGCTAATGTGCCTTCACTGCCAACTATGAAAACATCGTCATCAGGAAGCAGTGAAATGAGAAGAATTAGCACAGGACACTGATTGGCTCATTTTATGTTAATTTAAATAATTGTACTTTATCTTGGTGGTGCTTAATCTGTATTATTATGATAAAATCCATTTCACTGCACATAGTTTGGGCAGTAGTAATCTCGTTCTTATTATTCTTCATAGAATTGGAGTTGCAAACCCTATCATGACTCCCAAGTACCCAGAAAGCTCTGATCTTGGCTGAGTCAGATGGGCAGCTTTTGCTTCATAGCACAGTAGTAAAGAAAAAGTACTCCACTCCAAAGTAAGACACTTTATATTCTTCTTTTAGTCCTACATGATTTTGAGCAATTATTTAACTCCTGTTTCTTTAATTTTCTCATACATAAAAGAGATTGGTGAAAAGAAGTTATATACATTGCAGGAAAATGATTCATTAACTTGTGTACATTTAGTGCCTGTGTAAACCTTCTCAGCTCTCCACTTGAAATATTCCCAGTACAGCTGTATTCACTGTTCTTAGTATCAGCAGTGAAGACCTGGAGAACCCACCCATTTACAGAAAACACCTGAGTAACTATATCTTCCAAATAATAACCAATACTTTAGAAATATAAAGGTAAGCCAGAAAAGACCCTCAAAGAATTCACAAGCCATATTATTTCTTAATTTTTAGTAAGAAGTGCAATTCTGTTGAAGATGTCTTATTATTATTATTATTATTACTATTATTATTATTATTATTATTATTACTATTGTATTTAGTGCAGGTTCTACAGAGTCTCACTACATAGATCAGACTCATAGTGATCCTCCTGTTTTCAGACTCCCAAGCCCTGGAATTATAGGCGCACACCACCACGCCCAATCTCAATAGCCATCTCAGTACTCCTGGTGGGGGGAGTGCCGGCACGGTGCACTGGGCATCAAGTCCCGGCTGCCTAAGGAGAGTCTCATGGAGAGAAAACATTCTCTCAGGCTTTCACAGAAGGCAAATTGGTCAAGCAATGGCCGTGACTCATCCACATGGCTAACACTGACAAAGGATCTGCAAACTGCGGTACAGGGTTATAGAATAAATCCTGAGGGGACTTGACTGACCTTACAATATACAAAAGTTACATTTGTTGTTATATAGATCTTGCTTTATCTTGGTCTTAACCATCCAGCAGAAAAATATAAAAACGAGGTATATAAAGTAAAGTCATATTAATATGCTGAGCTGTGAAAGGCTCAAGTCAACAACTTCTGTGGATAACCCACTATTGTTGTGGACTGCTGGACTGTGTTGGATTGTTTTGCTGAATTCACATACCTATAGTATTTAAATGCTAATGGAATGCCCATCTCTAACAGGACTAATCAAATAAGGGGATACAAAGGCAGAACCATTTTTTATCTGTATATGCAGAATATTTAGGATAGATATACAGCTACTTTCACTTAATTCAGTGAGAAGAAAGATTTGTACTAATAGTGTTTGGACAGGATATCATGTCTGCGTCTGGTACTACAGATAACTACTAAGAAGATAACAATGTACAATGTATTAATTATTTTATTTTTATTTTTTTCAATGTATTGATTATTAAAACTGTCCTATTAATCAGTTTTGAAACTGTCTCATTGATATTTGTTTCTCAATAAAATAAAATTTTAGAAAAATGAAAAATAAACAAATCCCAGCTGCTGTGCTCTGCCTAAGCAGGTACTTTGATCCGCTGAGCTCTCTGGCCTGACCAGAGATGTCATTTAAAAGTAATGATCTGTTCTGAGCACTAAGCAGAGCTACAAGGTGGATGTTGGAGAGAGTGGTGAGTCAGACTAAGGGCTGCCCGAGGATCTCAAAAAAGGAGGAAAAATAGACACAGAAGTGAAAAGTAACTGAAAAGTAAGAATTTATCAACTCAAATGTTCACAAACTTCTGTCATGCAGACATATTCTAAAAAAAGCAATCTTTCTCTAATTTTTTTCTAATGTTCAAGGAAGAGCATCATTTTCCTTCATCTTGAACTGACCTAACATGATCGCAAGAAAAACTATCTGGCTAAGCTTTGATGAAAATGTGAACACAAACCATGATTTCATCAGTACAGCCCCATCACCAAAATGTTTATCCAGAGAATAACTCCCAAGCTGGGTTGCTATAGCCAGCAAAACTATCCTTCAAATTGAAGGAGAAACAAAGACCTTCTGAGGTAAGCATACACTTCAGAGAGTCATTCGTGCTCTCTGAGCCAGCACTGGAGAAAGCCCTTCACAGGAATCCCACACGCAGAAGGGCAGGCACAGATAAGACATTGACCATGAGGAAGAATCCTACATCAGAAAAGCGACAAAGCGACAGGAATTACTACATACTGCTCTGTAAAAATGTTGAGGCAAATAATTCAAGTCTTTCAAATTTTTAAAAGTAAAATAGGGGGCTGGGGAGACAGCTCCTTGGAATAAGTGCTTGTGTGACAGGCGCAAGGTCCTGAATTTGATCCCTAATACCACCAAAAAAAAAAAAAAAGTAAGATTAAAAAAAAAGAACTCAAAGAGTAAAAATTATCTCTCCCCATTCTACCAACCTCTCTATGCACTGCAACTTCAATCTTGTTGGTACTACAGTTCTTACATAAAAATTCATAGCTTTCTATCATAAAGTTCAGGACCCCATTTAATGCTTCTTCTCACATTCTTGAACTAAGTTTCATAAGATCACACACTCATGAATTGAAAATCAGTGTGAGTCAATCTTGAAAATTCAAGAAAAATGAAATGTTTTCTTTTTAGTGAATTTCTTTTAGTGAATTTTTGTAAAAAAAAAAAAATTCTAGTATTTAGTACCCTCTATAGGCATTACAAACACCAAGACAAAGAATACTCCATGTCTTCCAAGGTAATGAGTTTATCTCTAACCATCTGTGATAAAAGAGCCAGAGGACATCAATGATACTTTTGCCGGACCCTCAACATATGGACACTAAATAAGTAACTGTGTTCACTTTTTCTTTTCTTTTCTTTCTTTCTTTCTTTCTTTCTTTCTTTCTTTCTTTCTTTCTTTCTTTCTTTCTTTGTGTATTTGGCACAGGATCTCACTGCACAGCTTGGACTCTTGGTGATTCTCCTTGTTTCAGCCTCCCCAGCACTGGGATTACAGGCCTGCTCCACTACACCAATCTTGTGGCTGACTCAGCATGTCCAGGGGACATAGCCAGTGCATGTGGTGCTGGGGGTCAAACCCCAGTCCCTGTGCTTTCCTATGCAAACATTTAGCTCGCTGAGCTATCTTGACAGCCCTGTGTTCAGTTTTTCATGTGATTATTCACTTATGAATAACTCTGAACATATAGCTGATATATAAAATTAATTAATGCTCATTAGATGAAGATAGACCTGAGACCTAACAAGTAGTTTTAGGAAGTAGCTGTGATGTTTCTAATTACTAGACACCTAAGAGGCATACATCTTAATAGCTCACAAACAAGCTGAGAGTACAAGAAATTCATTTGTGAAAAGTCAATCCCAAAGTCTATCTTAAAATTTTTGCATTAAAAGTGGTGAACACAATCCCATACTCAAAATGAATTTCCTGTAATTTGCTATTCCAACCATGAGGGACTCATATACAAATGAGGGTTATACTGTGCCAGAAGTCTTTCTTGGGAAAGATTCAGAAGGAAAAACAACAGAATGCAAACACTCTTATGACATTTTAGTTATGGCTGAAATGACACAGTTATTGACATCTGTCTGACCCTGAAGAATGCATCGAATCCAAGGATCTCGCTGCTTCTGCATATTAATGCATTAGAGATTGTCCTTTTGTGAGAAAGATCTTGCTGAGCATTAGCTACCATAGAGGGAAACTATCAGGGCTACCCCATATGCCCACCATACCAACAGCCTTTGTGTTTATACTTCACTGAAATGGTAATGGAAGTATGCATGTTTTTTTTTTTTCAGAGAATGTTTCAATTACTGTTTTCATTTTTATATTCATTATGTATGGCAAATAAGTACTAAGTTTAAAAACAGGTATTAAGAAAACAAAGTTCCTTTTTAAAACATTGATGTTTTGAAACATTTATTTAAAAATTAACACCTACTAGCATAAAGCATTTTTTTGTAAATGATGCTCTGCTTCTATGTGATGCTTATTTTGAGTTGGCTTCCTTTCAACTCTGTTAACATTTTATCTCGAGAGAGTTTCCTTTTCTCTTCTCTCGCATGCAGTATCTATATTAAATCACGCAATTTAGCAACAAATTTGCTTGTCTTGAGTGTTATAGCTGGCAGACACTGGTGAACAAATCTCACCAACAAGAATTCTGAAGTAATCCCACCCCATTCCCAAGAGATTTAAAATAAATTGCTCATCAATCTGTTTTTGCACTCAACATGAATGGGGTCAATAAATCCAACTTAAAATCACAGCCATAAATTCTTTAATCTTTGGGATCAATTTGTGTGGAAAGGATAAAAAATTTTCAGAGACAATGGAAGGCTCCAGCCTTTCAGAAAACATTACTTTTAGATACAAACCGATTATTCATCGGCATAAAGAGAATGCAATTCCAGAGTTATACTACTATTTCAGATCCAATTTCTAGTTATCTCTTGAATATTTTACTGTCACAGAAAAATATGTTGTCAAACATATAATATTGACCCAATATTCGAAGATATTTTTCAGACTCTTCCTCACCAGAAAGAATAAACAAACTCTATCAAATTATATGATGCTATTGTCTACCTGATACAGCTTTCAGTGTTTGTAAACACTGCTGCTCACAGACAATTTCAGGCTCAATTGAATGCTACAATGTAAAACTGATTTTCATGTAGAAACATTTTTAAACTTCATACCAATGCAAATCTATTGCTAAATGCTTATATTCAGAAAAAATTATCAAAACTGATCTCCCTTTTCTTTTACAAATTCTTAGTCTTCGCCCTATTTCCTTTTCCTTTCTTTCTTCTTTCTTTTCCATTCACATTTTTTTTTCTTTCATTTTAGGGAAAGGTCTATAAGGTGTTTAGGGTCTCACTACTAGATAGAACTCATAGCGATCTATCTGTTTACAGCCTCCCAAGATCTGGGATTACAGGAATGCACCACCACACCTAGTCTCAATATCCATCTCAGCAGGCCTCCGGGGTGGGGTCTGCAGGGCAGGCCCAGGGATTGATCATTTCATCTTCTTAAGACAAGGTTTCACTATATAGATTAGGCTGGCCTTGAACTCACTTTGTAGCCCAGGCTTGCCTCAAACTCACAGCTCTTCTGCCTCAGCTTCCCAAGGGCTGGAATTACAGGTGTGTACCCCCAGTGCCACTATGCCAGGCTCTACCTATTTCTATCCACATCCAAATCTAATCTTTATTACAACAGAGAGAGCTGTTTGGCCTGAAAATAGATCTGCTCTTCTTACATGTTCAGCCACCAGGTGCTCTACTGAATGACTGCAATGCACCAAGCACTGTGCTAGGGACATACGGATAAACACTAGTAAGGTAAAAGTCTGAATAGGCTTGATGCTTTTATCATTTGCTCACTATTTGGTGCATACACAAATTGGATTTCAAACCCAATCAACTTTGTTATCTTTGCTTCTCTATTCCACTTGATATATTTATTATTATTATTATTATTATTATTATTGTGCCAAGGATTGAATTCAGGACCTTGCACTTGCCAGGCAAGCACTTATTCCACTGAGTTATCACCCCAACCCCTCCACTTTATATATTTAATCTTCCATGTACACTGAACTCCTTTCCTTACTTGTGTAATTCATGGCCCTTTATCTCTGTGTGCTTCTCTCCCCCAGAATGAAACATCTCCACTGGCAGTGCCCCCTCAAAACTAAGGTCAAAGCTTTATCCTGGTCAGGAAAATATTTCTTCATTCCCTTGTAAAAATTACCTACTCCTTCCTCCAAACTCCATAAATATTCTCTTTGTTCCTAATTCTGATTCCCGTTTAATAAAAAACTTTCAATTTCACAGAAACTGAGAATGAAAATTAAAAAGAACATTTAAAGAATAGCATGAAATAAACCTTGATTCATTAAACACATATTAGAGGAAGAAACATAAGTTTGTCTTTGCAGAACAAATAGACTGGGGAGGGGCAAAAGCAATGGCTTACTTTGCTGTAATACTGAAAAATTCATGCACAAAATGTGAAAGTGAGAAATAAAATGACCTTTATCGCCAAAAAAACACACATGTATTTTCTCAAACAGATATTTTCCAGGACATTAAAATTCCTGATACCCAGAGCAAGTAATATTAGCATATCAAAGAATAGAGATTTGGGGTTTTTTTTCAAATTGTATTAAAGCGTTCAGAAAATAGAGATGCATTTGTAGGCCAAAGCAGCAGAAAGGAATCCATTAAAATCAGGACAGACCAGGTAAATTTGTGGATGCAGATGTTGAAATAACTATGTAGTGAGGGTTGATGTAAATAGCTCACTAATGCACTTACCTACTGAATATTCTCCCTGACGTGCACACAAAATCCTACAGCGTGCTCAAATCTATCGACTCGTAAAAGTCATACTCTAGGAGAAGTAGAGTCTGGTATTCAGATTTGTGGGTCAATTTAGCCATGTTTTAATCCCGTTACCAAAATACTAAATTTGGCATTGCTATGAAGGTATGTAATGAAAGTCCAGGAAGAGTGGACTTTAAGAAAAAGAATTATTTTAGTAAAAGGCCTGAACCTGATTAAGTTCACTCAAAGAATAGAGAAAACAGCTTCCTGTGGAAAAAAAAAATTCTGCCCCATTCGCAACACTGTTAGATCATGCTCCTTTGTTCCATTCCAGTGACCTTTCATGAAATCACTACCTCAGGATATTCACTCCTGCATCGTCACCACCCCAAATTACAGAAGTCAGTTCCTTATAAAAAGAAATCCAATGTTTATCTCCTATTGATTCTGTATGTCTAGTTGAACCCTGCTTTGTTGGCAACTTCTTTCAGTCAACGTACATTCAGTAATCAGCTTAGAGTTACAAGCAATGAGCTGAATTCAGTTAGACACTTCTCAAAATTTAACCAAACCATCTTGTCAGCCAATTTTTATTGTTTCCTGGGTGACTGGTTCACCAGGACCAAATTTAATCTGATTTTATATATAAGTCTTTGATCCATATTGATGGGTTCTAAGGACAAGAGCAGAGACAGGAATCCAGTTTCAGTTTTCTGTCTGTGGGTGTCCAGTTTTCCCAGTTTTAAGTGTTTGTTAAAGAGGCTGTCTTTTCTCCAAGAATTATAATTTTGCTTTTTGTTTTGTCAAAAATTTTGTTTTGTTTCCTGTGTCTTTTGGTTCTTTCCACTGGTTTTTACTCCTCTTTGTGTCAGTTCTGTGATGTTTCTCTTACCATAGGTTCGTCGTGTAACTTAAAACCCAGCATATGGGCGCCCCGCGTTGCTCTTTTCTCTCATTTTTCCTTTGGATACTCTGGGTCTTCAAAATGCTGGAGGGGAACAGAGGAAAATGTTTGAAGCATTAGGCACAGGCAAACACTTCCTAAAGAAAACTCAAAACCATTGAAATTAATATCAAGGGCCAACAAATGGGATTACATAAATTAAAAAGCTTTTGCGCAGTAAAGCAAACAACAGTGAAAAGACAGCCCACTGAATGGGAGAAAAATTTTGGCAGTTCCTTTCATGATAGAGGATTAATCTTTATTGTGCACAAAATCTCCAAAATATTAACCCTCCAAAACAAAACAAAACAAAAAAAAAACAATCAAAAGGTGAGTAAATAAGCTGAATAGGCATTCTACAAAAAAAAAAAGAAGAAGCAGTAAAAATGGCCAAAAAATATTTTTTTAAAAGTCACACTAGTCAGATAGGCTATCACCAAGAATACAGAAACAGAACAGGAATACAGGCGAGGACATGGATAAATGGAACTCTGCATCAGTACTCTGAGTTGTAAGCTAGGACAGCTGCTACGGAAACCAACATGGAGATCTGGCAAAACTCTAAACACAGAGGAAGCATCTGATTCAGTTGTACGTTTCTGAGTATATTCCCCAAAACCTTAAAGTTAATAATATGCTGATATACGTATGCACCTATTTACACTAGTGCAATTCACAATAGCTGGGCTGCAGTACTAGCCAACAGGCCCCTCAACAGGCAAACAGGCAAGTGAAGGTGGTGTGCACACACAGAAAGTTGAAAGCGTAGCATCTGCTGGAAAATGGATGGAATTAGAGATCTTAACTGAAATAAGCCAGACTCAGAAAGTTAAATATTACATCTTATCTCCTATGTGAAAAATATAATAGTGAAATAAAATCAAGGAGAATCTTGATATAGGGAAACTACACCCCTACTGCTTTGCTCATGTTGATAATTTGAGATAATGTCTTACTAAGTTGCTAACTTGTCCAAGCTGGATTTGAACTTGCAGTCTTCTTCCTTCTAAACTCCACCCCATCTCAGAGTGTAGTCATCCTTTTTTTTTTTCCATTTATCTGTTTGGTACAGGGTCTCACTATGCATCTGGGACTTGTAGTGATCCTTATGTTTTCAGTCTCCCCAGGGCTGGGATTACAGGCATGCACCGCCATGCCTGGACTCATTTGCCAACTCAGCGCACCCTGGAGGTGGGACTAGGGATCTCACCCTCGTTCCTGCGCTTGCCAAAACAGGTGCTAAGTCTGCTGAGCTGTCTTGCTGGCCCTTAGTTTACATATTTATATGTGGTGACTATCTATTATCCTTGTAATTCCTAATACTGGGTGTTTTTAATGACTAGAACTTCTCAATATTAATATATTGCAATATATTGAGATCTTTATATTTGTTGGGCCTTAGATATTAAAAATTGCTTATTCCAAGGCCTCTTCTTTACAAATCTCTATCTACTTACCTTTAACAACTAGATTTGAAATCCTATCTGGAATTAGTTTTATTTGATAAAATAGGCATGTCTATTTTATTCATGCATATATTCTAATCACTGAGAAATACAGACTGAATTAATATTTTTGAGATCTGGGTATCTTGGTGCATGCCTGTAATCCTAGCACTTGGGGGATCAGTAAGGAGTATTGCTTTGAATTTGATGACTGCATTGTGAGTTCAAAGCCAGTTTGGACTACATAGAAAAATATATATATTTTTTAAGAATGAGTAAGTGGGTCAATAAATAGTTTTGAATTTCTTGTAAACAAGTAAAATATATAGGATAACATGTATCAGACGTTATAGGGGGCTCTTCTTAAATTATATTTTCAACAAATTACCCTTTACCTAATATTATATCCAACCTTTCATTTCAATCATAGATGCCTGTGTGGCATTTTGTAGGCCAATGAAATTTAAAAGAAAAGCTAACTAAAATCATCCCTTTCCTTATCATCTGTCTTTGGTATGTAATATGCACATAGATATTGTACCTGAGGGTATAGTAACCATATAGGAGCCATAAGATTATAAGAATGAGAACAAAAATTAATGAACAAAATACTAAAATAAAATTAAGCACAAATACAACAAAATTCTGGTCCAGTGATATTACTGAACACACAATAATTAAACCCTTTTTCTTAATATATTAAAAATACATTCTATTTGTAACATATGGTAATACATATAAGGCTTTAATTGTCTCTTCTTTGCAACCAACATATATCTAAATGGAACAATCTAGAAGACCAATTTAAATTTCTGGCTTAGAGATGTTACAATGTTTTAAAGGATCCAATTTCTCATCCACCATGAATGAAGACTGGAGTAATGAACTTCTGGTCAACTTAGGTTGTGCTCCTGTGATTCTGAATGTCCTGACCTGAAGAACCCTGAGCACATACCATGGCCTACTGTCTATTTCCCTATTCGTAAGTTTCTTTAATTTTTATCCTGGTTTTGCATTTACTCTCTATTAACATAAATCAGAAAGGATGCATTGAGAGTTACTTTGGAAGAAAGCTTATGATAATGTAGGATAGAGAGTAATAGCCAATACATATTCATTTTTAATTATAGTTTATTTACAATACATACTTGAAAAAGCATCAAGTAAGCCAAAAATTAAAGAAATCATAATACAATATTTTGCTTTTGTTTAAAATTTTTTAATGTATTTGGTACAGGGTCTCACTATACAGCTCGGACTTGTAGTGATCCTCCTGTTTTCAGCCTCCCCAGCACTGGGATTACAGATGTGCACCACCACTCCAAGTCTCCATGGCCAATTCTGTGTGTCCAGGGAAGGACCAGTGCCACGTGTGGCACCTGGGATTGAACCCGGGTCTGCACTTGCTAAACAAGCACTTAGATCACTTATCTATCTCCCTAGCCCAGTATTTTGGATAAGTTATTATCTCAAAACCATATGCAACAGAAGTATTGTTGGCCTACATGGATGCTCTTTAATAAGATATATTGCAGCAGATCTGTGGCATATGTGAAGTTCAGTTAAAATTTATTTCATCCTTTAGGAAAAAAGGTCAGGAATAATTTTTGTTACTTAGATTATTAAATGTTACACATAATCAGATAACTGACTTAAAATTTTATAGCTATTATTTATGATGCTAAGAAAGTTCATGATGCTTCCAAGTTATTATCAGACACTTGCATGTTCCAGGAAAATAATTCCAATTATATCATTGGAAAATGACTATTTTTGTCTAATTTTCTAGACTCTCGTGGAAAATGTTGGTTAATATAGTGCTATATTACTATAAACTGATTTAAATGTAATGCAATTGTATTTTTACAATTCTGACATGCTGTTTCTCAAAAATGTAATAAATGTGATTTTGTGAAAGGTGCTACTTTCCACAAATTTTTTGTTTATCAAGAAAGACAGTTGATTTATATTTTAAACTAGTTTACATTAATAGGATACTGCATTGACTCAGATATTTGCTTGTTTTTCAGGCAAGAGAGCTGTTAAAAGTAAAAATAAAAATGATTGTTTTGGAAGGACTGGAATACCACTGAAATTGATAAAGCACCAATACTAGATGGCCTTTACATCATTAAGAATATAAAGGAAATTGTTAATGGAACTTTTAAAAATTTAATTAGTTTCAGAAATGTTATAAGGAAAAGAAGAAAAAGATTGTTGTGTCTTCTTTAGCAGAAAATTAAGAAATTTTGTCCTAATCTATTGAGGACATGCATTTCTTAAAATCAGTGGACTGTAAGGAAGCTAATACTGGAATAATTTGTACTGTAAAACATTTCTTTCAATACTGAGAAGAAAAAGGCGTGTCAAATTTTAACAGTGCT
Source organism: Octodon degus (assembly GCF_000260255.1). Taxonomy (NCBI): domain Eukaryota; kingdom Metazoa; phylum Chordata; class Mammalia; order Rodentia; family Octodontidae; genus Octodon; species Octodon degus. The sequence continues at coordinate 15,300,254 of NW_004524580.1, forward strand.
TAGAAAATATGATAGCAATCACACACGAGAATTGAAAAGCTTTTTTAAAAGTATCATTACTAGTTTCCTGTAGAAAATTCTGCAAATACTTCTAAAAACTGAAAAGAAAATATTACCAAAACCAAAAGTAGCCTATCAAATAGCACAATATATATTTATGTCCCTTCACAAAGAACAATCTCACGTATCTGTTGAGGGAGGAGGGAAATGGCTTATATTTATCATTTGTTCCTGCTAAGGAATATATTCACATTTACAATATCATTTGAGTCATTAAATAGTTTTGCAATATACAATGATTAATATACATTGCCTTTAAAATTAAAGGACAAGTTTAATGGACTCAGGATATGAATGATTTTGAACTAGAATTCGACACTTCTCCTTATATATAAAAAGAGGTCAGAAATAATTATGGAAACAGTATACAGGGTGAAGGATTACCTAATGCACTACTTGTGACATCCAGCTGAACTGGATCAGACAGGTTGTGGGTGTAGAAGGCCCACCTGAGGATTGTCACCAACACCATGAAAAGAAGAACTGGAGGGGAAGGTGGTGTGTTGTTGATTGTCCTGGAAAACTTTGTTGTGCTGGTTTTCCTGATGAGAACTCAGCTGTTGTCATAATTTTTGGCACAGCTTGGGTCTTTGCTCTTTCTGAAGATGGCTGAGGTTCTTTTGGAGGGAGCTCTGGTCCTTACCTTGAGTCTTGCTTCCTATGTCCAG
>NW_004524580.1:15303681-15305062 GCF_000260255.1 Octodon degus
GGTCTAAGCATCTGCCTGGCAAGCTCAAGATCCCAAGTTGAATTTCCAGTGCTGGCCCCGAAACCTCAAGCATGCTGATCTGGCCACTGCAACCTGGGGTGGTGGTGCATGCCTGTAATCCCAGTGCCGGGGAGCCTGAAACAGTATGATCACTAGGAGTTTAGCCATGTGGTGAGACCCTGTACAAAATTCATTAAAAGAAAAAGAAAGAACAAAGAAAAGAAAACAGAACAACCTTAAATGCTCATTGTCTTCTAATTGATGAGCTACTCTTCCCTAGCAGTGACTTAGCCATCTGACATCATGCATACTACAGTTTTCATCATCTTCTAGTGCTTCTCAATTGGGATTATCTTTGCCTACTGTGGGCAGTTTGCCTCAATGCATTTTAGGCCTTCTCACCAGGGTGCTAGTGAGATCTAGTACATAAAAATCTAAATATCCTATGATATGTGGCACGGCCCCCAAAGCAAGGGATTAACAAATTCTAATTGTCAACAGTGCAGAGGGCAGAGGGCAGAGGTCAGGAAATCCTTCTATGACCTGTAGTATTCTTTTCCATCTGGCCGGCAGGTGGGGAAGAGTGAACATCCATTGAGGAAGTTTGTGTGGGTAAGATAAATCTAGATTATCTAGATGTTTTACTCATGCCCGGAGTCCAGAAATACTAAAATAAGAGGTAAGTAAGAGGAATGAAAGGATATAACTGGATGTCAGGCATAAAAATACAAGCAATAACAAGGATCAATGTAATCAGTACCTACCTGATATTATCATTAGTATGTATACCAGGCGGTAAAAATTAAAAGCCATGAGTTTCTTTTGTTATTGACATCAATGCCTGGACACGCAATTTTGACAATGGTGTGAAGAAACAAAAATCTGTATTTAGATGGTTTATAAATATGTACAACAAGGACTGTGATGTTTTAATATTATGTATGGTTATAAAACCTGAACTCACTTCACTGTAAGGTTCTTTGCGATTTTGATCAGTGAGGGCTCTGTTTTAAAGACTTCCTGAAGATGATTATTGTCTAGAGAATTTTATACTGTATCATTGCATTTTAACATAATGGGCTGGAATTCAACTGCGCTGGAACAGGTTCTCAACAAATCTTTGAAGAGCTTCTCAGAGAGCTGGGATGCACGGCAGCAGTTAAAATACACCACCTGGGAAAGTCATCTCTCCATTCATGCAGCAGCAGCATTTGAAATAGGAAACAGACACATACCACCTATTTACATGCAAACTAATAATTTCTATCTGTATACACTGGAACCAATGCATATGGCTAGTCATAAAACAAGATATTTGCAGCAGTGAAAATTACCTGCCCTGAATTAAATTTTAAGTCATAACTGAGACTCGATAACAAAA
>NW_004524580.1:15305772-15313682 GCF_000260255.1 Octodon degus
TTAAGTATTAACTGCTTCTTTCAAAAGACAACCAGAAATTGACAGCACAATTGCAAACTATTCCAAACATACACCTAAATATGTGTTTTCTCCCTCTTTCACTTGTCCTTTTCTTCATCCCGGTTTTTCCTTCCTATTGAACAATTCCCTTCCCTTTCACAGTATCTGTTCTATCTTCTAATTTTATTTTTTATCTTTTTATTTTTTAGATTTTAATTACTCTTTCAGATTCTCACACTAGCAAGATAATATTTGTATATGTGCATCTCATTTATTTCACTAACCAATATAGTCTCTAACTGCATCTGTCTACAGAAGCCTCAAATTTCTTTTTTTTATAGCTGAATAATACTCCATTGTATAAAAATACCATATCTTTTTTATCCATTTCTCAGTTGATGGGCATTTGGGTTGTTTCCAAGATTTAGCTTTGACAACTGGCACTGCTGTAAACATGGCTGAACATATGTCATTGTGGTATGATGATTTCGGTTCTTTTGGAAAAATATCTAGGAGAGGAATAGCTGGCTTAAATGGAAATTCCAATCCTAGCTTTTTGAGGAATCTCCATACTGATTTCCATAAAGTATATACCAGCCTGCAAGTCCACCAACAGTGGAGAAGGGTACCTTTTCACCCACAGTCTTGCCAGCATTTGTTCTTGGTTGAATTCTTGATAAGAGCCATTCTTTCTGGAGTTAGATGGTATCTCAGCATTGTTTTAATTTGCGTCTCTTCAATGACCAATGATATTGAACATTTTTCTTGTATTCATTTGTCATTCATATCTCATTTATGAAGTGTATATTCATCTCAGATGCCTATTTTTGGATGGGGTCTTTGAATTTTGGAGGCCTGATTTTTTTTTTTTTAATTCTTTGTTCTGGATAGGAGTCCTTCGTCTGAAAAAAATTCTGCTATAATTGTCTCCCACTTCTTGGGTTTTGTTTTTACTCTGTTGGTGATTTGTTTTGACATGCAAAAACTTTTCAAAAAATGACATAGCAATAGTTGATTCTTTGAAGCGTTTCTCATAAAGTTTGATTTTTGGTCACAAATGCTTTACCTACCCCTATATCCTTAAGGTTTCTACCTAATTTCTTTTCCAGAAGATTTAGTGTTTTGGTTTGATATTTAAATCTTTAATTAATTTGACTGTTATTTTGTGCATGGCAATAGGCATGGGTCTATTTTAAGCCATTGGCATGTGGTAAGCCAGTACTTCCAGTACCATTTATAAAAGAGGCTATCTCCCAGTGAACATGTTTGGCCCCTTTGTCAAAGATAAGATGGCTGGGTGCTTTTGTAGTTGAACCTGCATTATTTAATATATTCCTTTGTTCATCAGGTCTGTTTTTTTGGTGTTTGTTTGTTTTTCCAGTATCTTGATGATTTTATCACAGTAGCTTTATAATATAATTTCAGGTCAATGATTGTAATGCCTTCTGCCTTTTTTTTTTTGCTACCCAGGATTGCTTTTGCTATTCTAGGTCTCTTCTGGTTGCAGATGAATTTTAGGAATTTTTTTTCTAGATCTGGGAGGTATACTAATGGTATTTTAATTAGGATTTCATTGAATCTGTATAACAATTTTAGGAGTATGGTCATTTTCATAATGTTCATTCTTTCTATCCAAAAGCAAGGATTTCCATTTTCTGAAAGCCTCTTTGACCTCTTTTTTCTGAGTAGTGTAATATTTGCTGTACAAATCATTTACTTCCCTTGTGAGATTGATTCCTAAGTACTTAATTCTTGGGGAGGTAATATTGTGAAATCTGTGGTTTCCATAATTTTGATTTTTGAATGTTGACTCTTATATCTTACTGTGATGCTGAATTTGGTTATTAAATCTACAAGTCTCTTATTAGAGTTTTGGGGTCTTCTATGTAGAGTATCATGACAGCTACACATAATAATCATTTCACTTCTTCCTTTCCAATCATTATTCCCTTTATTTCCCTTGTCTAATTGATCTCACTGATGTTTCCAGAACTATATTGAACAGAAGTGGTGACAATGGGCATCCTTGTCTTGTTCCTTATTTTAAAGTGAAGGCTTTCAATTTTTGTCCAACAAGTATGATGTTAGCCATCGGTTTACCATGGATGGCATTTCTCAGGGTGAGGTGAAGACCATTTATTCTGATTTTCTCTAGTTTTTTATTTTTATCATGAATGAGTGTTGGACTTTGTCAGAAACTTTTTCTGCATCTATTAAGATGGTCACATGATGTTCTCTTTGGCTCTGTTGATGTGGTGTATTACATTTATGGTTTTGCATATATTAAACCATCTGCATTTCTAGGATGAATTCCTCTTGGTCAGGATGTATAATCTTCTTGATGGTTTGCTGTATTCTGTTTGCTAGTATTTTATTGAGTACTTTTTCATCTATGTTCATTAGGAAGATTGGCCTATAGTTCTCTTTTTCTAGTTGAGTACTTCTCTGGTTTTAGGTTCAGAATAATACTTGCCTCCCTGAATGAGTTTAGGAGACTCGCTTCTATTTCAATTTCATTGAAAAATTTAGAATAGTTGACTTTAAATTCTCTTTAAATTTTTTGTAGAATACAGCTGTGAATCCATCAGGACCTGGACTTTTCTTCGTTGGCAGGCTTTTGATTATAATTTTTAATTTTGATTACAATTTTTAATTTTTAATTTTGTTGATTGATATTGCTTTATTCAGAATTTTTATATCTTCTTGATTCAGTTTTTTTAGTTCATATGTACCTAGGAACCTGGCCATTTCTTATGTATTTTATATTTTGTGAGTGCAAAGATTTTTAAATAACTATTGATAAATCCTGGGCCAGACAGAGAGCCCAGCGGACTAAAGTGTCTGCTTCAGCAGAGTGCAGCAGCCAGGGTTCGATCCCTGATGTGTCGTGGTGGTCCCACCACCAGGGCATGTGAGACTGTGATTGAGACAGGCTGTGGTGGTGCCTGTAATCCCAGCACTTGAGGAGAATCAGCATGAGTCCAATCTATGTAGTAAGACCCTGCAGACCCTTTCATAAATTAAAACAACAACAACAACAACAAAAATCTTCTGAATTTCTATAGAGTCTGTAGTGGTTTCACCCTTTTGATTCTTTGTTGCATGAATTTGAATTTTTTCTTTCCCTTTTTAAAATGAGGTTGGCTAGGAGTTTATCAATTTTATTTATTCTTTTGAAGAACCAACTCCATCTACATTACATTAATTTCTGCTCTCATCTTTATAATTTCCTTTCTTATTTGGAATTTGGGCTTGACTTGCTCTTTTTTTTTTTTTTTTGAAGTTTGAAGTGCCGTGTGAAATTGTATATTTGGGCTCCTTCTATTTTCCTAATGTGAGAATTTATCTCTATAAAATTTCCTCTTAAGATAGCTTTCATTGTATCTCACAAGTGCTGGTAAATTGTATTTGTATTTTTATGAGATTGTAAACATTGTTTAATTACTTCTTTAATTTCATGACTGTGACCTAATGATTGTTCAGGAGCATATTCCTTTGTATGTGTTTATATAGTTTTTGCTGTTTCTTTTGTCAATAATTTCAAGTTTCAATGCACTATAGTCAGATAATATGCATGGGATGATTGCAATTTCTTTGCATTTACTTAGGCATGCTACATGTGCTAGCATGTGGCCTATTCTGACTGTTCAGTGCAATAGTCTGTAAACATCACTAAGTACTTTTGTTCACAAGTTTCATTTAGTTCTGTTATTTCTTTGCTCTTTTTTGGCATGGTTGATCTATCTCTTTGTGTAAATGGGGTATTAAAGTTCTCCAGTACAATTATTGTTTTGCTCATTAGATTTTTCTTTTTTCTTCTTTTATTCTTTTCAATGTGTTTAGTACAGGGTCTCACTATGTACCTCAGACTCTTAGCGATTTTCCTGCTTTCAGCCTCCCCTGCATTGGGATTACAGGCATGCACTACCACACCCAGTATTGGTGGCTGGCATAGTACTCTGATTCCCTGCATTTGCCTAAGCAAAGAGTTTAGTTTGCTGAACTATCTTGACAGCCCCACTCATTAGATTTCTATGTCCATTAAAATTTGTCTTATATAGTTGGATCCTCCTACATTAAGTATGTACATAGCATTAAATGTTATTTGTTCCTCCTGCAGTTTTCCCCTAACAAGTATGCAGTGGCCTTCTTCGTCTCTTTCAATCATGCTTGATTTGAAGTTGACATTGTCAGCTACCAGAATAGGTACCCCTGCTTTTTTCTGGGTTTCTGTCTCATGGAGTATTGTTTTTCATGCTCTGACATTCAATTTATTAATTTGTTTTAATTAAGTGTATGTCTATTTTTTTTTTTTTGTGATACCTGGGATTAAACTCAGGGCCTTGTGCTTGCCAGGCAAGCATTTATTCTACTGAGCGATCACCCCGACCCCTAAGTGTGTTTCTTGTATGCAGCATATTGTTCTATTTTGTTTCTTGATCTACTCTGAAAGACTGTTTCTTTTGATTGATGAGTTGAGGCTATTTGAAATCATAGTTATAACTGCTATACATTGGCTTAACTTTGTCATGCTGTTTTCCTATTGTAGGATTCCTACTGTTCCCCTTAATTACTTACTATGCTGGCAGTTCTCTTCTGTTGTTGAAGTTGTGGTCATCTTTGTCTCTTTCTAAAATATCTGTCAGTTCGCCTTATACTGTTGTCATGTTTTGTTAGTTTATAAGTTTAGTTTTGTTGTCATGAATTTCTTCAGTTGCGCTTTGTCATGGAAGTGTCTAATCTCTTCATTAAATTGGATAGTTTTGCAGCATACATATATTTAGGTTGAAAGTTGTTTTCTTTAAAGACTTCAAATATTTCACTCCAAGCTCTTCTTGATTTGATGGTCTGTGTTGAGAAATCTGCCATGATTCTTATGGATTTTCCATTATGATCTCTTTCTCTCTAACAGCTTTTAATATTCTGTTCTTTTGCTCAATTTCTGGGATCTTGGATATGATGTTTCTGGGTGATGTTTTGTTTTGATTATGGTTAGCTGGATTTCTATATGATTCAGTTACCTGTATATCAGATTCTCTTCCCATGCTTGGGCAATTTTCTGTTACTACGTCTGCAAACACTCTTCCTATATCTTTCGTGTTATCTCCAGCTGATTCATTGATTCATATTACATCACTTTTCAGCTGTTCTATTGTTATTTTCTGGCTTCTGTTTATTTTCAAGAGACGTTTCCTTTCACATTCACTAGCTGCAATGCTGTCTTCAAGGTGTGAAACTCTATCTTCTTCTTATTTCTAGCGGTTTTGCCAGTTTTCAATAAATTCTTAATGTCCTAGATGTCTGTTTGAATCTGTGCAGTACATCCTAACTCTTATATTGTTCGTTCAATGTTTCCATCACTTTCCAATTCCTTTCTATTTTTTTAATCTGTGTCTTTCTTTGTCATATCGAGCAATTTTTTTCATGATTGTGATTTTGTTTTTCACAAGTGATTATTTCTGATCTGATTTTCTCCATATCTTGATGGAATTAATTCTTTACCTCAGTTACTATTATCTCAGAAATTTTAGGTGTGTGACTTCAAAGTTCTTTTATAACCTTTTGAGTGGGCTAAAGGTCTGAGAATGCCTTTTTTCCTTTCCTTTGGTCATTTTTTGCAATGACAGTAGGTGGGGGGTGTGCAGATCAGAGAGGCTCTCAGGAGAGTGAAAGGACAGGGTAGGCCTGCCAAAGCTCCTGCTGTGTGGGGTTCAATGTGATTTGTACATCATTCCAGAGAGGGAAGCAAGTTGCAGTTCAAGAAGGATCTGATGAGGATGAGTGCAGGCCAAAGTTGTGCAAGGCTCTCTTAGTGGTGGATTGGCGCAGGGTGGTGCTCTCCTAGGGTCCTTCAGGTCACTGTGGTAGTCGCGTCTTCCTGATGGTCTTCAGGTCGAGGATGGGCTGCCGGGCTCAGCAGAGCTCTGCTGGGAATGCTGGGGGGATTGGGCTATGGCTGCCGAATCTCCTCAGCTGTCTTCAGGGTGAGGAGGAGCAGCCAGTCTCAGAGGAGCTCTGGTGGGAAAGCTGGGGGAGGTTGGGGGCTAGTCTGCCAGGTTTCTCCATCAGCCTTCAAGGCGAAGAGGGGTATTGAGACTCAGCAGAGTTCAGTGAGGAAGGCTGGGGTGGACAGGGTTTCTCCGTGCTCTTATAGTTGATATATTTAAAATAATTTTAGGAAAACAAAATACAAAAACCAATCCTAGTATCTCAAGAGCTATCTATCATATTTTCTTCCTAGAAAATCTTTGAATCTACCAACAATGTAAAACAGTATTTTCTTTCCTTTTCTGCCACTTTCCCTCCCAGTGAAACACATTGACTATTTGTCCACTCATGGGTTTCCTAGAGATCTCAGCTTCACACTGCTTACTGTATATAAAAGGAGGGGCTGCCCCTTAGCTCAGTTATTTAAGTGGCTGCTTAAGCAAAGCAGTCAGGCTCAGGTTGCTGTGGTAAAAGAAAGAGAGAGAGAGAGAGAGAGAGAGAGAGAGAGAGACAGAGAGACAGAGAGACAGAGAGAGACAGAGAGAGACAGAGAGAGAATCTGCCTATGAGATTTATATTTACTTCTTATCTTGAAGATCTGGGCATGGAACCCTAGTTAAAGGCAATTTTCATCTTTCTATCTCATTCAGAGGGACTTCAAGGGGAGATTTATGATTAGTGACTTTTGGTAATACCCCAGTGTCCTGGGGTCCTCTAGAGGGGCAGAATTGATTGAAACTCTCTGCCTTATTGTGCAAGGGGAATTAGCAGCTAGATGTGCAGGATCAGAGGCCAGATGGTTCACTGGCCGTCAGGACCCTGAAGAGCCAACTGATTCAGACCTAGAAGATGGAAGCCACCCAACAAGAGGAATAAGGGTACCATAGGAGTTCAAGGTTGGAGACTTGGATGCTCATTTTAGAGTTGCTAGAATGAGTCTATGATGTGAGGCTGAAGAACTAGAGACTACTGTCCAAATGTGATGGCAAAGTCTGCCAAGATGATGGCATATCTTCCCTCTTTGGCCTTTTATATTGTCCAGGCTGCAAGTCTATTGGTCAATGCGGTGCATCATGGGTAGGTCTTCCTCCCTCAGTTTGCGGGCCTTAAACATCAGTCATCTTCAGATACATCCAGATTAGTACTGTGTTCTGATCTGCTTCATCTATTCAGTTCTTAGTCTAGTCAGTTGATATTCCTTGATTAACAGTCACAGATACTTATACAATTTATTAGTGTTGGCTGATTCTCATAATCAATTTTTTATTTTGTAATTTTTTTTGTTTTAAACAGAAAAAAGAAAACAATAAAACAGTGTTTCAAAACAGGCTAGTAGAAAGCTAACAATAATCCACAAATTGCATATTGTTATATTCGCTTTTTAAATGGACCTCGATTCTAAAATCACTGTCTTCCAATTTCCAGGTTACCCAATTTAAAGGAAGCCCATCTGCCCAGCAATCACCATGCCGGTAGAGGAATGTTCCAATTTGAGCCTCTCTCTTCAATAAAGCTTAGAAATTATGGCTTTCAGGTTGCTTTTTGCAGTTCCTCACTGAATCTTGTCTGCTGAAGGGTAGAAAACTTTGGGCATACTCTGAGCCTAGAGTCTTGGAGGACAAATGAAGCATGTCTTTCTGATTTCTTTTTGTTTTCCTCTGGGTAAGCAGGTTGCTTTTCACATTACTAGGTCTGATTTTGTCTTCATGACTACAATGCACAATGTTATGACCACCCTCTCTCAAAGAGCAAATAAAAGCCAAAGATTTAATAGTTTCCTTAAGTGTCTTTGCAACCATGTTGCAATATTATTCCACCAAGTTTGAGCAGAGCTGTCTAACTTCCATGATAGTTTCTCTGTTATGCATGAGGCCATCAGTGATATAAGATTAATGGGTTTATGTACTCAGTAGGGCATACCC
>NW_004524580.1:15314447-15316051 GCF_000260255.1 Octodon degus
AGAGTTACTTTTAATAAGGTCTCTGAGAGCTTGGTCTTTGAAATCCTGTCCCCTCTCAAAAGACTCATCTTTAACATTATTGTCTTGAAGTTTAGGATTTCAATATGTAGACTTTTTTAAATTAATGAGCTTTGTCAATACATTTTAGGTATACATAATGATCACATTCATCAGAAGGAATCTCTACCTGTACATGGCATAACTTGATGCTTTTTATTTCATTCCCCTAGTCTCCCTAAAATCCCTCTTCTCCTCTTTACCCATTTTCTTATTGGTTCATTACATTTGGAGGTTCTGCTTTCTTTTTTAAGTTCTTTATATATTTTAGATGGTAGTTCTTTGTCTGAGGAGCAACTGTCAAAAGATTTTCTAAATTGGGCCAGTGAGATAGCTCTGCACACTAAGCACCTGCTTAGACAAGCACAGGCACTGGATTTAATTCCCAGTACCACATGCCATGCCAGCCCTGTCCCTAGGCCAGCTGAGCCAGTCAACAAGACTGGGCATAGTGAAGTATACCTGTAATCCCAACACTGGGGAGGCTGAAAACAGCAGAATAACTAAGAGTCTGAGCTGCATAGTGAGACTCTGTACCAAACACATTTAAAAAAGAACAAAATTTCCAAACTGTGAGTTTGCTCTGCACTCTGTGGATGGTTTTCCTCACTGTGCAAAATCATTGTAATTGGTGAGATCCCTGTTGATTCTTTGTGATGGTTCCTGTCTGGTTGAGTTTTGTTCATAATCTTTGCCTACAGCAGTGTCTTCCACAGTTCTACTTATTCTATCTTCCTGTAGATTTAATATTTCCATTTCAACATTTATATCTCTGATGCATTTGAATTTTAATCTAATAATGTGATGTTTCTCTCCTGCTACCACATTGTCTTCTTACTTGGAACCATCCATTTCTGCTAAGTCATTACAAAGGTGGAACCTATTTCAGAGCTGCTTGAGCTGCACTCAAACTTGGGGTGAATCCTTGCACCCCTTGAGCTTCAACAATACTGTTTATTATGCATTAATCCTCCCCAGATAAAGACCAACTTTTAGACATTTGCCATTTCTGCCTCATTTCCTGTAATTCATTTCTGTGTTGTGCTCTGAGACTGGCAGCGAAGTTCAACCTCAGGAGAGGTTCAGCAAGCTTATCATGTATGCAAGTCGGCTGCAGGGTCTCTTAGCAACTGCAGAGACAGGAACATTGAGCAGACCTAAATCTTTGGCCTAGAAATCTACTGCAAAATAAATACCATACTCATTTTATGCAGAACAGGAAGCTGCACATCTTTTTTCCCCCATAATTTTATTGAGAAACAAATAGCAATGAGACAGTTTCAAATCAAATTGGTAGGACAGTTTCAATAATTAACAAGTTGCATATATTCTTCCTAGTGGATAATTGCTGTACAAGATGCGCACATGATATCCTATTTACAAACAACATTAGAACAAATCTCTCTATTCATTAAGAGAATGTAACTATATATCTACGACTTCATGAACAGAAATCAAATCGCACGGGAAACAGTTGAAAGAATTAACAACTGGGACTTGCTCTTACTGAAAAGTTTCTTCACGTCAAAAGAAATTACCAACAAAGT
>NW_004524580.1:15320471-15321853 GCF_000260255.1 Octodon degus
AGGGAATTTCACTGACCTTATCTGACCCAAAAGCTACAACTCTTGTTTCATAGGTCTGCTTTACCTTGGTCTTAACCACCCAACAGAAAAGCATAAAATGAAATATAAGAAGTAAAGCCATACTGTTATGTTGAGCTGTGGGGGACGCAGGTCAACAATTTCTGACATTGCCAGTCAAGTGGAAGACCTAATACTATTTTGGGCTACTGGACTCTTTTAGATTATTTTGCTGAGTTAACACATCTATAATATTCAAATAACAGAACTTAACAAAAAAAAAGCGGGGGGGCTACAGATGAATGTCCATTTTGTATCTGTGTATTTAAAGTGGTTAGGATAGATATATAGTTACATTCTCTTAATGTATAGAGTGATTTGTTCTAATGGTGTTTGTAAATAGAATATCATGTCCACATCTTGTACAACAGTTAACCAGTAGAAAGAATGTATGCAATGTGTTAATTATTGAAACTGTCCTACCGATTTGCTTTGAAACTGTCTCATTGCTATTTGTTTGTCAATATAATTATGAAAAATATAAAGTTTTATGTAACAGCCATAATTCTGGAGCTATATTTGTACAATGCCATATTTATTTACTATTAGGCAATACAGATTTTCTGTTTTCTGTTCTCCACATATATATCTTTTCCTCTGATCAAGTTTGGATCACCATTTAACCCATATTAGTAGGCTGACATGAAGTAATAAACAAGCTTCATTTTATGCAAATACAAACATACATAAGCATTATTTTTCTGTATTATGATGTTATTTTGAAAGCGTATGGGCCCGGGGAGATAGCTCAGTAAAATAAGCACTTGTGTGGCAAATGCAGAGTCCCAAGTTCAATTCTTGTTACCACAAAAAACAAAATGTACTTTTAAAAGTAATATAATGTTTTTGTCACTTGGGTTTTTATACTGCCATTGCACCATGAAAAACCCAATAGTTTTATTTATTTTTTAGCAGTTTCATTATAGTTACGTTACATTCAATGGTGTGGTTTCTAGATATGTGACACTTTGAACAATAAAAAAATATATACTATTCCTCCATATATGTGGTTTTATTTCTTTAGCATAGAGTGTATTGGAGTAACATAAAGAATATGTTTATTTATAAGCTTGTTAATACTATTAGCTGCACTGTAGTGATTCACATTCTTGCCAACATTGCCTCTGAAACTGTGTATCTGTGACAAAAAATAAAATAAGACTAATATAATTTGACATATCATTATTCCTTAGTTTTTATTTTCCTGATATGGTTGCACCATAAATTATTTGGATTTTATTCCTTATTATTTATGTCTTTTGACTCTCTTCATATTGGGCATGGCTTTCATTTTATTAATTTGCAAAAGCTCTTTTCATATGTTT
>NW_004524580.1:15323273-15324879 GCF_000260255.1 Octodon degus
ACTCCAGAATATACTTTTTAAGTGTTGATAATTCTAGAAAAATCCATAAGTGAAAATAGCATAGGGTTATAACTAAGAAGCATACAATAAGATGACCAAGTTAGAATAAAATAAATTCAAGAAATATGAATGTATGAACACCTTTATTCTAAAAAAAGTCCTCGTAATGTGAAAGGCCCTAAATATATCGAGCTATTTTCATGCTTCCTCATCCCTTGCTTGTCAATTTCCATGAGAAATGTTTTTAAAAGACTAATTTTAATGAAAGTAATGGTATGTCCCTATGATTATAGCAATTCTGGATGCTGACACAGAGGCCCTCGAATTCAAGTCCAAGGGTGATAGGTTTTTGCCCAAGTGCAAACTGCCAAATTATCATGGCCCTGATCCAACATGGCTGAATCCCCAAAACAACAATTTATCTTCCCAGTGACCACTTTCTCCTCCTTCCCCACTCCAGCCCTGGGTACAACTTCCTCTTACCTTTCCCGCCCAACAAGGGAGCCTCCAGTCAGCTCCTTGTGTGTCACTGAGCCTGTCCCTCAAACTCTGACCCTAACAAAGTCCATAAAGTCTAATCCTCCCTGTTTCAGGTCAGAGGATCTGCCCATCTCCCTGCCCTCAATCCTCTCCATGTCTTCAGAATTAACGAAGGCTTCCCCTCACCTCTGTCAACATTAATGCTGATAATACTTATCAGTGGACAATTTAGTAACTTAGCGAGATCCTCTCCTGAAGTTAAAACATAAAGAAAGGAAAGGAAAGGAAAGGAAAGAAAGAAAGAAAGAAAGAAAGAAAGAAAGAAAGAAAGAAAGAAAGAAAGAAAGAAGAAAACAAAACAAAAGTTAAAGGTTCAACATGAAGGTCTTAAGTTCAATCCTCTGTACCACAAGAAAGGAGGGAAGGAAGGGACAAAGAGATTTTAAAATTGATTCCAAGAAGGTTATTTGTTTTTGTTTTTTTTTAATTCTGTAACAATATAAAGAATGGGAGGTAAATTACATCTAGTAAAGGTAGCAAAGAAAGTCCTACCTGCCAAGAACTGGAGAGAGAGAGAGCAGAAGAAGGAGGAGAGAGGAGAGGGAGATTGGAAGGAGGTACAGGTTCTCAGTGGTCTCAGCATCTTACATCACAGATTCATGAAATATGTACAGAAATTTCTCAGTTATTTGCTGACCCATTCTTAATTTTTTCCCCTGGAAAGCAAACATTATCCAGCCCACCTCTCAGGATCTCATGCTGTTGTAGGCAGCTAAGTCAGCTAGAAATATTCTAGACTATCAGATAGGGCTAGACGTTCAAAGGAGCCAGCATGAAAGAGATACCTTGCAACTGTGGAAGAAACAGACACCTCTGCCTCAGGTCAGACCTCAAGACAAAAGATCAAAAAAATTCAGCCACATACCTGCCTAGGATCACCATCAGGGATTGATATTTTTTAAATATTTTTATTTCTTATTTATTTATTTATTTTTTGCGGAAACAGGGTTTGAACTCATGCCCTTGCACTTGCCAGAAAGTACTTATTCCACTGAGCCATCTCCCTGGCCCCAGGGATTGATATTCTAACATCAATCACCTTGAAAAAGTCAGGAAGAGTTACTGA
>NW_004524580.1:15325934-15331885 GCF_000260255.1 Octodon degus
GACCAATTTGCTCTCTATGAAAGCCTGAGAGAATTTTTTCTCTCTAGGCGACTCTCCTTAGGTGCACTGAGCATTGTCGATCACTTTCCTCTGTGGCCCCCATCATCTCCTGGATCAGAAAATTTGGGACACCACTTAGTTACAGGATGTCACAGCAGAGGTTCTCTTATGTCCTGAGTCCTCACTGACCTTGAAGGGCTAGGGCCCAAATGTTGGCTCTCTTTTTAGCCCATCTGTCTGTCTAATTTTTGGTCTGCAAACTTTAAACATACAGAAGAGAAGCTTACTGATATTATTATCCTATAACAGAGGAAATTAAGCTTACCATCACGATCTGTCTGAATATTACATACCTTAGAATATCAATTCTAGATGCCTATCATTAGGGAGGTATGTGGCTGTATTTGTTTACTCTTTTGTCTTGAGATCCATCCCACAGCACGATTTGTCTCTCCCAAAGTTGTAAAGTCATCTCTTCTGCTGTCTTCTTGAGGGCCTGGCCCTGTCTGACTGCCTATAATATTTCTATCTACCTCAGGTGCCTGCAACAGAACTACCTGCCCATTAAACCTGTTTTAATTAAATAATCCAGTCTTAAATGGATACCACCTAAAGTTGTGAAATACCCAGAGCATTCTTTCCCTTTTAGAATATTGGTCTCATTCATAAAACATGGAGGATCCAGTTAGCAGAGTTTTACAAGAGTTTGTTGAGTAAAAAAAGAGCTGCAAAGAATATGACAAAATGAGAAACCAAACAGTGTTTGGAGAAGAAAATAACAGTAGTAAAAAACAATAGTTTCCTTTCTCTAGAGATATTGTATTATAAAGATTTTCTCTCTTTTTTAAAGCCACTCAAGGAACTCTACTCCTGACTTTGGTCTGAATCTAATCAGTTTGAAGAGTAAAATATTGACTCAGAAATTCCTCCACACAGAACATCACACTGTATGGAATAGAATTTTGGGGCTCATGTGCCTACTATTTGTGGGAATTAGGGAAAAGTACATTTTCAATGAAGAGAAAAGAAGAAATGGACCAGAAATGGAATAGTGAGAATTCAAACATTCCATCCTCTATCATTTCCTCTACTTGTCAACTTTCCTCTTGTCCTAGAAAACAAAGTGCTCTCCCTACTGAGTTTTAGCTAGTGCTGAGAAGAGACATTTATTTAAATGTCTTGGTAGGGAAGTAGACTTGGTGTTTTGTTATGCTTGTTCTTTTGTCTGGCCTCACATCTCCTCTGAGGCTAAGTAATTCAATGTGTGTGTAAAGAACGCTAGGTTGGGATTTGCACCCTCTGCCTTTCATTTGTTGTAGGGATTTCTGGAGGTTGTTTTCAGCATTTATAAATACTTTATGCAGCCAGCCAGGAACAAACCTGAATCCTGAGAATAGGAAATAACTTTTTTGCATTTGTGACTAAACACAGACACTGGCATGAGGAAGGTTATGGGCCATATACAATGGTAGGTTCTCAGTTGACAGGGTAATCAAGTAAATAACCACTTAAAGAGTCAATCAGAGTAGGAACTCTTACATTTCAGCTTTAAAATGACAAAGAATCTTGGCTCAGAAAGAAAAAACAATGTCGAAAATGTGAAAGTTTAGATGTAGGTTACCTTTGAGAAGATGAAAGTGTAGAAATAATCAGACAAAGAAACAATCTTGCCTATTTTAATCTTTTTTTCCCCACAGAAAGAGTTGACAAAGAGGGCTAAACACAATAAAAATTAAAATTCTCTGCTTACACACATCTTATCACCTTGGAGCATGAGTGACTCTGCTTAATATGTGTGACTCACTCTTCCTGTTTCTACAGATAAGGACCTGTAATTTCTGAAATAAGGCAGGGACCTTGAAACCAAGTTGCACAAATATATAAACTAATTAAGTCAAAATTACTGTTCTGAGGCTTAGTTTCAAAAATCATTGTCTAGGTGGAAGTCACCTTCTAAATGTAGGATTGAAAATAATTAATTCTAACTTTCATTGATAAAAGAATGAAACAAATCTTTTGGAAACTTTATTGTGAAGATTGAATGTGCGATCTACTAGGAATCATTATATGTCTGCATAAAAGAGAAATGCTGTCACATTTATTGATTTCAAGATGAAATCAAACCCATTGAAACCAAAATTCTGTTAAAAATTAGAAATAATATTAAAAATATTCTGTTTATTTTTCAAAACACATAGATTATAAAGTCTCAGTTTGAAGTTGTTAACATACTAAAACCTTGATAGATAACTATTTCTATGCCAAGTTTCCATGCTACTATTGCAAATCATATAACCTTCACAATTAAGGATAAACTTGGTCAATTCAGATTTTCCCCTAGACTTTCTTTTCAGCCTCAGTCTCCCATGCCCCAGTGGGTAGACGCCTGAGTTAAGGACCTTTTCAGGTAAAAATAAGAATATAGGACTCTATCCCTGTCTCAGTTACTCTTCTCTCCTTGCTGGGACAAATACCCAACACCCAAAATGAAGGAAGGAAAGATTTTCTTAGCTCACAGTTACTTGAGGTTTAAGCCATATTCAGCTGGCTCCAAGGCAGAGCTGCACATGGCAGAGGGCAGCAGTTCATGATGACGGTGGCAAAAAGCAAGAGCAAATGAAAGGAGTATCTGCAGCAATGGCAACAGAGAGGAAGTCTGTCTCCTTTAAATTGCATTCAGTCTATATGCCCCAGGCTGGGTGTAGTACTCAGACCCATAATCCCAGCAGTACTAAAACCTATAATCCCAGTAGTCCTAAAACCCATAATCCCAGCCTTGATCATGAATTAATCTCAATCTCTAGAAGTCCCTGCCCCATGATTGCATGAGGCTTTGGGGGCACAACTAGACACAAACCATAACAGATCCTGTATCTGTTTAGACTTGGCTGATACTTTGTTCTGTCATACCATGTGCTGTGGAACTCTCAGGATCCCCCATCTCCCTCCTAAATTCAAGGTCTGTTCATCAAGTCTGCTCACCCTATCCAACCCCACAGGCCCCAAGGCCAGGCTCAGCAACTTCCTTTATAATCATTACTATAAATGCCTTTTATTAGCCAACACAATAGAATGTGCTATCACTGAATGAACAGAAATTCTCATGGTAAGTATTTGAAGCAAGAAAAAACTGAGATACAATTCTCGGTTAAATAATTTCTAACTGGGAAAACGGCAATAAAATTTTCCTGATATTTTATTTTTTGAAATTAGGGAAAATTAATCTGAAATATATTTGGATAATTAACAGGCCACAATAGATACAGAATGATAAAGTTGGTGTTATGAGGCTTACAGACTTCTCAGCTACTAATAAGACCGATGATTAAATCAATCATGGTAGAACCAGCAAAGTTAGTGACGGGAAAATTGAGATCAGTGAGAAAACTGCCAAATGTAAATGTGATCACAGGTATATTCAACAGTCTAAATTAAGACAAAACAGGAAAGTTGGTGAGGAAAACAAAGGATTGAATAATGCTAGACTATTTGGATGGTTATTTGTGAAAATGTAAAGCCCAACAATTTTAAGATCATAAATAGGCTAAAACTAAAGTGTCTTTCAGTAAGGGGGCCCACCTGCTAGTTTGTGGCTATAGAACTTAGACAAACCATGTTCCTAAAACAAAGAGGACATAAAAACCTCAGATGGGGTCCTGTTACTTGGAAAACAACTAAAACCACTGAGTTAGCCAAGAAGTTGCCCTTGGCTCTCCCCTTGTTTAAATTCTTGCAAGAGACATACATTCCCAAACCCAAGGCCTCACTATTGAAAGCCATAACAATAGGATGTCCCAGAACACAGTGCCCCAATTTCTTAAAAACGTTCCTGGAATATGACAACCACAAGGTTAGTCCCCCCAGCTACCCCCAGACTTACTCCATCTGGTCATCCGGTATTGTAATCCACCAATTATTGTAAAGGTCAACCTACACTAACCAATGCGATTTGCTTCTGTAACTTGCTTGCTCCCTCCCCATTTTGTGGTTTTTGCCTTTAAAAACTATGCCTGCTACACTGAAGGCGCGCTCTGTTCCTGCATGTGCAGACCGCCCTACGTTTACGTAGATAATAAAACTTCCCTTTTGTGATTTGCATGAGAGACCGACTCTTGGGGTCTTCCTTTGCGGCGACTCGACCCTTACAAAAGAAATTTCAATTTACCCGAACCACACAGCATTTACCATATAACTTGCAAATATAGTTAATACCTTGAAAAATAAATTATTCAAATAAACGTGTCAAATAAAGTATTAATTTAATATCAAAATGATGACATTCTTTTAAAACTGCAGCAATTTCCCATAAAACACAGATGGGTTCAATTCCTGCTTACACAGAGTTCAAGGGATTACTAAGCTTCTTAAGGAAAGTTGAGTAAGGAGAAGCTTTATGATGTGGGAGTGTATCACCTTCCAAGTTAGAAGTAGATGATAAAAGAGTTGCACCATTTTTTCTCAGAAGACAAGGATCAGGGGTGAGCAGTAGTTTAATGAGGCAAATTGCTTTGTTACTGAGCTCCCAAAAAGCCAGTTAGTTTCCAATTAACGAGGTCTGAGTCTGATTAGGTAGGGACTTACTGCCTAAGTATGTATGATTTCATGCCTCTTCCAAGAATGGGTAAGTGGATGAGCAGTGTGCTTAACACCTTTACCAGCTTCACATAAGTGATCACAGCAAAACCTGAGGAGTTTTAAAGCCAGGCTGTTTTAGTTCAGCATCATTTTCCCTTCTTTTCTGATGTACTATATGCAGGCAAACATTGGTGAGGTATTTCAACACACTTAGAGACCTAGGGAAAAAAGTAAAATACTTTTCTACTCCTCCTTTTATTCTCTGCTTAACCAATTCTGAACCATTGTGTGCAAAGGAGTTTTGCACATTTTTTAAGAACCAGTTTGCTTTTGGTGCTTTTCTTTACATGCTTTATCCAACTAGGTTTGTGAGGATTCCTGAATGAGTTTTATCTGTATAATTTGCCAGTTTTTTTAAGAAATGGATATTTTATCACATTCATACAGTTCTCTTCATGTTAAACTAGCTTTCTTATCTGATTTCCTCTATACCCTATTTAGTTGTTTCTTTACTGTTAATCTGAGCAACAGATTTGATGATAAAAATAGACAACATAATGATCATTGTTAATTGGCTATTCTTGTTTTGAAAAATCTGTAACATATGTATTGTTGTATGTTACCCTGTTTCTGTTATTTTTTTCTTTTGTTTTTACTCTTCAATATAAAATAAAATTTCGAAAATATATCTTTCTGAATATTTTAATGTATTTGGTGAATATATTTGGACAAAATTTCAAGTGGCGATGTTTAAGTCTACTGCATGCTTAAATTAGAGAAGTTGAGAGCCTAAGAAAAGGCTATGAGATGAAGCCTTGAAAGGCAAAAAATTTTTTTTATTAATTTTATTGAGAAACAGTAATGAGACAGCTTCAAAACCAATTAATAGGACAGTTTCAATAATTAATACATTGTATGTTGTTATCTTGAAGGGCAAAATTAATGCAGTGTCAAAATAAAAAATGGTCTTTGAATTATCCATGTGAAAATCATCTTTACGCTTCTAAAAATGGTGTACCTCAGGTGGGAGAAAAATCTATAAACAATCATCTATTATGCAGGTACTGGAGCTTCCACTGCAAAATAAACTTCAGTTCATGACTACATACACTGATATGTGAGAATGGCTTGCTTTCAGGATTAGTAAAGAAAAAGGAACTATAAGTAAGGATTTGAAAAGAAGTAGTCAGGGAATTGGGGAAAAAACAGAAGTAATTCAGGAAAGTTTCATTTCATTGGTTAAATTAAAAGAATCAGTAATACACTATGAGTCCTAGCTATGTAATGAGACCCTTTACCAAAACATTAAAAACTTCAGGGCCAGCCTGAAGTGTATAGCTCAGTGTATTAAAGCACCTGCTTAGGCAGATTCAGGG
>NW_004524580.1:15332615-15334680 GCF_000260255.1 Octodon degus
GTCTAGCTAAGCAAAGCTTAATACAGTCATTTTCTGGAAAAATAAGTGTAAGCTAAACAAAATTGAGAGAAAAATTGTAGCATGGCTTCAGGACAAAATTAATTCTAGTGTGACTCAGTAAATCTTAATTAAAATTGGGCTGGGGAGATAGCTCAGTAGAATAAGCACTTGCCAGGCAAGTGCAAGGGCCTGAGTTCAATCCCTGGTTCAGCCCAAAAAAATTTTAACTAAAATTGGAAAAGTTTGCAACATAAGGGTCAATTGTTACAATAATTTCTAGGAGCATTGGAAAAAAGTTTAGAAATATATCTGTGTGATAAAAATAATTTTACTCAAACATAGACAGTAGAACTGGCGAAGTGCCAAGACCCACACAGCCAGCAGGGTCTTGAGAGTGGTGAAGGGCAACTGAGAAAACTCTAGACCCAAACTGAAAGGAAAGCTGAGTCCAGGTAGGCCTGGCCTCACGGATGGAGAGGCAATCCAAGCCTTTATTTACTCACAGTAAAAATGGGGGCAATGCTAGACAGAGCCCGCAGTGCAGGAGCTCAGCGTTTTGCTGAGAACACTGGAGGCGAAACATCCTCAGGGCGACCTGTGCTGTGGTTCCCACAGGGGGAGCACCACTCAGGCAGACACCTGCTGGGCGGGCTTTGCTCTGCTCTCGAGGAGTTTTCTGACCTCCAGGTCAGCCATGGCTGAGCAGCTCTTCACACAAAAGAACTTGAGAAATATTCATAAAATTCTGCTTATATTGTGGTCATTACTTTTGTGTATTGATAAAATATAAGACATTTTCCTATAAGAAGAGAGATACTTACATTCAAGTTACTAGTATAGATCTGATGTTAATTCACAGAACTCTGATATAGACACTGTATATTCTATGTAGAAACTTCCAGCCATTTGTAATGTACAAACTTTTCAGTTTAAAAATTACAGTAAGGTAATCAGATGTTACAAAAGGAAAAGACGGTACATTTCCATGACTGTAATTAAGAAAGAAAGACTAATTCCTGGGATGTTTTCATTTGAAACCTCATGTGTCTAATAAGCTTAAATTGAATTATTTTCTATCTTCTTCATTTCTTAGAATAGGTACATAATTTAAAGATGCAGAAAAAAAAAGCCTCCTTCTGGTTCAGTAAGTACTATTTTGTATTCATTCTCATGCTTGAATTGCTGTGACTATGTCAAAGCATTCGATATGTTTAGGGCTGAATGAAATTTCTTTATAATGTTTTCCATGGACAGAGCTATTTCTTAGAACAATTGGGAACCATTACATAGCAGCACAGAGAGGTTTTATAGGCCCGTTGTTGAAAGTTTAAAAATGTAATGTTGCTTAGGGGAGTATGACATGCCAATGCTTTTGATGAAAGTTCTTTGTATTTTAATATTGTGTAAGTATTATGCATAATTTAGCTGGTTCACAGTCAAGGCCACCACCTCTAAATTACTCGAACTTTTTAAAAAGCCAGAGTACCATGCATCTCAGAATTTATAATCAGTTCTTTCCGAGAAGTATATCTGTATTAGTGCAAGTTTCTAGTATTACTACATTTCATAAGATGGCTCTTATTCAAGTCTGTTGTCACTCCATTCTTTTCAGTAATAACTGGTTGCAGGGAGAGTGTATTACAGGATGTTATTAACCCATTTGCTCTCGAACTTTCCTCCCCCCATCTTTCCTTCTGCCTCTTTCAGCTGTCGGTCCTCTGTACTCAACAGAGCGTCAGAATACACCACAGACTCTTTCAGTTGCACAGCAGGTGTGCACTTACGAGGCGTATCTGATACACTGAGCATCAGTCAACCGATTAATGTCGCAGCTCACAATCCTTGTTAGGAGGAAGGGACAACAGCAGTATAAAAATAAAACTGCTATTTATTTCACACATTTAAAGGACATTTTAGAAAATGGGGTGAAATCGTCTCTACAGATTCCTGAATAACATATTTTTTAGCCTATGTTTTAGGCTCACTTTGGCTTCAGATACATCAAACACATTCATTTCCCTCAAAACGCATTTTATTATGCCTAAAACCAAGGATGAAGGTATAT
>NW_004524580.1:15335440-15338576 GCF_000260255.1 Octodon degus
GACATCTAGAGAGGACAGCTGGAGCCTTAGTAGACTAATTCAAAATTCCAGTCAACATCAGTGGAATCTATATGCATCCCCCAATAAAGAAATGAGAACTAATGCATTATTTTAAATTGAAGTGTCTTGCAGTGGTTTGTACTCAGTGACAATTACTGATATAAGACTCTTCTTCTGTGTGTCTTGTATTTAGTATAACCCACACCTAGAGCAGTGCCCTGGTTTTGTTTTCATTTTCAGAAATGAAAGTAACATTCAGATAGCTGTGACAGGGTGACAAATCTGGTAAGCAGTATGTTATTAAAATTTTACTTTTGTCCCCTACCCACCAAATTCTTACACCATGGGGTCCCATATGCTCCAGACTCCAAACCAAGTCTGCTTGGCATCGTTTCCCTAAAATTCTACAAATTTTGCTTTATCAAATCAAAGCAAAACAAAACACAAGTTGTCAAGCTAGAACTTTCCTCTGAGGTCAAGAAAGATATAAATAAATAAATAAATAAATAAATAGCTTGAAAAAGTTCTGTGACAAATAGAGAAGTATATAACATTAATGCCTACTTATCTATATTCCTAAAACAGATGCTTTGCCTACTTGACTCAATTTCGACTCAATCAAACAACTCCTGAAATTCATATTCATTCCTCAAATCAGCTAGGTATCACTTAGAATTAATAACGCATAATATGCCCTAATTAGGGTGAGTGTTTTAGGTGAAAGAGAGAAGGAAAGTGCACAGCCAGAAAAAAATAATGTCAGAAGTATGGGATCCCAGGTTTTCTTCTCGATAAAATCAGTTCTCTATTTCTATACCTTTTCCTTACAGTGTGTCCACTTTGCTTGGTATAGCAAAATCTCAAATGTATTTGATCCTGTCCCAATTTTTTTTTTGTTATTTTTGTGTTTGTTCTTTAGAACTGCCTCTTATATCATATTAACATTTAGTCGCACTTTAGGCTGTGTTTAAGTGGTTATTTTTCTTTTGGAAAATCAAAAGCTTTGGGGAATTTTCTTTTATGAATTGTATTGCTTCACAAAACTGCTTCTTCGCTTCTTTTTAATGATTCTGTTATTGTAGAATGAAAGAACATGACATTTTAAAAAACCCAAACACGGAATACAACACAAGGCAACCTTCCACCTTCATGAGGCATAAAGCAAAACCACTTTGGTGTTCATATAAAACAGCTGCCACTTAGATGAAGATAGTCTCTTTAGCCCACTACCCCAGAGGTCTCCAAATATCTTGCTCCATCTCAATTTTCCAGCTTCCCACAAAAGAAATATTATCCTGACTTTTATATAGTTCATTTGTGTTTCTTTATAAGTTAGCATCCTTCTATGTCCATCTCTTTAAACTGTAACTTACACTCACCATTTAAAAAAAAGTCTTTTATGAAGGCTACATCATCAAGGATTATTTCTGAAGTTCATTACTAGAAAAGGCTTTCAAGTGCCATTTAATAAAAATTAGTTCCCTACAGTCTTCTCTGTTACTCATAAAGAAGCGAGTAAAGGACACATAGACCTCTTCACATTATATTCTGATTTTTTTTCCCTGTATTTTAGGGAAGGGTCTACAGGGTGTTCAGTGTCTCACTACTAAATGGGACTCATAGTGATTCTCCTGTTTACAGCTTCCCAAGTGCTGGGATTACAAGCGTGTGCCACCACGCCAAGGCTTATATTCTGATTTCAAAATCATAAAACAATGCAGCATTCTCCCTTGTCCTCTGCATTTTCTACAAGTTGACAACTTGATACAGAATTTTTATGATTCATGTTATAGTAATGTTAATAGTGTTTAGTAGTAGCAGTTATAGTAGTGTTTTATCAGGAATTGCAAACTGTCTGTTTTTTGGTGTGGTACGTGTGTATGTAGGTGATGTTAAAAGATGTTGGTATTCAAAGTCAAGATTCATTAATTAACTTCATATTACACAATTGTGACAATTATATCATTTTTATGCACTGTGAGATGATGTTTTTATTTATTTTGTTTTATTTACTTTTGCAGTACCAGGGATTGAACTCAGGACCTTGCACTTTCCAGAGAAGCACTTATTCTACTGAGCTACCTCCCTAGCCCCAATGTTTTATTAAAAGAGGAATACATAGATGAGTATATAAAGAATGTATATACCAACACTCAACATCTGAATATTCAACTAGCCAGCTACTAACATCATTAGAATAAAAACTCAAATCCTATGACCTTCTCAATCAGATGAAGGCAAAGTACTTGAAAAAATCTAGTAACATTTCATGATTAAAAACTCTCAGGCTCAGGGCCAGGGAGATAGCTCAGTAGAATAAGCATTTGCCTGGCAAGTACAAGACTCTGAGTTCAATCCCCAGTACTGCAAAACAAAGAAAAAAAAAAACTTCCAACTTAGGCTAGGGAGATAGCTCAGCAGTCTAAGCACCTGCCTGGAAAGCATAAGGACCCGTGTTTGACCCCCAGCATTGCATTTGTGCCAGTCTTGGAACCCTGGATGCACCATGCTGGCCACCGAAAATGGGCATGGTGGCACCCACTTGTAATCCCAGCACTGGAGAACTGAGACAGGAGGATCGCTTTGAGTCCGAGCTGCATTGTGAAACCCTGTACAAATAAATCAATAAGTAATATGTCAATAAATAACTACAAAAATCTCTCAACAAACTGTTAATAGAATAAAACTTACTCTATTAAATAAACATATAAAAAACTCTAACACTGTAAGTAATGGTGAAAAACTAAATTTTTTGCCTTTAAAGTTAGGAGAAAGAAATGGACGTTTGTTATCAGTACAGACAGCTGGGCAGTAGAAACAAATTTTTAAAATTCTAATATCTACCTTTGTGAGGAAGAAGTAAAACTGTCTCCATTCACAGATGACTAGGACAGTCAATTTTTAGCACCTGTGACAAGATTCCTGTGGTAATCAATTTTAAAAGAGGAAAGACTAATTTTAGTTGATTATTTCAGAAGTTTCAGCCCATGCTTCTCTTACTGCTGGTCTTGTAGAGTCAAAACAGGATGATAATGAGCACATGGTGGAAAAGGCTTCTCATCTCACTGAGGTGAAGAAGCAAAAACAGAGAGGAAGAGGCAAACATCCAGGAAATCTCCTTCTCAGATACTTTCCC
>NW_004524580.1:15339176-15346372 GCF_000260255.1 Octodon degus
ACTACCACAGTGCACCACCACACTCAGTTTCCATGGCCACTCAACAGGCACTCAGCTCAGTGTGGAGCCTACACTGCATGCAGTACCAAGGATCAAACCCAGGATCTTGAGCTCTCCAGGCAGGTGTTTTAGGCTGCATAGCTATCTCCCCAGCCAATTTCCTGATTTTTAAAAGCTAGCCTATATCTATAATAATAAATATTGTGAAATTGGTACATGGTGAGACATATAAATCAATCAAATATATTGAAAGTATAGGAATAAGCACATATATCTCTGTTCCTATGATTTTTGAAAGTACTAAGGCCATTCGGTAAGGAAATAATCACCTTCCTAACAAGCAATGTTGAACCAACCACGTGTCTACATGGAAAGGAAATGAGTTGAAATTTTAACTCACATATATATAAAAAAAAATAACTCAAAAAGTCAAATTCCTACATATAAGAACCAAATCTCCCTGGTTGGGGGAAAAAAAAAAAACTAACCAAATCTTTCATCAATAAAATGTAGTAACAAAATAAATCATAAAAATCTTTACTTTAAGAACTTCAAAAAAAAAAAGAACTTCATTTGGAAGGAGATTCTTGGTTACATTAGCAAAGGCAGAGGAACAACAGAAAGTGTAGACACATTGGGTGTCAGCAAAGCTAGAGAACAAACCAAAACAAAATTCATACTTTAAAAGACATCATACAGCCAGAGAGATAGCACAGTGGCCTAAGTGCCTGCCTGGAAAGTGAAAGTTCCAGAGTTCGTTCCCTGGTACCGAAAAACTCAAGACAAAAGATACCATGTAGAGTGTGAAAATACAAGAGATAGGAAAAAGTATGCTTTAAGTCACATGCCTGATGATGACGTGTAACACAAATCATAAGAAAAACAAACACAATTTAAAAACTGGGCAAAAAATAGACATTTTTGCCAAGTAAAACATAAAAAAATGGCTAGTAAGTACCTGAAAGATGCACACGATTGCTAGTCATCAGAAAAATATAAATCAAACTTCAGTGAGTTATAACTTCACATCCACTAAAAATAGCCAGCATCAAAAAGTTTTATACTAGCAAACACTTAGTAGAGTAAAATGATGCACTTACCATCTGGGAAACAATCTGACCCTTGAAATGATTAAATATAGAATCACCATATAACCTATGTGTTCTATTCCTAGATATACATGAAAACATATTTTCGTACAAAAATCAGAACATAGCTGTATAAAGCAGAATTATTTATAATAGGCGAAAAGTGGAAGCACTTCCAATGTTAAGCAGATAAACCATTTGTGAGGGACCCAGATGATAAAACACAATTTCGACACAAAATAAATGGAATATTTTCGGTGGGCTAGAGGCAGCATGCTATTGTCTGCCTTCTCAGGTTTCATGTGTTGAAATATAATCTCCAAGCTGAAGTTGTGGAAAGGTAGAGCCCTTGACAGGTAACAAGATCAGGAACATTCCTCTGCTAAAATGGGAGTAGTGCCTTTTGTTAGAGATGCCAGAGGTCAGCCTCTCCCTTCCACCAAGTGAAGACAGCAGGAGAGTGCTTTGCTTGAAGAATATATTACAAATAACCACTTACATTTTTGCTTGCTTTTCCTTTTTACAATGCTATCATCAGCCAAGCAGAAATTATTTTAATGCGATCTACTTTATAAGCTTTTCTCTTATCATGAATCTGTTACTATTCTGTGAAAACTTTGCCCAGTCAAAGCTCTTAAAGTAGACTCCAATTTTTTGTTTTCCTTGAAACACTAATACTGTGTTGCTCACGTTAACATGACAGGCATACCTTTGTGAGTGAATCAGTTAACCTAGAGCTTTCAGGTTGTTTAGAAATGTTTTGAATAATTTATAGTTGGGACAATCTAGCTTATTTTGAAGTGGCCAAAATATACTTTGAATTATTTTAATTTATTGAAATTACTAGAGGCTCATTATATGAACCAGTGCAGGGTAGATCTTGATGATTTCCCTATACGCATTTGAAATTGTGAAAAGTTTAACTACTCTATCATTGTTAAATGAAACATTCCATATATGCCACTTAATGTAAGTACGCTGATTTTTGCTCTTTTTTCTTTTTCTCTTTGTTCTTACTGAGGTTTAATTTTAAAAATTATCTTTTTTCTCAGGGAAACTACCTGCTTGGGCCCCCCTCCTGTCTCTCTCTTGGACAGGAGCTTTCTCTCAATAAATATGTTCTGCTCATAAAAAAAATATCTTTATTCTATCATAGCTACATATGTTAAAATTTCAAATTATAAATACAAGCTTTTATTTTCCATTTAGCTTCAAAATTTTTGCTTTTTATTTTGCAAGCTCTCTGATGGATGCATACAATATTTGAATGGAGGTGTTTCCTCACAGATGAATGTAGGAAGTTTTGACAATGTTACTCTTTAGGTCTCTTGTAGGGCATTTGGGTCACATTTCCAATGATGTAGGTGAATTGAAAGTCTACTCACGGAAGAACCCTTATATGAAAAACCCGAAGTACAATAACTTAAAAAAAAAAAAAGACAAACAAAACAAAGAGCATCAGGATTGAGCGTAGGGATCTAGAAACAGAGGAGAGTGAGGAGAAATCTTTATGAAGCAGAAATCAGGCTAAGATGTTGCTACTTTGTAAGAAATCTCAAGATGAGTCTAAAGAAAAATGTATGGTTGGAAAAGTAAGTCCTCCCTGACAGTGCTTCAATAGCTAGAATCTGTCAAACTATCTTCTTGTCTCATCCCTCAATTTGTTTAAAAGTTGTTACTATGGAACTATGGTGGTCCTATAGAGTTGCTCACATGTCATTGTTTCCTTTTTTTCTTTTATGGAAAAAAAGATAAAACCAAAAAAGCATGCTGTTTTAACCCAGTCCTTGAGTGAAAAAGGTAAAGTGTTAGTGAACTCAACTGCAAAATTACTAGTAAGGAAAATACATAGAATGAGAAGTTTAGGGTCAGCCAGATAAATCAGCAGATTAAAGCTTCTGTTTAGTCCTGCTGTGCTGGCCCTGCCCCCAGGGCACATGACTGAGATTGGGCATGGTGGTGCCTGCCTGTAATCCCAGTGCTTGGAAGGCTAAAAAACAGGAAGGATCACTACAAGTCTAATCTGTGTAATGAGACCCTGTAGACCCTGTACTAAATACATAAAAAAATGAGAAGATGTGGTAGAAAGAAAAAGGATTATAAAAAAGAACAAATATAAAATGCAAGATCCAGTAACATATATGGAGATATAATTTTTAAAACACAGTTAATAACAAAAAAATTCAAAATCAATCCTATCCAGATACAAATTATTCTAGAAAGCAACTGAACATATATTTTTGAGACTCTGTGTCTTTTATGCTTAAAAATATAAATGAAGGTATAAGCATTTAACAACATGGGTTTAAAACAGAAGTATAGCAAGCAGAAATGAAATATGTTAAAGGAAATTGAAAGATCATCAAAAAACATAGAAACACTAAAAAAAAAAAAGTTGGAATAGAGATGCACACTGATTAAAATATCCAGAGGGAGTAAGAACTAATTAATTAGATATTTAAAATTAGATATCATGATAAAAGCACAAAGAATAAATATGAAAGGCAGTGAAGGCATGTGGAGGCAGAGAGGATATATTATGTTACAATTTTTGTGTGTTGTTCCCAACTCTTAAATTTTTAAGTTTCTTGTCACTCATGAATTTATGAGCTCAGGACATTTTCTTTGATAAGTGTAGCTTTTAAGTAACACTTACAAATTCATTTTTTAATGTTGCTATGATGCTTATATTTCCCAAACGCACTTGTTACTTACACCACACAACCATCTCCAAAATAACTAGAAATATAGCCAAAAATTATCAAAACCTAACTGACACCTAACTTGTTGCCTTTGACCTCTCAGTCTCAGGCTCCTTCTCTTTGCACTGAGAACCTCTAATCATTCTCAAGGACCTCAGTGGGGTGTCTGACTTTGTGTTTTGCCCTGTGGGAAGACACAACAAAGCCATTACATTCTTGGCAGCACTCTGGCCATTTCCAGGCCTAGTGTCTGCCCCTTGAGACACATTCCATTACTTAAGGGGTCAGGTTGTGTCAGGCGGTGATTACTTTGGCAATTAAGACTCCTGGTTGAAGTGTAATCTCTGTAGACATCAGAAATAATGCTTTGGATGTTTCATAAATGTTTATCTTATCTGCCATACAAGTCTTTCAAAAATCTATTTTCATCATATATATCATGCTGATTTTTCTTCTATATTGATTCTTGTGCACACATGCAAATGAGATCCAGATCTAACCCAGCTCTGCTTCATGGTACATTTTCACAAGAACCTTACTATCTATTTCACAAGTTAATTCCTCAGTCATATTAAGGCTCTGAGTTTAAAGGATAGCCCTAGATAAGGGACTTAGTGAAATCTCACTACTTATTGAGGGAGGAAAGAAGGCAATTTCAGGCAAAGCCAAATATCCAATGCTAAATCTTATTAGCCCCATATCAACTCTTCTGTGAAAACCCAATTGCCATGCTGTGAGCAATAAACTGAGATTCTAATGCTTTTCCATGAATCCAAATTAAGATCTGTAAATCCAAGTGTAAATAATTAAATGTACATATATTTAACCTGAATTACCCTGCAGACATGCTGCCCTCACTACTTGCCTCCTGCCAAACCTTGTCGGTTGTTGGTAAAATACTAACCTGGCACTGGAGAAGAAGAAGAAGAAGTAAAGGTAGTTAGAACATTATATCCCCTGCAGTGCTTAATCCATAAAGCAAGAAGCACAAATTGGTGAAATGAAGCAATGACATGGTTACACTGAACTACAGAAAAAGGCCCCTTAGGGGACTAGCGGGAAGTAAATTGTGTTCTATTTTGAGAAGATGGTTCATTTACATTGTTGTAATTATTTAAATAATTAATTTTGTCATGAAAATAGCATATAAATGCCAAATCCCCACAGAGTTGCAAATTCAAAGTTCTCTCGTGTTAAATCAGAGCTGCTTATCTCCTCTAGTACATCAGTAAATCCATCCAAGAAAAAGAGTCTGGTTTTAGGGCACAAAACCTTAAACCACATAGAGCTTGGTACTTCATTAACTACTAAGAAAATGTGTTAGTCTTATAATATTTCAGAGGCTGCCTTTGTCGAGTTTTGTTCTAACCCAGTACAAAGTAGAAAAAAAAATTTTTTTTTCTCCTTGCCAGGTAAGCATGGAGTGCTTGCTGGCATCCAGCTTAGGCAGTCATGTGCCCTGCAGCAAAGAGGAGGCTATGAAAGGTCAGGACCAAGAAGACTGAAGGAGCTGAATTGCAAAACTGAAGTAAACCGAGTCAGTAGCATCATGGTGAGGCTGTGGTAAACAGGGCAAGGTAAGTGTAAGTCAGAGCATGTTCATTAAAGACAGCGAGTTCAATACCCCAAGGTCAGGTTGCACAGACAATTCTAGAGTCTCCAAGTTTTCATGCGCAGGTCAGTAAAAGTCTGGGAACGTGGGAGAAGAGCGCCACAGCATCAGACACGCTGAAAGAAGAAGAATCAATTTGTCATTGTCAGGCTGCTTTGCTTGTTCTTGTCTTATCAAAAGATAGAAAAATAATGAATATAAGCTGAAATAAAACACATAAGGGGAAAGTTTGAAAGCTAAATAAATACACTGTCTTATTATTTGTTTACCTCTGTTACAATCTCTCCTCATAGCCACATTTTTCCCTGCAGTCCTTTGAGGATGTCAACACTAAACTCATTTTCTCTCTTCGAGAAAGTCTGCGTCTGCCCTGCTTTCAACTCTGTGCATGAAACGCCCAGCATCAGAGCTTCATTGTACTGTTCCACTCTCTACTCTGTTGCTTTCTTGTGTCCCAGTTCATCTACTCACTCCTAACACCTTACACTCCATTTCCTCATTTCCTGAATTGTTCTACCCCAGAGGTTTTCAGCATGTGCTGTATTGCTTTTAAACTGTCATTGTCCATCTTTTACCTAACTTCATGTCACCCTCCTTCTTTCTGTCTTTCCTAAATTGCCAAATTTCCTGTTCTTCTTGGCTTCTGTCTCTGGTCATTTTTATGCAAGTAGGCAGCAGATGGTTAATAAGGTAATGTAGTTGCCAAGAATACTCAACTTTGTATGAAAGCATCTCCACAGGATATGCAACAGGCAGGAAGTTTCTTGATATTCTTTAGACTCAATTTCATTTCCATGAAATGATTACAAAATAGTATTTACCTTGTAAGAGTTGATTCATATCAATAGATCAGCACAGTACCTGTAACACTATAAGCACCATTTATTTGCCAGGTAGTAGAATTAGTCATCCACCAAGCTTCACCACTTCAACAGTGGGAATATACAGCCACTTTATTTTAACTTAATGTGCTTAACACTTTCCCACTCCATCTGTATTCTCTATCGATGGATGAACTCATCCAAATATATCACTTAATCATCAAATATGAAGGATATTACTCTCACTTTAATCTATTTTGCCCTTGCTAAGCTTCAGCACTTGTAGCATGATGTATTACACTGGTATATCATAGGAAATATCAAACAATCCCAAGCATCCAAATAGGAATATCTCATTGCTGTCCTTGCCTCCAATTTTTTTATAACTGAGAATAATATAAAAACCCATGCACAAAATGCCAGAAGAAAAAATTCTGAAAACTTATTCTCTTGAAATATCTGTACCTGGCACGACCTACTACTGGTCCCAACCCAGGCGCAGCATAAGTGAGACCGTCTTCCACCCACTTGGGATGCCCCACACCACTCTGCAGCACCTTCCCCACTCTGCCTGCCTAGTAGGAATATCTGCCGCTTTCCAGGAAACCCCAGAACCAGGGCTAGCCCAGGTCCGGTGAGTGTGTGGGAGAGCTTCCAGCTACCCTGCACTGACAGGACCTACTACTAGTTCCAGCCCAGGCGCAGCATGGGTGAAACCCACTTCCACCCCCTTTGGAACGCCCCCCATCAATCCGTAGTATGCCCACACACCCCGCACACAGGTTAGGAATTTCTGCCATGTCCCAGGAACCCCCAGATCCAGTCTAGGCCAGGCCCAGTGAGTGTGTGGGAGAGCTGCCGCTCCCCCCTACTCCACCTTGTTCCCTCCAGACTCAGCTCAGGCCTGGCATACAGGCCTGGGGTGAAACCCTGCAGCTGCAATCCCTGCAGAGAGTGTAAAGGATAGAACCAC
>NW_004524580.1:15346812-15347420 GCF_000260255.1 Octodon degus
GTCAGTCAAATCCCCTCAGGATTTATCCTGGAACCCTGTACCGCAGTTTGTGAATTCTTCATCACTGTCAGCCATGTGGATGAGTCATGGCCGTTGCTTGACCTATTTGCTCTCTGTAAAAGCCTGAGAGAACATTTTCTCTCTATGTGACTCTCCTTCGGCACACTCTACATCATTAATCACTTTCTTTTGAGGCCCCATAATCTCCTTGATCAGAAAATTTGGGACACCACTGAGTTACAGGATGTTACAGTACAGGTTCTCTTTTGTCCTGAGTCCTCACTGACCTTCAAAGGCTAGCACCAAAATGTTAGCTATCCTTGCAGCCCTTCTTTTTCTCTAATTTTTGGTCTGCAAACTTAAGTTGTTAACCCTCCAGAAGAGAAGCTTATTATTATTTATATCCCCCTTTTTTTTGTTTAGTTTTGTCAGAGATGTGAATTCCATTGCCATTTAAATATTGTAGGTGTGTGAACTCAGCAAAATAATCCAAATAATGACTGACCTTGTCAGATACAAAAGTACATTTCTTGTTTTATAAGTCTTGCTGTATCTTGGTCTTAACCATCCAGCAGAAAAGTATAAAAATGAGGTATAAAAAGTAAAAC
>NW_004524580.1:15347520-15348091 GCF_000260255.1 Octodon degus
GGATTCCTTGAATGAGCAATACAGGAAAGAAATAGATCGCATGAAGGAGAGTTAAAGAGATATAGAGGGAATTAAAATCTCAATCACAAGCTTGCAAAACTGTTTAAGTGAAAGTGAAGACAGAGTTTCAGATCTTGAAGATGCTGATTCAGCTAGTGAAAAGGTAAGAAAGGATCTATTAAAAACAATGAGGATGCAGGAAAGGATAATCCATCACCTGCAAAATGATTAAAAGATAAATAAGGTGAGACTAATAGGCATCAATGAGAAAGAAGGAGTCAATACAAATTACATTTAAAAATATGGGCGGAAGTAATAGCAAAAAAAATTCCCAAATATGAGGAAACAATCTGACATGCAGGTAACCGAAGCATACAGAAAGTCAAGTAAATGCAACCCAATAAAAAACACACTGAGACATATAATCGTCAAGATCCCAGAAATTCAGTACAAGAATAATATACTGAAAGCTGCTAGAGAAAAGAAGCAGATCACATTCAAAGGAAAAACCACCAGAATTACAGCCAACTTCTCTTCACAAACCATGAAGGCAAGAAAAGCATGGAGCAGA
>NW_004524580.1:15348191-15352100 GCF_000260255.1 Octodon degus
GATAACCCACTACTATTATGGACTCTCCGAGTCTCTTATAAGTATTATAATGACTTTAAGACAAAAGATGCTGTACATTAGAGTTTAACATCTTTCTTCAAATCACATGCCCAATTAGAACAATTATGATGGAAGTCCAAATATGTTTGTTTCCTCAGTTGCTGCTCTTTCTTGTTTGATTTACTGATTCTTATAGAAAAGGTGGACTGATACAATTTTGGGTCCATCCATTCTTGCTTTCAGTTAAAATCCTGACAAGTTGCCAGGTGAGATAAAGAAAATATTTCAGTCAGGTAAGCGTGTGAGAGCTTGTGCTGGTAGATCAACATATCACTTAAGGATTATTTTTCAGTAGAATACCTGGGGCTGATGTAAAACTCAAGTTCCTCAAACAACAACCTAGAGGTCTGCATTAAGGTTTAATGAACATAGTGTCAAGAAAATTTTAATGGACACATGGAGAAACACTGGTCTCCAATAAGGAATATGGAGAATGTAATTACCACTTATCTAGCTGATGTGATGGTCACAAACAGTAGAGGATATGCCTATTGCAGGTGACTTAATCAAGATTATCACTGACAAAGAGATCAAGAGAATTACTACTGTAGTTATTCTGTGGAATCCATGTAAGCTAGAAAGCAGAAAGAGAAGACAATTAAATTTCAGG
The DNA here is from genome assembly GCF_000260255.1 of Octodon degus. Lineage (NCBI taxonomy): Eukaryota > Metazoa > Chordata > Mammalia > Rodentia > Octodontidae > Octodon > Octodon degus. Next base: position 15,348,862 of record NW_004524580.1, read on the forward strand.
ATTTTCTTGCTGGGACTATGTGGTATATGTTGTCAAATTCATTGGTATCTTCCTATCTGTTGTCTGTCTGATAATTCAATAAGTAGAGTTAAAGTTTGATACTTTTGAGGGGGAGGGTTGATATTTTGTGCATGATCAAACTATGCAGCTCAGACTCTCAGCAATCCTCCTGTTTTCAAGCCTCCCAGTGCTGGGATTATAGGTGTGCACCACCACACCTACACTCAGTTGCCAGCTGGGTGTGGGGCTGGTGCTGCATGTGGTGCTGGGATTGAACCCTGTCCGTGTGCTTGCCTAAGTGGGTGCTTAGTAACATTTGATACTTTTGTGTGGAACTATTTGCTTCTTTCTCTATTTCTCAGGTACCTGTTTTCTGACCCTGGGAGCATAGGAGCATGTACTCAAGGGGCTGCACACAATAAGCCACCGTACATCGAAAGAGATGCTCGAGCTCAGATAAATGACATAGAGGAGGCTCATTACTGAGATTTAGTTCATAGCTCTTATTGATTTTCTTTTTGTTGTGATAATATGAACAGTGTCAGTATCCTAATTGATAGCATATATTAATGTTATGTTTATTGCATTTTCTTAAAAACATATAAAACAAGTAATTGATCCAATTAATTATTTAACTGAAAGATATATAATTTATCAGTTACTTCAAAGAAAGAGTCCAAATATATCTAGGATTAAAAAAAAAGATTCCTTACTTTCTTTCACATACTAGAATCCTCAAAGAGGCAAAGTGAAAATAATTATGTGAAATAATCTTCAATGCTAGAATTGTCATCAAATAATTAGATTAGCTTTAGGATGCACGCCACCATGCTAAGTGTCAAGGGAGTTGCAGAGCTTAAAATTAATCTCCTCTGTACTGCTTTGACTCAAAGTAACCTTAATTACAATAACATTTCCCAAGACTAAACCCGCTAATGTAATTGAAGACAGAGAAGCTTATTAAAAGATTTCAAAGATGGTTCTTGATATGCATATGGAATCATCTCTAAGAATGCTATCATATTAGAGAAGAAACACAAAACGTAACACAGTGTCGATTGTCAGAATATATTCAATTGATTTTCAAATATTTTTGTGCGGTAAAGCTTTTGCTTTATATCTAAAATATTTGTCACACACAGTACATGAGGAATGTGTTTAAGTGCATTCTACTTAGGACTTCAAGTACCTGGAAACAAACAGCGGAGCAGCTGGCTTCAAACTGCTTCCTGTATCATTTCACTGTGGAAAGAAATCTGGCATAATCTAAGAGATGATTGTAGGAATCAATGGAGAAGTGTGTATTTCAACACTTGTCTTAAGACCTGATGATGATGATGATGATAATTGTGTGTGTGTGTGTGTGTGTGTGTGTGTGTGTGTGTGATGTACATGTGTGTAAGAATATGAGGATGAAATGGTTGAATTTTCTTTTTCATGAGGCAGCTGATGCCAATGTGTTCTAAAATAATATGGACAACAAAGAGTAAAAGATGAAGACTCTGCCTTCAACTATACTTTACAGGTGTTTTGGGTTTAAAAAAAATTGGATTTTATTTACTCTACAACTATTTGTCTTCAGTTTATTATGCTCCAGCCAGCATTAAGACACAAGGGAAGAAGCAGTGCATGAAACAAGATAGGGTTCCAGTCTTAAAAATTATTTCATAGTTGTGTGCAAGATGAGCAGTTTAAATATGAGAATGCTAAGTGGTTCAAAAAGGCAGAATGTTATAAAAGAACATAATAAAAATGACTTAATCAGAGATAATCCAAGAAGTCCTTTTTTGTAAACTAGGTATCAAACTTGTGATCTTGCACTTGCCATGCAAGAGAAAAAGTCATTCTTAACAAATTGATTAGAAATTAATGTAAGCAAGAGTACACACACCCACAAGAGGAGATCATAAAGGCAGAAGTTTCTGAGAGTGATTTATTTTATGGCAATTAGGAAGTACTGGAATACTACAAGTATATGTACCAGGGTGGAAGATTATAGAGAAATGAGATTCCCGGAGAAACTAGACATACAAGTTAAGTCTAACAGCTCAGGGTATATTGACTTAGTAAGAAAACTTTAATTCCTTTTGATTTTTCCAAATTTAGATCACACACTTAGTTTGTATAGTTTCCTTAGTTTCAGTCTTAAAGACAGTTCTACCTTTGAAAATATCTGGTTCAAGTAACTTAATTAATATTATCTACAATATTTTATGTTGGCCTAAATAACAGAAAAATGGAGGAAAGGAGAAGAGAAAGTGGAAAAGGCATTAACTGGCACTTAAGAAAGAGAAAAGTCGACTCCCACAATTCTAATAATACATGCATTGAGTCCTTACTGTATTGGATGACTTTGACACTTTAATTTTAACCTTCTTGTTATCTGGCCAGGTAGCTAGCTTTGCCAGTACCAATGCATCAGTGAGCAAGCTGAGTCGTAATTTACCTTAGGTCTTTTATCTAACAACAATGAATTAATATGCAAACCAGGATTTAAATGTTGTTTTCTTAGAACTGAAATTTTACATAGCCTTTCGATGTCCTGTTTACTCTGTAAGATGAAAATTTGCCACAACTGTGAGAAAGAAAGAGCAAGCCATCTATGAAAGGAAAAAAGTACATTCTCAAATGCATATAAATAAGCTTCAGGACTGAAGTCATCACAATTAAAAATAATCTTCCACTTTGTTTAATCTTCCAAAAGAAATGGAAAAACTACCCTAATTTCCAAAAGAACTTATTAATATCTTAATGATTAAATGCAAAAATAACATGACATGGGTGCAAGTAGGTTCTCAAAATAGAGATAATCTGACCCCATAGAATTATTTGTAATGGAGCCTATAATACCTTGGTGTCATTTCATTTCAGTCTATTAATGAAAGTACGCATATTTGGAATAATAATGATTGTATTAGTGTATAAAGCTTGCCTTTTGATATAATGGTAAATTCATAATATATTCAAATGAAATTCACATTTTTTTTCTGGTACAGGGTCTTACTATGCAGTTCAGACTCTTAGTGATCCTCTTCTTTTAAGCCTCCCCAGCAGCTGGGATTACAGCCCGGACTCCATCGCCAACTAAGTGAGCCCCAGGGGTGGGGCTGGCATAGCATGTGGTACCAGGGATTGAACCCCAGTCTCTGCACTTGCCTAAGCAGATCCTTACTCCACTGAGCTATCTCTCTGGCCCCTGAAATTCATATTCTTGATTGAAGTGGGTTTTCCATTATTTT
>NW_004524580.1:15352538-15360474 GCF_000260255.1 Octodon degus
TTTATTTATTTATTTATTTTGGCAGGACCAGGGATTGAACACAGGCCCTTGCACTTGCCAGGTAAGTGCTTATTCTACTGAGCCATCTCCCTGGCCCCAAACCTGGTTTATTTTTAAAGATTTTATCTTTCAGGACATTTTTACTCTATGACTGAGCAAAGAGCATGGAGTTCCTCTTTTACATTTATACCCACAATTATCATAATTGTTGGAATTAATAAAACAATGTTGATTCACTGAGTTAACTAGAGTGTATAATGTACTCAGATTTTTTTCATGATGTTATCTAATATCTTTTTTCTGTTCCTGGATCTCATCTAAGATACCATGATAAATTTCATTTTCAAGTCTCCCAAGCCTCCTCTGATCTGTGACATTGTCCCAGGCTTTTTAGCTTTCTATGCTCTTCATGGTTTTCAGAAGGTCTGGATCAAGTTCACTGTATAAGATGCCTTTTTTGGGGCTGGGGAGATGGCTCAGTGGAACAAGCGCTTGCCTGGCAAGCACAGGGGCCTGAGTTCAATCCTCAGTTCCACCAAAAAAAAAAAAAAGATGCCTTTTTGTTGGAGTTTGTTTGTCTATGTTTTCACACTTGTCCTAGAATTCTAAGTCTTTACGGAGAAAGTCACAGAGACAAGATGTCATTTTCATCACATTGTATCAACCCCCATACTATCAACATGATATTTGATGTTAATCTTGGTAGTTGGCTGAAGTGGAGCTTGGTAGGTTTCTCCACAGTGACGTTCTCTGAGAGCTCTCCCTCCCACTCTTCTTGCAAGGAAGTTGTTATGCACAGTGAGCATCCGGCCACAGGGCATCGTGCTACCTTTCCATTGGAGTTGATTACACAACACACGTGGAATTCTGTTGTACACATGTGTCTCTTACGTGTTTTCTTTCATTTTTTTACATCAATGTGGGGTCTTAAATACAAATTTTTCAGTGTGGATCATAATTCAATACTATTTATAGTTAGGTCTTCCCATCCAAGTGTTTGTCATGCATGGATTCAGTGAAAGACAAGAAAATGATCAAAAAGCAAAACTTATGCATGGGTGCAAACATGTCTATGCTTTTCCATGTAATGATTCCCTAAATAGTAAAGCAATATTTACATATTTTATGTTGTCAGCTGTATTATAATTAACATAGAAATGCCACAAGTCTACTGAGGGATTTTTTTCTATGTATATGCAACTATAGCTGCTTCATATAAGAAACTTGAGCATCCCTGACTTTCAATGTCTTCATGGATTCTGAGTATATTCCTACTGCTATACAAATGGTCCAATTTTTTTTCCCTTAGGAGTCTTTTCTGTTGGTCTGTACATTCTCTTAACACAGCCCCTTCAATGGGCACTCTTTTTAGCACTTTCTTACTTGCAGGCACTCCATTCCAGGAAGCTTTCTATGTCCATATGGTTTGTTTCCTGTGTCAGTCCCACAATGAGTCATTTCTCCAAGAAGTCCTCGTTCTTTTTATATTTCAAATATTTATTTATGTATATGAATATTATATATGTATCTCTATATACTTTTCTCCAGGCAGATTTTCACTATGTAGCCGAAGCCAGCCTTAAACTCACTAAACGGCCTCAGCTGATCTCACATTTGCCTGCTGCTTCAGACTTGAGTGTACTGGAATTGTAGGCAAGTAGCACTGCTCTCAGCATTTCTTCATTTCCTTTACATGAATTTAGTATAAAAATCCAAGATTGAAGGGCTGGCCAAATAGCTCAGCGAAATAAAGTGCCTCCTTAGGCAGACGCAGAGGCCAGGAGTTCTATCCCTGGACCTGCTGTGTCGGCCCTGCCCCCAAGGCACACTGAGAGGATGATTGAGACTGGGTGTGGTGGCACGTGCCTGTAATCCCAGCAGGGAGGCTGTAAACAGGAGGATCATTGTGAGTCCAATCTATGCAGTAAGACCCTGTAGATCCTGTACTAAAATAAAAACAAAAAATAAAAAATAAAATCCAAGATCTAAATACCAGAAGAAACATTAGTGACAGTGCATTGTTCCTTTTAGGCCATCTCAGTAAACAGGGGAAGATATGTATGTTTCAGCCTATCTGCATGCAGACATTTATACACATACTGTATCACCTCCACACAAGCATAGGTATTTATGTTAAGTAAAACATAAATGCGTATCAATGTCTTCAACTTTTATCCTTTACCACACTGCTCATTCCTTTCTTTTTAGTCCCTTGATTATGTGTGAATGGCTACCCAACATGTGAGTAACCTGGTCCTTGGAGTGAGGTTGGATGGGTTCACCCCATTTACATAAGATTTCACTCAAAGGTGTATGTATAACAGCCTCAATTTGTTAATCTCCTCTGCTAATCAAAAATAATTTCATAAACTAGTGTATAGAGCTTATATTCAGTTCATTTTGCATTTTATCACTTCCAAAGTTGCTTAGGTCAGTAATTCCCTATGCCTCCTTCAGCGAGATTGATTTATATACCAGTAATGCATTAATATGATGGCCTGAGGCCACTTTTTTCCTGGGATTTCCTAAACTGCCAAGTACTTTTTTATACAAAATGTTTTCTCTCTCTGCTATACAGTTCTTAGCACAAACAAGCATAATATTAGACCACCATTAGAGCATCATATTATCAACTTATTCCTAAGTAATTGCCTTCATGTCAGAAAAAGAGAAAATAATGTTTATCAGGACCCTTAGAAGTCATTATGATCAGTTTGAATTTCTCAGCCTTTATTAGGAGATGATTATTGGAACTGTTGTATTCATTTTGATATTATCAAAATTATTACTATCATTATTAAAATAAATTGGATGTATAACTTCATTAAAAGTCTGGCTTACTGTACTGAATTTTGGTGCCATGATGCTAGAAGCCTGCCAATTTTAAAGGCTTCAATAAAGCATTGTGCTTTAAATCACATTTATCAACACTCCAAGGAACGGCTTGTATATATTATGTTGTCCTGGAAATATTTCTTTCCCGTATGTTTGAAATGACAATGCAATCAGTTCATACCTTGAGGATATTTTTAATGCAACTTTTTTAGAACAATATTTTTATTACTTTTGATTAAGTCTTTCATGCTGCCCATGAATTCAGGGTACTTGTGAACAGCAATGTTCTTTTGAAACAACGAAAGAAGCAAAGAACACTCATTTTACTGGATCAATATTGTACAAGAAGAAATTATTGAATTACAAAATAGGTGGGAGAAAAAGCAATTTAAATATCTCTGAATGTTAACAGACTATTAAACAAATGTAATTATTATCCGCAACTCAAAATATCTGTCATTATTAAACATGAGAGTTCAGGTTTGAAAAACAATAAAACAGAAACAAATCTTTTTAAAACAATGTGTTGTCAATCAGAGAACATAACCTCTACAACACGAAGATATGTCTGCCCAAGTTGTTATGTCTAGTGTCAGCATTTTGAATCCTAGATTTTACTTTGAAAGGAATCTCCAAGGCCTTATATGTCTCAAAGAATTGACAGTAATGTATTCATTTTTAATATTATATTTTACTTCTTTAATGAATACTTCTAAATGTTATCTTTGTAACTTAGAAAAACAACTGTTTACCCATATAGGAAAGTGGAACAAATCAATTGAACTGAGAAACATTTTCAAAGATATTGAGAAGCACACAAGATTGCCTTGGTAAATTCTCACTGCATATGAAAATGTATTAAGTGTTATACTGTGAGTCAACTACGTAGAAAAATGTGAGGGCATCAGTGTGCATATTTCCCAATAGATTAGACAAAGATGTAAGTAGGAATTGGGATGATGATACAGATTCTACCCTATAATAATGTTCAGGATAATAGTAGGGTCCATAAGAGGCGTAAGTCAAATTCAAATGTCAGCTCTTCTCCTTTGTTCCTTGTATTTCATCTTTTAAAACACATGAAAAGGGGGGAAAAATGGGCACACATAAATATGCTGAAGACAATACTTTGTATGTTTTCAATGTTTTTCTATAAAATATGTAGGCTATATAAATGCTGAAGGGGAGAAGATATAGGAAAGTTGAAAAGATGGTGCATGGCCAATAATCAGTATACTACAAAATAGGCTGTGACTGTTACTAAATAAAATAGATTCACCACTTAATAGTGGATCCAATAAGAAGCCTATGCGAAAAAATAGCAAAGAATGAGATGATGCCAGATAGATACTACAAGGGAGAAACAAATAACGTTAAGCAGAATATATTACCTTTGTGAATTCATTTCCTGTATATATATATATATATTTTTTAATTTCTATATTTTATTACTATATGGTTGTAGTATGCGTCCTAGTTACTTTCTATTTGCTAAAACAAAATATCTAGCAACCACTACATAAAGAAAGACAGATTTATTTTGCACAGTTTGTAGGGGTTTCAATATTTACTTGATATGCATAGTTATTTTATTTTCTCTGTCTTCTCCATTAGTAATAAAGTTGTAGCAAAATCACAATTACTGCTGGTCCATGAGTATATCAATTACACCTGCCATAATTAGTGTTTATTATGCATTTGCACTCCATTCTCCCACATGGAAATTAAATCAAAGCACAAAAACTTCAGAGTGTGTATTTTCTCTGACAGTTCTTGCAGTACTGGGTAGTGAAACAGGAGAAGCATGATGGATTGTGAGATCAGAGCTGGAAACTGTGTGTCACAAAATACACAAAGAAATTTTAGATTTAAGAATAGAAAGATGTGATTAAAAACAAGATGGGACCCAGCTCTTCACAAGTTTATGGAGAAATGATACAAAGGTGACAACTTCTGTGAACATGTAGAATATCGTAAAAGATTTAAAAAATTCAAATACACTAAGAAAATAATCTAAGAAATTTAAATGTCATCACTTCTCCTTTTGCTGAAACCTGATACATTTTTGTGTATCTTAAAAATAGGATGGATGGAAAAAATAAAGCACTTCGAGTGAAATTTTAAATGGCAATGATTGTGAACTATAGTGATATGAGAAATAAGGTAAATTTTGATCCTCTTTCAAAACAGCGGGAAATGCTTCTTCATGAAGTTCAGATGTTGGTTTCTAAAGTAAAGTAAAATTTCAGGGGAAATATAAAGAAATGAGAATGAATTTAAATAGAAATATGGGGAAATATGAAGGCACTATTGATAAAGGAAAGGTGGTTAGACACAAGGTGTTTGTGGATGGAAATGAGTCTGAGCTTGGGATGACTTCCAGTATTACAAGAGAAAACTAGTGAAAGGAAAAGCTCCTGGAATAGTAATTAAGATAAAAATTGAAATCATATAAAATGCAAAGGCTTAAATTATACATAAAGACAAAGCATTTAATGAAAAACATCAACTATTTTGTGTCACATGGCCATTCTTTCCTCATCCTGCATTCCTGTTTCCTGCCTCACTGGGTATTAACCATTTCAACTCATTTTCTTTAGAAAAACAGCTAGCTCCAACTCACCTCAAAGTCTTTGTATCTGCTACCTTGTCATCTGTTCCTTTTATTCCCTATCTTATTTACAGGGCTGTCTTTTTCTAATATTTCCTAATATTACTGAAATATAGCCCAGTCGTGGTGGTAAGATATAGGTACTGCTACAATCAAATAGAGGCCCTCATTCAGTAGAGACAGTTTCAAAGTAAATAGGTAACCAGATATTGGTAATAATAATGATAGGACCCTAGATAGCACAGGAATTTTATTCCACATGTTTTGTAATTAATTAATTAATTAATTAATTAATTAATGACATTTAAGACAGGTTCTATAGGGTGACACTAGGTAGACTGGATTCACAGTGATTCTCCTGTTTCCAGCCTCCCAAGCCCTGGGACTACAGGTGCACGTTACCATGTCCAGTCTCAATCGCTGTCTCAGCGCGCCCCGGGGGTGTGGCAGGCACAGCATGCCGGGGGCCACCGCGCTCTGCCTAAGCTGGTGCTTTAATCTGCTGCGCTATCAGGTCGGCCCTCTACGCAAGTTTTAAATACCAAAACTGCTTGTGCTAGAACGAAGCAAGCTGACAGAGGACAGGATGTAACAAGATTTAACGGTGAAAGAGAAAAGGCCCACCTAAAGGACCACAGAATTGCTTTCACATGCTAAGTATGCACAGGACCTTGTGTGCAGGTAGCCCTCTGAAAGTATTTCTGGCTTGATTTTTTTTTAAAATAGGAATTTTAAAACTATCATTTGGCATCAACTTATCTTTGTCTATCTCTACTCTTACTCTTCTACCATCTATTTTTCACTCAGAAATCATAGCAACCATTCTAAAATGCATAGGTCCTACTCCTCCCTTAAATCTCAGATGAACACTTGGAACACATTGGCCCTCGGACTTCCTGGAACAAATGAGGCAGACTCCACAGAGATCGTGTGCTTGTTTTCTTTGCATGGAATGTTCTGCTCAAAACTCTGTACGTTACTCTTTCATTTTATTCTCTTTCCGAATACAAATCACTCTGAAGTAGCCTCATCTGATGAGCCTGAACTAAATATCCCCAGCTCATCTGCCTAGACTGACCTTACTTCCGTGTGTATTCCAACCTCAGTCTGAAAGTCATGTGATCAGGAACCTTGCTGACATTCAGTCAACCTTATGTTCTCAGTATACACAAAAATCTCTGAAATACAGCAGGTGCCCAAATGAGTGAATAAAAAACAAGTACATTTTTGTTGAAGTAATTAAAAAACTCCTATTTTTTGAATAAATTAACAGACTGAAATGAAGATGTAAGAAAAATTATGTATATGTATGAAATCATTTTGTACTTTAGGTCAAGGAATGTACTTCTATCTTGACAAAATAGGGTATAAAATAATGTTATGCAGGTTCAAGACTTGACAAGATTTTAATTTTCAAAAGAAGACTCTGGCAAAAAAAGATTTTGTGCAAGTTAAGGGACATAAAATTAGAGTCCAGGTTCCAAGATAAAAAGCTGAGGTAATAGTGTCATTGGGCAGCATCCTTCCACAAGTAGCTTGTCAACTAAATGTTATCAATTTCTGGGTTGCTCATCTCTCCCTCTGGAGCTAGATTTTAGGTTTTTCTCTTCAACAAAGAACTGGGCAAAATAAGCAAAAGAACAGTGTCAAAATTTATTTGAGAAACTAACAGTGAAAAGTGGGAGAGAAATCTCTGCAGGACGAGTCTCAGCCAAGGAAATAGAAAAAGAAGGTCAAACCAAAACTGGAAGCACGTGTTGTGTCTGCGAAACACAGGTTGGGCTATCATGGAAAGCTATGACAAGAGGCATCGGTGTGTTCTTTCTGCTGCCCAAATCTCCAGGAAGCCCACGCGCACCTCTCCTTGTGGGACCTAAGATGAGGTTCTGGGATCCCACCTTCAAGGCTGACTTCACGTGTAGGTTTTCCTATTCAAAACCTGCTGAAATTCTTGTAAGAAATCCACATGTAGGGCTTTGAGAACTACTCTGCTCCTGTGTCCACTGGAATCTTGTAATTAGCAGGTCAGTCTTTTTCCCCACCAAGATTCGCCACACCCTAATATCCTGTCACAACCAGGCAGGCAGGGAAGAGCATGGGCAGAGAGAGGAGCCCAGGGAACTGAGGGAAGGAATCATGTCATGGAAAGAGATTGCTTTAGCATTTAGCTAAGCTAGCTGCATTGTTTGTAGAGACATTTCTTAATGTTTCTGAGAAAGGAGATCTTAACTGAGTAAGGAATGTTTGGATCACACTGCATTTCAAATGTTATAGGAAATAGCAACCAGCTCTTAAGTAGATTGGAAGAAAATTGTAGATGGTAATCAAGATTGAAAATATATATTTGGGTTTTTTAATGTATTTGGTACAGGGCCCTGCTACACAGCTTGGACTCATAGTGATCCTCTTGTTTTCAGCCTCCCCAGCACTGGGATTACAGGTATACACCACCACATTTAGTCTCTGTGGCTGGCTCAGCACACCCAAGGG
>NW_004524580.1:15360803-15363717 GCF_000260255.1 Octodon degus
TTTTTTTTTATTTTTTGTGTTTCTTAGCAGCAAAAGACTGCTAAGGGAGAAATGAAAGCAGAACTGGGATTTCAGTGAGTTTTCCAATAAATGCAAAATAAATGTGGATGCCACACATTTAGAAAACTTAAATAGGAACGGTAAGAAAGACAAGACCCATATGTCAAGGGGACTGTGTATTTTATGATGGAAGATGCTGGAATTTCATTAAAAAACAGACTGGAAGGAAAAACAGACAAGAAAATATAGCTCATGAATGAGTAAAAGGACATGAGGAACAATTAAGAAAAGAGAGGACATCCAGGGTCCCAGGGCAAAACTGTTAGCTTTGGCTCTGAGGAAGTACTCAATTTACTGAGGTAAGATGTTAGTAGGAGCATGTAACATCATTTACTGAGGGCACTGCTGTCACAGGGTAGGCAAAAATCTTCTGCTGAATTCAAGGGAGACAATGAGATGTTCCTACACTGACATAAAAACAAAACCAACTGTCCCCAAACCCCCACAATTTATCATAATTGCTGATGAAAAAGGACTCACCGAAGAAATTAAAATAATTTTACATTAGAAACTGATATAGCCACAGAGACATAGAATGGCATCAGTCTGAGAGAGCACACAGGTTCTTCCAAGTTTCTCCAACATCGGAGGGTGAAGAGGTGATGGCTGTAGTTTAGCATTTTCACTATAAATAGAAAAATAAAGGCAAGATGGCAAGACAACATAAGACCTCCATCAGTGTGAAGTTAAACTACATAGTAAACATCAGTATCTAAGCTGCAGAACACAAGAAGCACGTGCTGGAGACAAAGCAAGAAAAAAACCAAAGGACGCAAAGTTTAATGAAGTAGATTGAACAGAGCTTGAAAAATAAAATATGATAGGAACTTGTATTCACTCTAAAATTTATTCATTACAATGCTTGAGTGTGGATAAGGACAATCATTTGTGCAGGCATTAGTCCCAGTTTCACAGACTTGTTCTCTGCATGTTATGAGATTTTTCCAAAATCTCTACCTGAAATGAAAAGTATGGGTTTTATGGCAAACCTATTATACCATACCTGAAGTTAATAAGGCACTGAAAATTACTGTAGTTCTACTGAACATTGTACAAGCTCAAGTCATCAAAATACTCACTGGGATCCAAAGTGCAGATGACAGCCCAGAATTTTTTTCAGCATTATCAAATTCATAGAAAAATACTCTGCATTCCTATTGGTATTCCTACTTTGGCAGAGTGCCCAGGTCCCACATCTGCTTTTATTCTACCAAAGTCTATTTCCAGCAGGGCATCTCAGACTTCCAACATATGATGCCCTCGCTATGTCAGGAAAATAGAAAGAGGCTGTCTTATTTAAAAAGAAAAATGTTATCTTGTTTATTATCATAACATAAATTGTAAATTATAGATTCTAATTAGTAGATGCTGCTTGGTTTTTATATTTCCCTCAGCTTCAAGAAAAATTAGAGGTCTTTTCTGGCTGGAACCATGGGGGGTGTAGAAGAGAAGAAAAAGAAGTTTCCTGCTGTGCAGAAACCCTTAAGAAAAGGCAAAGACATTTAACAGAGTTGAAGAAAAAGCGCCTGAAAAAGAAGTTTGCCCAGAAGACGCTTCAAAAGGCGAGGAGCAAGCTCATCTATGAAAAAGCCAGGCACTATCATAAGGAATACAGACAGATGTACAGAACTGAGATCCGAATGGCTAGGACAACGAGGAAAGCTGGCAGCTTCTGTGTCCCTGCAGAGCTCAAACTGCCATTTGTCATCCAGATCAGGGGTATAAATGGTGTGAGCCCAAAGTCCACAAGGTGTTGCAGCTTCTTTTCCTTCACCAAATCTTCAAAGGTACCTTTGTTAAGCTCAACAAGGCTTCAATTAATGTGTTGAGAATTGTGGAGCTGTATAGTGCATGGAGGTACCCAAACCTGAAGGCAGTAAATGAACTAATATGCAAACATGGCTATGACAAAATCAATAAGAAGCGAATTGTCTTGACAGGTAATTTTTTTTAAATTTTATTTTATTGAGAAACAAATGTCAATGAGACAGTTTCAAAACTAATAGGACAGTTTCAATAACTAATACATGGTACATTGTTATTTCTTTGTGGTTATCCATAGTACAAGATGCAGAGAGAATATCCTGTCCAAACACTATTAGTACAAATCTTTCTTCTCATTGAATTAAGCGAAAGCAGCTGTATATCTATCCTAACTATTCTACATATACAGGTACAAAATGGTCCTTCCTTTGTATTGCCTTTTTTTGTTTAGTCCTGTCAAAACTGGGTATTCCATTGGCATCTAAATACTATAGGGGTGTGACTTCAGCAAAACAATCTAACACAGTCCAGCAGTCCACAACAGTAGTAGGTTATCCACAGAAGTCGTTGATTTGAGCCTTTCACAGCTCAGCATATTAATATAGCTTTATTTTGTATACTTTGCTTTTATACTTTTCTGCTGGATGGTTAAGACCAAGATAACGCAAGATCTGTATAACAAGAAATGTAACTTTTGCATCCTACAAGGTCAGTCATGTACCCTCAGGATTTATCCTGTAACCCTGTACCGCAGTTTGCAGATCCTTTTTCAGTGTCAGCCATGTGGATGAGTCACGGCCATTGCTTGACCCATTTGCTTTCTGTGAAAGGCTAAGAGAATGCTTTCTCTCCAGATGACTCTCCTTAAGCACACTCTATGTTATTGATTACATTGCTCTGTGGCTCCATAATCTCCTTGATCAGAAAATTTGGGACACAACTGAGTTACATGATGTTACAGTATAGGTTCTCCTAAGTACTGAGTCTTCACTGACCTTGAAAGGCTATGGTCAAAATGTTGGCTGTCCTTGCAGCCCTGGGCTGAGGAGATGGCTCAGTGGAATAAGTGCTTCCCTGGCAAGTGCAAGGG
>NW_004524580.1:15363817-15369515 GCF_000260255.1 Octodon degus
AAAAAAAAAAAAAAAAGAACTAGGTTTTATGTTTGATATTCAGACAGATAATGAAGTTAATCCCAACTGCATAATAAGCTTCTCTTCTAGAGGGTTAACAACCTAAGTTTGACAGGTAATTGATTGCTTCATCTCTTGGAAAATATGGCATCATCTGCATAGAGGATCTGATTCATGAGATCTATACTGTTGGAAAGTGCTTCAGAGGCAAATAAGTAGTTGTTCAAGTTATCATCTTCACAAGGTGGAAGAAAGAAAAAGACCACCCATTTTGTGGAAGGTGGAGATGCTGGAAATAGGAAGGACCAGATCAACAGGCTTATTAAAAGGATGAACTAAGGTATCTACCATGGTGTTTTTATGATTTAGTCAGTGAACAAAGTATCTACCTAAAAAAAAATTTGAAAAAAATTAGGAAGAAAGGAAATTCTGAATAAGAATCAAGTTATTTCTGTTTAAAATGCGTAGGAATTGTACTCAAAAGGTAGAAATTATTAAATGTATGAAACATTTATACCTGTTACTATTAATTCATAAATTTTTGGCATGTATATATGTACACATATAAACATATTCATATATACATGCACATGTATGTATTGTGTATTATATAATATTTGTAGAATTACTATATGTACACTATTTTAATGTGTTCATGTATATGTATTGATTTTAATAATGAAATAATTTTATATTTTTATCTGCTATTTTAGTGGCAATCCAAATTTAAGGTATCATTCATATTTCTTAGTTTCAAACAATAAAAACTTTATAAGTTACCATCTTTAACATAAAAACACTATCTCAAAAGTACTGGCTAGCTTGTAGCTTAGTCAGAAGGAAAATTGTGTCAGATAATGCCATGAGTCTCTCTTTGCAGATACTGTACCTCATTCAACCACTGGACAGCCAGACAACTGACCATGCCATCAGCCATAGGCTCCACAGTGCACCATGACCTGCTAGGCCTGCTGCCTTTGGAAATAGGCTTGGACTGACCATGGCTTCCACCTTTAGTGGAGGAGACCCTATCCAGCTCCTGTTGCTTTCCATCTCTAGCTGCTATTCAAAGCACCCAAGGATGTGGGGCTTTCCACTAGAGCTTCAGCCACACTGCCATACACTAGCTACAGGGAGCCAAGGAATGCAGTGTGCCTGGGAGAACTCATATGCCACCTCTCATTGGAACTCCTATTTCACAAGTAAAGAACATTTATGCCCCAAAACATTATTCTGCTGATATCAATCTTTCTATCTTACTAATAAATAGAATTTAGGAGTAAATATATTAAAAACTTTCTCTTTTTTGTCCAAGAGAGACTTTAGAGTTTTTTTAACTCCAAAACAAAAATATCAGAATTTGAAAACACATAAGTGAGCAAAATTGTAGACATATCTACACATTCCTGAGAGTAGGGAGATCGTCTCTGCAAGATTCTGTGGCTTTATAAGTTAATTAAGAAGCTGCTACTCTTTCCTCTATTGCAGCTCCATCTCTTCCTGTTTCAAGAATCAGACAGACCAACCAATTCACAAAAAGTACATCAGTATTTTATTCACAATTGTATACAGGAATCAGTTTCCCAAGTTTAGAAGAACATTTTTTGTGTGATACGGTAAGAGTCTACAGTGTCTACAAGGTCTCACTACATAGATCAAACTCGTAGTGATCCACCTGTGTTCAGCCTCCCAAGAGCTGGGGTTACAGGCCCATGTCACCACACCAAGTCACAATCGCTGTCTCAGCGTGATCTGGAGGCAGGGTCATGCTGGGGATGGAACCCAGGTGCTTTAATCCTCTGATCTATTTGGCTGGCCCTAGAAGAACTTTTCAAAAGGAGCACTAATATGACAAAGGAATTGTTAAGCACAGGAAGCAGGTAGCACTCACAGGGCAAGAGATAAAGGAAGAAATTGAAGTTTTCAGAACCTAGGAGCCTGGAGGTAAAGAGCCCCAAACAGGGACAGTGACCACTGAAGAGAGGTGTTGCCCCGTTGGCCTGCACTCCTCTGAAGGAGGCACTGTTGTTCAGGTTGTGTGATTTTTAACATAGGAAACTAGACAAGGGAAACAGCTGTTCCTTGCAGGCATCATGGCTAGCTCCTCAGCGTTCCTGTAGCCCGAACCTTACTAAAAGAAAAGAGCAAGGAAGTAGCCCGGAGTACAAGTAATTTGAAAAATCACCGTTACCCTATTTCAGTCATTGAAGAATACTGATATGTTTCTAAACTGCTTTATAAATTTTTGGATATTTCTGATAGTAGCCCTCAGTTAGATGAGTGATTTGTGTTTATCCTTTCAAAATATTAAAATATAATCATTTTCCAGGAGATGGGAATGTGCAGTAAACTTGCTTATACCCCTGCATTAGTTGCCTGTGAGTGGTACCGTGGTGGAAAACTTTTAAACTCCTCAGCCTGTAATTTTCCTTATGTATAAAATATAATTTTCAAATACCATCCTCATTTTCCATAAAATGATTATGCATGTCAAATTAAAAAAATGTCAAAAATGTTTCTGATAAAATATAAATATATTTTTCTCAAAAGCCCTATGAATGTTAATATAATGCTAATACAGGCATTTGAATTTCTTCCAATTCTGGTGTCAGATTTCTGGGAAATTCCTGGTGCAAAAGGTTAGAAAGTCAGTGCCATCCCTGATGACAAAGATCTGCTGGGTCCACTGCACATGGGGAAGTGCAGCGAGGTCAGGTATAAGCGTCCAGGCTGAGAAAGCATAGTGCTTGCAGTGTTGTAGCACATGAACTCCCGGAATGGCAGAGAGAGGAAAGAGCCCAGGTTCAGGGAGGGCATTGCATGGAGACGCATTTGCCACGTTCACTGCCAAGGGTCACTAGAAATTGCAAACAGGAGCAAAGAAATCCTTCAAGGCATTTCTTTATCATAACAACTAGAAGAAAATCTAAAGTTAAAAAAAAGGCAGCACAGGACCAGTTTCTATCTGGTAGGAAGGACAGGCAAAAAGAGAGGCTCTTCAGAAAGCCACCTCTTTGCTTAAGTGCTTCACTGACACATGAAACGGGTGAGGAAAAAATTAAATGCACTAAAACATAATTTACCTCACAGATCTAGTTAAAATCATTTTTTAAAAAATAAAGTTAAAATAAAATAAAAACAATGTATTCAGTACATGGTCTACAGGGTCTCACTATACAGATGGGACTTGTAGTTATCCTCCTGTTTTCAGCCTCCCAACCACTGGGATTATAGGTTTGCACCACAATGCCCAGTCTCAATCTCCTTCTCAGCACACCCCAGGAGCTGGGCCAGCATGGCATGTAGTACTGAGGATCAAGCCCTGGGCCCTGCACCCCACCAAGAAGGTGCTTTAGTCCATTGAGCTATCTGGCTGGCCTAAGGCCATTTTTTTCCTAGGTAGTTCCGTTACTTAAATAATAAAGTATACTAATTTTTACTAAACTATAATATCCAGTCCAATAAAACATAATAATAAATTATACTAATTTTATACTAATTTGAAATATATTTGATCAATATCTGAGAAGATGGTATGGAAGAAATAATTTCTATAAGGAAGAAAGTGAATTATAGAAAATCCATTGCTTTTATTTTTTAAAAAATCTATTTTTTATTATTTTCTTGCTAATAGAAATCACAGGCAACTCTCCTCATTCAAGGAAGAATAAATATTTTACTCTCCCAAGTCAAAAATCTTAAACCAAGAAATAAAATATTCAATAACACCACAACAAACATATAGAACCATAAAATTAAAATGTTGTAGTTCCCAAGATTACAGTAAATTCTAATTTAGACAAAGACACATGAAGGAAATTGAGAGATGATAAATTTAAAATAGTAATGTCAGAAATTAGTGGGCTTTGTTTTTGACAAGAGTGGACTAAAAAAAAAAAGCAGAATTTCTTTCCACTAGGCACAGCTACAGATTGAAAAGTATTTGTGAAAGCTGTTTTCCTGTTGTTGCACTTCAGGCAGTAAAGAACAGTAAAATCTGAGAGACAGGAGGCAAAGGAAGCCCTTTATTGGACTGACTTGTTTCCTTGGGAGAGTTTGCAGGCACAGATGGCTTCATTGGTAAATTTAATAACATGTAAGGAAAAAATTGTGCCAATTATTCACAAACTCCCCCAGAAATTTGAAAAGGAGAAAATTCTTCCTAACTTATTCTATCAGGTCCACATTGTTCTACTTACAAAACCACAAGCAACAAAAAGAGAAAAAAAAGGAAGAGGAGGAAGAAGAGGAAAAAGAATAAGAGGAAGAAGAGAAAGAGCAAGAAGAGGTCCCTCATAAACAAAGATGCAGGATTTCTAAACAAATATTTAGCGAATAGAATTACTCATTATGTTAAAAAGATAAAACATGACTAATTGAGTTTTATACGAG
This sequence comes from Octodon degus, assembly GCF_000260255.1. Taxonomy (NCBI): domain Eukaryota; kingdom Metazoa; phylum Chordata; class Mammalia; order Rodentia; family Octodontidae; genus Octodon; species Octodon degus. The sequence goes on from NW_004524580.1 coordinate 15,368,210, forward strand.
AAAAGAGAGATAGTTTTCATATCTGAAAATTAATTTGTCATAGAATAAGCTAAAAATTAGAAAATTACATTTATCATCTCAATAGATACAGGAAAAAAGGCATTTGCAGAAATGCAATATTTATTCTGAAAGGAAATCTCTTAGCAATTAAGGGTAAAATAGAATTTCCTTGACTTAATGAAAGGAAATAATGAAAAATCTACACACACATCACAATTCATTATGAAAGTGACTCAGTTACTCTTCTCTCCTTGCTGGGACAAATATCTGACACTCAGAATGAGGGAAGGAAAGGTTTACTTATCTCACAGTTATTGGAGGTTTCAGTCCATATTTAGCTGACTCCAAGGCAGAGTGGCAGATGGCAGAAGACAGCAGTTCTTGACAGCAGCAAAGAGCAGAGGAGTAGCAGCAACAGAGAACAAGTCTGTCTCTCTGTCTCTCTTACATTACATTCAGACTATCTGCTCCTGGCTGGGTGTAGCACTTACACCCATAATCCTACAGTACTCAGACCCATAGCCCCACCCTTGCATAGAATTAATCAGACTGTAGAACTGCACCTCAATGACTGCATGAGGCTTTGGGGAGACAAATACACACAAACCATCATGGAAAGATTACATGTTTTCCCTATAAAATAAGGAACATGACAAAGCTATCTTCACTAATTCGACTTAGCACAGTACCATCAGGTTCTGTATAATTTGATAGGCAAATTAAAGCCATTCATCTTAAAATGAAAGTAAAATTGTTTTGTTATTGTTGTAGGTTTTGTTGTATCTGATTTTTTTAGTGGATGATATGGTCATCTATGCATAAATTTGGGAGGAATCTATACTTAAAGACTCTAGAACTAATAGGTGAGCTTAATGATGTCACAGGATACAAGCTGAATGTGTGAAATAAATTATATCCTTATAAAATGAAAAGAAATGATCAAAAATCAAAAATAAGAATAATTTAGGAAAGAGCCATTTTACCAAGATGGTGCCAAAGGTGAAAAAGGAGGTACCTGCCCCTCCTAAAGCTGAAGCCAAAGCGAAAGCTTTGAAGGCCAAGAAGGCCTGCAGACAGGTATCTACAGCCACAAAAAGAAGATGCAAATGTTACCCACCTTCCACTGTTCCAAGGCTCAGGAGGTAGCCCAAGTACCCCCAGAAGAGCACCCCCAGGAGAAACAAGCTTGACTTCTATGCCATCATCAAGTTCCTCCTGACCACAGAGTCAGCCACGAAAAAATCAAGGACAACAACACACTCATGTTTGTTGTGGATGTCAAAGCCAATAAGCACCAAATCAAACA
>NW_004524580.1:15371270-15372003 GCF_000260255.1 Octodon degus
GAGTGGGCGAGATAGCTAAGTGGTTCCATCCCCAGCACCACATTCTGTGCTAGCCCTGCCAAGGCAGAGCCAGCCTCAATAACATAAGATAGATAAGATAAGATAATTAAAAAACAAAAATGAAGTTAGAGATATGACTAATTTATTATGATTTATTATAAAGTTACAGTTCAGAGAATGTGGTATAATCATAACAATAGGGATTTAGAACAGTGGGACAAAATAGATATGCTAGAAGTAAATTAATGAATGTGTCTGCTGATTTTTTACAAAAATCAAAAACATTAGAGGAGAATGATAGCTTTTTAAATAATGATGGAAATGTGAATAGCTACATTTAGAAATGAAAGATTTAAAGAGGCCTATAGAATATAGAACTTATACATAAAAATAAACTATAAAACTACTAGAAGAAAATGTGATAGAAAAAATTGCAGTCTTCAGTTTGAGAATTATTTCTTAAATAAGATGACACAAAAATTATTATACTTCTTCCATTAAGACTATGTGTTCTCAAAGATACCTTAAAAATAATAGACTGGCCTCAAGCTAGTTAAAAACAGATTTCAAAGGTGTGCATGATAAAAGACTAATATGGTCCAGGGAGAAAGCTCAGTGGCACAAGTGCCTGCCTGACAAGCATATTTGACACAAGTACCAGGAAAAGGAGAAGAAGAAAGAGGAGAAGGAGAAAGAAGAAGAGGAAGAGGGGGAAGAAGAGGAGGAGGGGGGA
>NW_004524580.1:15372788-15373442 GCF_000260255.1 Octodon degus
CATATTTATAATAAAGTTATATTATTATAACACAATGCTTTCCATATATGCCTACTGGAGCTCCAGTGGCACAATCGGTTAGCACACAGTACTTATACTCTATATATGCCTAGTTATAAAAATGCATTTCAAATAAAACAAAATAATTATAAATGCTAAAATATCTACCTGCATTTTAGAGGCCAAAAGACAAGACTCTGAAATTTTTAACTATGTAGAACCATACTGGAGTCAGGCCTGGGGACACTCTTGTGATCCAGGGATTCTGGAAGGTTGCACAAAGAAGATTTCAAACTTAAGGCCAACATGGGACACTTCCTGACTTAGAGACCCAACAGGGAAAAGCGGATATAACTCAATAACTCCAGGCAAAATCCCTCTCACCAGTAATGGCGAGATATGTTCAGTTCTACTTTCCAACTTATCACTAGCACAAAGATGCAATACCTTGCAAACAATACCACTAATTACTCTATATTTTATTAGTGACCAGAGCTTCATAGACTGATAAGACTACTGAAGCAAAGGTGTCTACAATCAGTATCAGGAGACATTTATCAATCCTGAGGGAATTTCACTGACCTTATCAGACCCAAAAGCTACAACTCTTGTTGCATAGGTCCTGCTTTACCTTGGTCTTAACCATCCAGTAGA
>NW_004524580.1:15374002-15374945 GCF_000260255.1 Octodon degus
TGTACAGCAATTAACCACTAGGAAGAATGTATGCAATGTGTTAATTATTGAAACTGTCCTACCAATTTGGTTTGAAACTGTCTCATTGCTATTTGCTTCTCAAAAAAATATGGGGAAAAAAAGAATACATAGCATTACAAATCAGTGGCATTCATCTCCTGGGAATGAAAAGACACTTTCAGAGAGCAGACACCACCCCTGATGTGCATTTGTGCTTGAGGTGGGTCTAAGCGAGCTCACAGGAAGAAACACATGGTAAATGGATGAACTATGAGTCAAGGATCCCTTCCAGACAGCACCCAGACCTAGAGTGTGTGTGGGACCATCTGCACACTAGTGGGAACCTCATCCATCAGACAAGTCTGGTGTGGAACCCTCCAGCAGAACTACCTACAGAGAGGCTAGAGACCAGACCCACCCAGGTAATCCAGGAGCTGAACATCTTGACAGACGGGCACAGTGGATTCCCTTCCACAGGCTGCAGCATTAAGAAGCAGAGCACAGCAGCCAGACCCAAGCCAGGCACATCGAAACAAGTTTAGAATTGGTAGATCCACACCCAGTAAGCTGAGACACTTTGCAGGACATAAATCTATGAGAGCATACTCTCTCTTTCTCTCTTGATCGAGAAAGGGGGCAACAGATAACCAGAGGGAACTAGTCTGCCTGGAAGACTCCATGTATATCAAGGGGAGGTGATCAGACAGAATCTAGGGAAACTAATTTAAATAAAAATTCCCAATTTAATATCTGCTTAGCTACACAGACATGTTTGCTGTTATCGTCTAAAATACAAACTCATTAGTTACAAAAGTTTATTGACTGCTAAGTATCACTACCCATTATTAGTGTTCCTTATTGTAGTTCTATAAATACAAAACTGTAACTGCCTTAACCACATAATCACTGTTGGGTAAGAATTTCAGTAGTGCTACGGTAATAA
>NW_004524580.1:15375375-15377318 GCF_000260255.1 Octodon degus
TGAAACCTCAATCACAAGCTGGCAAAACCGTTTGAAAGTGAACATAGAGCTTCAGTTCTGGAAGACACCATTGATGCTCGTGAAAAGGTAAGAAAAGATCACTTAAAAACAACTAGGATGCAGAAAAAAATAATTCAACTTCTTCAAAACGATGCAAAGATGAACAATGTGAGAATAATAGGCATCAATGAGAAGGAAGGAATCAATACAAATGATATAAACATATGGGCAGAATTAATATCAGAGAACTTCCCCAATATGGGGAAACAATGTGATATTCAGGAAACCAAAGCATATAGAACTCCAAATAACATCAGCAAAATTAAAAATACACCCAGACATATAATAATCAAGATTACAGAAATCCAGAACAAGAACAATAAACTAAAAGCCACTAAAGAAAAGAAACAGGTCACATTTAATGGAAAACAAATCAGAATAATGGCATATCTTTCTTCACAAACCATCAAGTCAAGAAAAACATGGAGCAAAGTACTTTTACAGGTCCTCCAAGAAAACAAATTCCAGCACAGACTGAGATACCCTACAAAACTCTCTTTCAAGTTTGATGGAAAAGTAAAATACTTCCATGACAAAGAACAACTATAGAATTTCATAAAGACAAGGCCAATCCTACACAGACTACTAAAAGATACTCTAGAGAGGGATCAAAATGACCAGAACTCCACAAATGAGAATGGAAAGAACCCACCAAACAGGGCAAAGCGTTGAACACAAAAGAAAAAGGGATATACAACAGCAGGCAAATAACATGTCAATCATGAGTCAATACATCTCAATTACGGCCATCAATGTAAATGGACTCAGTTCACTAATTAAAAGAAATAGACTGTCAGAATGAATTACGAAGCAAAATCCAACAATATGTTGTATACAAGAAACACACTTAACTCATAAAGAAATTCATAGGCTGAAAGTCAAAGGATGGAATACAATATTACATGTTGCACCACCTCAGAAAATAGCAAAGGTAGCAATCCTATTCACAGTCTGAACTTCAAACCAAGAATAATTAAATGAAATAAAGAGGCCACTATGTACAGGTTAGGGGAAAAATTAAAGAGGAAGAGGTAACACTCATAAATATATATGCACCAAGCACAGAAACACCCAACTGTATCAGACAAATCTTAATGGACATGAAAAACCTAATATCCAATACCACAATCTTAACAGGAGATCTTAACATCCCCTTATCCCAAAAAGGTAGGTCTAGCAGACAAAAAATTAGCAAAGAAGTAGCAGAACTGAACCAGAACATGGAACAAATGGACTTAGTGGACATAGAAAGAATGATCCACCAAACCACATCTAAATACATATTGTTTTCAGCTGCATGTGGGACATTTCGTAAAATATACTATACACTAGTCCATATACTTGCTAAAGTATATGCTTGAAAACATAAATTATCACATGCATATTACCTGACTACAGTGGAAAGAAACTGGAAATGACAAAAATCTATAAATACTTGGAAATTAAACAACACTCTCCTCAGTATATGGGTTAAAAATTAAAGAAAAAATTAAACAATATCTACGATTCAAAAAAAATTAACCACAAACTATTGGAATTCATGGGATTCAATAAAAGCAGTACTTAGAGGGAAATTTATAGCTGTGAGCTCACACATTAGGAAAACAGAACGGGAACAAATAAATACCCAAATGCTGCACCACAAACATCTAGAAAAGCAAGAGGAAACCAAACTAAAAGCCCCCAAATGGGAGGGAATTATAAAGATTAGAGCAGAAATTAATGCAATTAGGATGAAGAAAAGAATACAAAGAATTAATGAATCAAAAAGCTGGTTCTTTGAAAGAGGAAATAAAATTAATAAGCCCCTAGCTAACCTCATCAAAAAGAGGAAAGGAAAAACTCAAATACAATCTATAAGAGACCCAGTCCTAGCCCAGGTC
>NW_004524580.1:15386948-15389025 GCF_000260255.1 Octodon degus
TTTACACTCACAGAATAGAAGACACAGATGAAATGGACAGATTCCTAGAAAGGTACAAATTGCAAAAAGTGAATCAAGAAGGTGTAACAACTCTCAATAATGCAATAACAGCCAATGAAATATGAAATGTAATAAGAAGTCTGCAGACAAAGAAAGGTCCAGGTCCTGATGGATTCACAGTTGAATTCTATAAAAAATTTATGGAAGATATAATCCCAATACTACTCAAACTAATCAAAGAAATTGAAAAGGAAACAATTCTCCCAATATCATTCATGGACACAAGTATAATACTGATACCAAAACTAGAGAAAGATGCAACTAAAAAAGAAAATGACAGGCAAATCTCCCTCATGAACATAGATGCAAATTCCTCAATAAAATCCTAGCAAATGGAACACATAAAATAATTAAGAAGATTATACACCATGACCAGGTAGGATTCATCCCAGGGAGGCAAGAATGGTTGAAAATACACAAATCTACAAATGTAATATAGTATATCAATAGAGCCAAATCAAAAAAACACATGATCATCTTGACTGATGCAGAAAAGTCCAATGCTCACTCATGTTCAAAGTCCTATGGAAAATTAGAATAGATGGCCTCTACCTCAATTTGAAAAAGCTATTTATGACAATCCAACTGCTAACATAATTCTAAATGGAGAAAACTGAAATCTTTTACTCTCAGATCAAGAACAAGACAAGGATGTTCTCTATCACCACTCTTATTCAACATACTTCTGGAGTCATTAGCTAAAGCGATTAGACAAGAGAGAGAAATAAAAGGAATAAGAATAGGTAAAGAAGAAGTTAAATTATCATTATTTGAAGATGACATGATGCTTTACTTGAAAGACCCAAAAAATTCAACCAAGAAGTTACTAGAATTAATACAGAAATTCAGTAGCATAGCAGAATACAAAGTCAATACCCAAAAGGTAATAACATTCCTCTACACAGACAATAAACATACTGAGAGGGAAATTAGGAAAAAGATACCTTTTACAATAGCACTGCAGAAAATGAAATATTTAGGAGTTAATCTAACTAAAGAAGTAAAAGATCTATACAATGAAAATTACAGTACTCTGAAAAAAGATATTGTAGAGGATTTCAGAAATGGAAAGATATTCCTTGTTCCTTGGTAAGAAGAACCAACATTGTTAAGATGGATGTACTCCCAAAATTAGTATACAAATGTAATACAAACCCGATAAAAATACCACCAACTACCTCACAGATCTAGAGAGATCATTTCTAAAATTTATTTGGAACTACAAGTAGCAAAGGCAATCCTGGGCAACAAAGCAAGACAAGAAGCATTACAATTCCTGCTGTGATTGTAGGACAATTCCACAAATTCCTTCTTCCTAGTAGGAAACATAAAGAAGGAATTGTAAGCCTATATTGGGGATATTGTCATCAACATACTCTTCATCATTTCTTTTTTTTTTATGTATTTAGTACAGAGTCTATAGGTTTTCACTACGCAGCTTGGATGCTTAGTGATCCTCCTGTTTTCAGCCTCCCAAAAGCTAGGATTACAGGTACGCAACTCCGTGCCCAGTCTCAGCGTGCCTTGGGGGTGAGGCCAACACTGCACCCCGAGGATCGAACCCTGGTCACTGCATCTGCTCAAGTAGGCTCTTTAATCTGCTGAGGTATCTTGCTGCCTCTTTTTATTTCATTCTTGACTTCTGTTGTAGGTGCTAAGTAGAAACCCATGTAGCTGCCATTCTATGCATCCTTAGGCATGTTATGTATGGTCTGTAAATAATCTCCACAAAATATTGGCCAAGGCATATTGGCTACACCCTTACTCAGCCAGTCATTATGAAAGCTCTGACTCTCACCCTGACTTCTTCTTTTTTTCTTTTTCTTTCTTTCTTTCTTTTTTTTATTTTTTTTTTCTGGAACCAGGGATTGAACTCAGTCCCTTGCACTTGCCAGGAAAGCGCTTATTCCACTGAGCCATCGCCCTGGCCCCTCGTCCTGACTTCTGATGGGCACTTGAGGGCTATTATTTTAGTTTTGTCATCCACACTGTGTCATTTCATAAGCCAGCTTGTAAT
>NW_004524580.1:15396610-15398369 GCF_000260255.1 Octodon degus
AATGAGACCCTGTACCAAATACATAAAAATCAAACAAGAAAAAAATTGAAAATAAAAAATAAAATAATGATAGTCCTTTTAGCCATAAGCAAAACAACATAAAATTCACCAATGAATGTTAGTAAACTGAAATTTGAGAAACTTCATATGAAAAAAATCAATGTACAAAGTAATAGCACTTGTATGATTTAATAGAAATTAAGTAAAACATTTAGGAAAACTTAAGTAACTGTCATAGTTCCTATTTCTTAACTACAACTAACCCATTTACTAATTGTAAATTATTCTTCGTCTTTGTATTACATTAGTCCTCAGAAGGAAAACCATTCTTATTCACAGTTTTGATTACACTGGATTATTTTGACACTTGTAGACTAGAGAAATTCTGAAGTCAAACAAGCAACTGGTATAACCAAAAATACATTATTTTGTATATAGTACCCCCAAAAAAACACTGATTGCTTACAGAACTGCATTTCTGTATTAAATGTGAATGATATAATTAATTGTAAAGTTAATAACCTGTTGTATATGACATGCCTGAAAGTAAATGGGATACATGGACCAGTGAATTTCTGTGAGGATATTTGTGATCATTTTGTGGGTACTTACGAGCACTATGTATATATGTGCACTAAAATTCAGATGCAAAAATGGTATTCATTAGCCCCCCTTTTCTTTAGTTGGGAACATATTTAGAGTTGTTCATACCGTCATATGATTAGTTACACACCGCATTAAACTGCTCTTCTGTGAGCTTTAAAATAAATTGGCTTCTGCACCACCAATAAAATGCTGACGTTTGTTGCTTATCTGAACTTAGAAAGGAGAAACATTGATAGTGGGGTGTGTTGTGTCCTTGTCCTTAATTTTCTTTTGGTTTATGGATAACTGCAATTTGTAAAGATCACACATTATATCTCTAATGTAGGGCAGTATGCAATAGGAGCATTTTTCTTAAGTATAAATTGATTATCTTGTAGAAGAAGAGATACAGAAAAGAAAGTAGAAGAAAAATTGTTCAATAAACATGGTTGACATAAGATGACACTAGTGAATATTTATGAAATTATGAACAATTTTAATAACAAATTTACAACAGAGACTAATAGTTTTAGCTATTAGTTATAGTTCTTTAAAAGCAAAACATAGTTCAAATGATACCTTTTTTAAGTCTTTATGTAAGGAAAATTCACTATTTTTTCCAGAGTTCTATGCTTTGTTTTCTTTTTATTATGTTCTGATTTTTTAAATTTTTATTTATTTTGTTATGTATTTAGTACACAGTCTACAGTGTTTCATTACATAGATCCTCCTGTTTTCAGCCTCCCAAGAGCTGGGATTATAAAAACGGCTGCCACACCCAGTCTCCATCGCCCTCTCAGTGAGCCCCCCCAGGGAGGGGAGGGGGGCAGCCCTGTATCCCAGGATTCTCCAGCCCCTACATCTGCCTAAGCAGGTTCTTTAATTCGCTGAGCTATCTGATCGACCCTGTATTTTCTTTTATTACAGCCTCACACTTTTTACTACCTCCCTGCCACCCTCGATTCTCAGCAAACAGCAATCCATTATAATTCACCTTAATATATTTAACAACTAATAAAGAACCAGGCTTTCAAATTTTAGCAGAATCTCAAAAATGGAAAGCGAATGCACCTTGAGACTATAATGTTTCGAAATAATCAGACACACGCTTAAATATCACACGCTTTCTCTTATACGAGAAATGTAGAGTAAAAGTGAAAAGGAAAATAAAAGA
>NW_004524580.1:15399169-15400533 GCF_000260255.1 Octodon degus
CCCCGGAGGCACACTGAGGAATTGAACCCCTGGGCCCCTGGGCCTGCTTGCAGGTGCTTTAATCCTCTGAGCTATTTGGCCAGCCCTACAAAATAGTTTCTGAACAGCAAAATTAAAACAACATCTGGAATTGAATATCTGCACATTGTATATCCAATCTGAGATTGTATAGTAAGTAGATAAACAACTTGTACACCTCATTCAGCAACAAAGAACACAAATAACTTGAATGTTAAATAAGCAAAACAAAGAAAGAGCTACTTTTTCAAAGAAGGCATGCAAATGGACAGCAGGTATATGAAAAGGTTCTCAATGTTACAAATCATTTAAGGACATTTAAGTCAAAGTAATGAAAGGTCACTTCACACTTGTTAGGATGTCCGTTATAAAATGTGGAGTGATTTCAAGGATGTGGAGCAAAGGGAGCCTTTACACTGTGGGGAGAATTATAGACTGGTGTCAACATTGTGGAAAACAAGACTCTGGGGGACATCAACCCTACAACCCCAGTCCCATGGGAGGATGGGTAGAGGGGAATTGCAAGTTTCAGCATGGCTTGGGAAAATTAAAGAATTAGTGAAATCCTCAACATTTAAAATAAGCATGCAAAAGTTCTTTAAGAAAAAAAAAAAATAACACTTGAACTACCACGTGTTCCAGTAACCACATTTCTGGGTATATTTTAAAATACACTGAATTCAGTATTGGTGAGTGAACTCACCATCATTTCAGTGTTTATGTACAATGGTCAAAGTATGAGGATAATCCAGTTGTTCACTGAGGAACAAACTGACAAAGAATGTGTGAATCCAAAGTGTGAACATTTGTCAGAAGTGACAGGTTTTCTTTATTTCTGCGCATAGGCTTTCAATCATTTATTTATTTGGTGAGGAGCCACTTACATGCGGAGGGGACAACAAGGAGGTCTGAGGTTTCCTTTCACCTTTATAGAATATTCTATTGAACAAATAGCTCACATTAGCTTCATGAGTTACCGCCAGTCTATTCAAAGAAATCATTATGTTAGCCAACACTGATGTTTTACACTATCAAACTTTAATGTTTAACCTTATTAAGACCTAAAGTAAACCAAACACAGACTAATATTTTCTGTTAACTTTCTCCATGAGCATTCTGGAAAGGGTATCTTATTAACATTTCAAACATATCTTTGTTATAGTTTGTTTGTTGAATCTGTAGAAGATAAATTTTAATTATTTGCAGCTCTATTTAGGATGAAAATGGGTTCTATTAATATAAATTTCTTCTCAATTATTCTGTTCTTCACATACATTTTGTATTAGAATTGAGAACTACATAATTACATAGTGACTCATTTTGGTCTTCAATAGAAATCACATTGC
>NW_004524580.1:15400813-15402131 GCF_000260255.1 Octodon degus
AGGATGCACTCTTTACATAAAATAGGCTTACATCTTTCCCTCCTATTATTATTTGTTGATATTATCATCCTTAAGACATGGAAGTGTAGCTGATAATTGGTCTATGTTCTTATATCCACGTTTTCAATACTTACAGGTTCCCTTGATGTCATTCTAATTTTATTCTGAAGCTTGAAATATTATAAGACTATTGCATATTTCAAATACATTTTAGCTTTTCTCTCCCTCAACATTATATTCACTTTACATTATATTATTACTAGTGCTACTATATAATCCTATATATTCATACACTCTTCCCACTTGAGAAATAAATAAGAAAGGTTGAATTGAATTTGCGATGAGGAAAATAATATAAAAATCTCATGTGTGACAATCATAAGTTTAATAGTCTACAGATATTGAAAAAGAAGTAATGAAGTAAATCCACAGTAAGGAAAATTTTAGTTTACATAATCAAACTTTATATAATCATGATCATAAATTTTCAGTGTTACTCAAGGATCTATCATGTTCACAATCATGAAACTTTAAGATTATTCAAAAGAAATACCAGATCCCTAAAGAAAAAGCAGAAAACAAATTAACTATTATCTAAAAAATTGTGAATTTCATAATGAATTTTAGTTTTCCAGAATAGAAAAGTACACAATATTGACTATCATTTTTTTTTTCAGTTTGAAAGCAGATACTTTATTAACTAACAAAATTATAAAAATGCCATGGTAGATACCTTAGTTCATCCTTCAAATAAGGCTGTTGATCTGGTCTTTCCTACTTCCAGCATCTCCACCTTCCACAAAACGAGTGATCTTTTTCTTCATTCCACCTCATGGAGATGGTAACTTGAATGGTCACAAGAAGTTATTTGCCTCTTTGAGCCATTTTCCAGCAGTGTAAATCTCATGAATCAGATCCTCCTTGCAGATGATGCCATAATTGCAAAGAGATCTAGCAATCAGTCAATTACTTGTCAAACTTATGTTATTAACCCCCTAGAAGAGAAGTTTATTATTATCCTACATCTTATGCAGTTGGGCTTAACTTCACTATCAGTGTGAACAGAAAACATAAAACCTAGTTCTTTTTGTTTGTTTGTTTTTGTTTTTGGTGGAACTGGGGATTGAACTCAGGCCCTTGTGCTTGCCAGGGAAGCACTTATTCCACTGAGCCATCTCCCCAGCCCAGGGTTGCAAGGACAGCCAACATTTTGACCATAGCCTTTCAAAGTCAGTGAAGACTCAGGACATAGGAGAACCTATACTGTAATATCATGTAACTCAGTTGTGTCCCAAATTTTCTGATCAAGGAGATTATG
>NW_004524580.1:15402826-15403673 GCF_000260255.1 Octodon degus
GAAAAACTGTCCTATTAATCAGTTTTGAAACTGTCTCATTGATATTTGTTTCTCAATAAAATAAAAATAAAAAATAACTGTCAAGGCAATTCACTTCTTATTGATTTTGCCACAGCCATGCTAGTATATTGGTTCATTTACTGACTTCAGGTTTGGGTGTCCCATGCAATATATGGCTCCACAATTCTCAGCATGTAAATTGAAGCCTTGTTGAGCTTAACGAAGGTACCATTGAAGATTTGGCAAAGGTGAAGGAGCTGTAGCACCTTGCGGATCTTTGGGCTCACACCACTGATACCCCTGATCTGGATGACAAATGCCAGTTTGGGCTCTGCAGCGACGTAGAAGTTGCCAGCTTTTCTTGCCATACTAGCCATTTGGATCTCAGTTCTGTACATCTTTCTGTACTCCTTATGATAGTGCCTTGCTTTTTCATAGATGAGCTTCCTCCTCACCTTGCAAAGCATCTGCTGGGCACACTTCTTTCTCAGACACTTAATCTTCAACCCTGCAAAATGTCTTCTGTTTTTCTTAAGGGTTTCTGGCACAGCAGGAACCTTCTTTTTCTTTTCTTCTACACCCTCCATAATTCTATCTGGAAAAAAGGGAGTCAGTGCAAGCACTTGACAATTTTAAGAAGGCATGTAATGATACATTTTTATAATTTATTTATTTATTTACTTATTTGGTACAGGGTCTTGCTATGCAGCTCAGACTTGTAGTTATCCTCCTTTCTCAGCCTCCTCAGCACTGGGTTTACAGGCGTTTCCCACCACACTATTACAATGTCCCACTAGGCACAGGACACTGGGGAAGGAAAAGTATCCTGTTGTTAGGCAGATGCTTA
>NW_004524580.1:15404458-15406400 GCF_000260255.1 Octodon degus
TGCATGGTGATAGACCCAGATCTAGTTTTAGTTTTTGGATGTGGAGTTTTTACAGCACCATTTGTTAAAAGGCCATCCTTCTTTCAGTGAAGGTGTTTGGTCCCTTTGTCAAAGATAAGGTGATTGAGTATGTTTGTAGTTGTATCTTGATCTTGTAATCTGTTCCATTGGTCTGTTGTATTACCAGTACCATGCTGATTTTACTACAGTAGCTTTGTAGTATAATTTCAAGTCAGGGATTGGAATGCCTCCTGTCTTGCCTTTGCTGCTCAGGATTGACTTTGTTATTCTAGGTCTTTTCTGGTTCCAAGTAAATTTTAGGAACATTTTCTTCAGGCCTGTGATGTATGTTGTTGGTATTTTGATAGGTATTGCATTAAATCTGTATAATAATTTTGGGAGTATGGCCTCAATTTCAAATTTTGGTTCTTCCTATCCAGGAGCATGGAATATCTTTCCATTTTCTGAAATCCTCTTCAATCTCTTTTTTCAGAGTATTGTAATGTTCAATGCATAGATCTTTTACTTCTTTTGTTACCTTAATTCCTAAGTATTTCATTTCTTTGTAGCTACTGTGAAGGGTACTGTTCTCTAATTTCTCTCTCAGTGAGTTTATTATATGTGCAGAGAAATGTTATTCATTTTGGGGTGCTAATTTTATATCATGCTATGCTACTTGATTTGCTTATTAATTCTAGGAGCTTCCTGGTAGAGTTTTTGGGTGTTCCATAGAGCATCATGTCATCTACAAATGAGGTTAATTTAATTTCTTCCTTGAATATTGTTATTCATCTTATTTCTCTCTCTTGTCTACTGGCTCTAGCTGATGTCTTAAGAACTGTATTGAATAGGAGTGGTGATAGTGGACATCCCTGTCTTTTATCTGATGTTAGTGTAAAATCTTTCAGTTTTTCTCTATTTAGAATGAGGTTGACTGTTGGTTTGTCATAAATGGACTTTATCAGATTGAGGTACAGACCATCTATTTCAATTTTCTGTAGGACTTTGATCATGAGTGAGTGTTGACATTTGTCAAAAGACTTTTCCCTTTGTATTGAGATGATCGTGTGATTTTATATTTTGGCTCTATTGACATAGTGCTTTTCATTTGTAAATTTATAGTATTTTGAAACATCCTTGCATTCCTGGGATTAATCTTACTTGTCATAGTTTATAATATTCATGTTGATTTGCTGTATTCTATCTGCTAGTATTTTATTGAGAATTTTGGCACCTCTATTCATGAAGGAGATTGGTTTATAATTTTTTTTGGTTGAGTCTTTCTCAGATTTTGGTATAATACTTGCCTCCAGGAATGATTTTGGGAGTATAGCTTCCTTTTAAATTTCACTGAAGAGTTTGAGGTTCATTGGGATTAATTTTTTTCTAATTGTTTTCTTTATAAAGTTTAGTTGTGAATCCATCAGGAGCTAGGCTTTCCTTTGTTGGTAAGTTTTTGCTTACATTTTCAATTTTATTGACTAATATTCAGCTATTCAAGTTTTATATCTTCTTTACTCAGTTTTGGTAATGTGTACCTATCTAGGAATTTGTCCATTCCTTCTGCATATTTGATTCTGTAACAGTAAAGATTTTCAAAGTAGCTATTGATGATCTTCTGAATTTCCACAGAATCTGTAGTATTTTTATTTTCATTTTCTTGCTTGAATTTCAGTTCTTTCCTCTTTTTGATGAGGTTGGAGAGGGTTTTATCATTTTTATTTAATCTTACAAAGAACCAGCTCTTTGATTCATTAATTATTTGTATTGCTTTAATTTTCTTAATTGCATTAATTTCTGCTCTAATCTTTGTAATCTCTTGTCTTCGGCTTTGGGCTTGGTTTGCTCTTCATTTTCTAAAAGCTAAGATGTAGCATTAGGATACTAACTTGATCTAGTTCTGTTTATCTGATGTGTGTGTTCACCCTTCTCAGCAATTATA
>NW_004524580.1:15407265-15416723 GCF_000260255.1 Octodon degus
TTTCAGGGTATATCAGTCTGAGTTAGAATTTGTTTTCATGTTGAATTTGAAATGCTTCACCCCATGCTCTTCTTGATTAATAGTTTGTGATGAGAAATTTGCTGTCATTCTATGTGTTTTCCTTTAAATGTGATTTATTTCTTTTCTATAACAGATTTTAGTATGTTATGCCAGTGCTGAATTTCTGGCATCTTTATTATTGTATTTCTGAGTGTAAATTTAAATGGGTTCATATTATTTGGACTTCTATATGCCTCAATTATCTGAATGTCAGATTATTTTTACATATTTGGGAAGGTTTCTGCTGTCACTTCTACCAATATTCTTTTTATGTTATTTGTATTAGCTAATTCTTTCTCATTGATGCCTGTTAGTCTTTTTTAATTTATTTGTAATTTTTAAGAGTACAAATTAAAATCAAAACCAAAAAAATTAAAATTGATACAGAATTTCACAGCATTTATTTTAATACAGTGTTGTCTTCCAACAAGTATTCATAAACATTTGAGAAAAGGAGACAAAACAAATTAAAGTATTAACTGCTTCTTTCCATAAACCAGCTTCTGATGTTCATTTTTGCATCCTGTTAAAGCTGTTGAATTATTATTTCCTGCATCCTTGTTGTTTTTGAAAGATTTTTTCCTTTCTTGGTCCCTAGCTGCAATGATGTTGTAAAGGTCTGAAAGTCTATTCATTTTTGTTTGAATGGCTTTGCCAGTTTTTAATTTCCTACATGTATCTTTGACTCTCCTTCATGTAGTCTATTTCTTTCCTATATTGCTTATTCAATGCTTGCATCATTTTTCTATTCTCCTCTATTTCTCTTTCTTTCTTTCTTTTTTTGTGAGTGGCACCAGTTTATTGGTACTGCCTCTAGAAGAAGGTGTTGGGCCTCTTGGTGGTAAAGTGTGGCTTGTGCTGGTGATGCAGGACCCAGTGAGGCAGCGAGTACTTGATGTTGGAGTTGGGGAACTGCTTGACAGGGGGATGGTGGCACTTGCTGGCTGCAGTGTCCTCCACCTTCATGATCTAGATTGAGTGGGCATGAGCTTGGTGCTGAGTGACCATGTCCTGGTCACACTGGGTGATGGCTCCTGCTGTGGTCAGGTCCCGGTACCCCTGGTACATGTTGTGGGTACCACTGCGGAATTCATAGCACACCCAGATGCTGAAGTTCTTCACCTGCAGAGGCGACTTCTCAAACACCTGCCCACAGTAGGCAATCTCCCTTGAAGATTTCTTCATCTTCTTCAGCTGGGACACGAAGTACCAGAACCAGGACTTGGTGATGACATGGTTGGGTATGAAAGTCTGCATGCAGTAGAGAGGCAGTGTGTGGCACTTTGGAATGGGTAGACAGTGCCCCACCACCTTGTATTCCTGGAGTGTGCCCAAGAACTTAATGGCACTCCCCTCTTGCTGGCCACCACCCACAAATAGCTCTGCTCTATTTCTTTTATCAGCATCTTCTTTAGAAATGCTTAGTAATTCTTTCATTATAGTTATCATCTCTCCCCCCCTCCCAGTGATTATTTCTGATTTCCACAATCCCTTCTGCAGGTGTTTCTTTACCTCAGTTGATATCATTTCCTATATTTCAGGTATGTTACTTCCTATTTCTTCTATGCTAGTGTCTCCTGGATTTGTTCTGGGTGTGTTCCAAGCCTGAGATTACATTTTGCTCCTTCTTTTTGTCATTTTCTCTTTCACTGAGAACACTTTGTTTTGAATTCTGTGTTATCTTGTTTTGTTAAAGTTTAATTGTAGGTAGCTTTACGAATGGAATCAGAACCTCTCTGTCCAAAGTCTGTCCTTTAGGTGTCTCTTCTGTGTCAGAGATACTTGTTTTGTTGTGTCACAAGACTGTGCCTTCTCTATTGATTAAAAAATGAGATAGCTATTTCTATTTGGCACTGTCATCCTCCATCCTTCGGTACACAGTTTGAGTGAATTTTTACCCAAGCACCTCCTGATATTATTACCCAAAGGAGAACATGTGGTTAACGCAGATATGGTATTCTACTTACAGTACTTCCATGAACAATACTAATGACAGCAAGTGAGATTTAGAAATTAACAAACTAATGGTTTTGAATTTTAGACCATAAGAACAAGCACTATGGCTATATAATAAAGTAGATTATAAATTGGGAGTTTGTCTGTAAACTAGTTCCCCAGAGTTCTGTCTAGGCACCTCCCCTTCATGTATCTGGTGCTTTCCAGGAGACGAGTTCACCTGAATTACTCCATGCCTCAAGGGTCTTCCCTTAGGTCTGGATCTTAGTCTGTGCCTGACTGAGCCTAGCAGTGCAGTTCAGCTGACCTAGCCCAGCTGCAGGCCTCAAGCCCTCTGAGAACTACACTGCTAAACTCTGCCTGCCAGGCTGTGCAAGGGAGCTCCTTGGGGCCACATGCGTGAGCTCTGGTATCATTTCTCTATTACAATGGAAAACAATTCTACAAACATATTGGCATAAGGGCTGAGGATACAGCTCAGTGGTAGCGCAGGCAAGGCCTTGGGATGAATATCAAGCAGCGTCTCCCCACTAAACAGTGGCTTACAATAGAACCCATCTATTATCTTTATTTCTGTGGGTCAGAAATGCAACTTTGTGCCAGCTCAGGGTTTTGTTTTATTTTTCAGTTTGTTTTGTTTTTCTCAGCATTTCACAGACAGGAAGATGCCAGCCAGGGAAGCGATTTCATTTAAGGTTTGGAATTCTTTCCTATGCTTACTCATTCTTGATGAGTATAGTCCTTGTGGATAGTAGGGCTGATTCTTTCATGCTATTTATTGGAACACTGCTGTCAGCCTTTAGAGGCCACTCTGTGTCCTTGTGATGTGGCCTTCACAGCTCCATAACATTTCGCTCCTTTGGAACCCCCCGAAGGGTCCCTGCTTTTGTTTCTTGTCTCTTTTAATAATACTCCTGATTATATCATGACCACAGAGGATGTCATCCCTTTTGATTAACTCAAAGACAACTGATTAAAGACTTTAATTGTATCATTTAAAACTCCTTTGTCACATATATGGTACCAAAGTTACAAGAGTGTTGTTCCATCACTTTTGCAGACAAATAAGAACTGACGGAAGTCTGTGTCTGAGATGGGCACACACAGAGAATCACTCGTCAGTTATAGGGATACATTCTGAGAAATGCCTTATTAGCAGATTCTGTCAACGTGCTGACACAGGTAGATTGTAGCTGCATGAGCCAAGATAGTCCCAGGTGACATAATCTTTTGGAACTACCATCATGCGCACAGTCTGTTGTTGATGAAACATCATCGTGACGTACTCCAGTACACATGCACATGCGCACACACACACACAATGATAAGAATTTTGAGAAATATCTTAGAATGTTGCCTACTATATACTTGGGGAAAAACACTTTTTTTTTCTTGTTTTGCTTCTAATTTTATTTTATATTTTTTATTTTATTTATTTATTTGCGGAACTGGGGATCGAACTCAGGCCCTTGTGCTTGCCAGGGAAGCGTTTATTCCACTGAGCCATCTCCCCGGCCCCTACATTTCTATTTTAAAGAAAAATATGACAATAAAAGAAATGATATGGAGTTTCCAAAGAAGATAATAGGAAATTAATGCTGGTTAATACATTGCACGTTTTTAATCTTCAAAGGACTTGCTCAGATTGTAAGATACAAGTGTGCAAGATAAGGAAAACTCCTTTTGGTTTTGTTAAGTTTCATGTATGTACTACGTATTTAAGTCAAGCAAGAATCTGTATAACTGCCATGAAGATTAAGAATAGGGAAAGAAACTAGTGCAACAAATAAAGAGTTTTAGAACAGGGACTTCTTCAGAAAAATATTTTAGGATAAAATTACTCTTTAAGTCTCTTAACACTACTTGCATTTTCTCCACTTACAATTGTTTCTTCATCTCAAGTATAATGAAATTAAGTTTCACCTGAGTTGCACTGATTCACGAGAAAAGAGAGTAGGGTAGAAATTCAGTTCTCACTGAAGACTTTGGAAAGCAACAGAGATGAGCCTGCAACTTACTTGGTAAATATTTCCAAAGAGAATTACTATAGTTTTGGACCCAGCTTTTATTCTCTGAAGTTATTCAAAGACTATACCTGTATTGCTCATCTATAATCTGAAAGACAGACCAAACAGTGACTGATGGCAAGGTGATCGTCTTAGACTATGCCCCCAATAGGACCAGCATAGGACAAAAGCAGAAAATAGAACTGGAGATGTACCACTAGTTCCTAGAAGCTTGCAGAAAGGAAAAATGGATCATCAATGTTATGGCTGTATAAGGAGCCAACAAAAGTGTTCGTTAAGAAACAGTGCCAGATTGAAACATCTCTCAGGCTTTGAGAGGGTGGAATGTGCTGAATTAATTCAGAATATTCTCATCTCCCTTATTTCGTCCCTCCCTCAATGAAAGAAAGGTTCCAAGAATAAATTAGCCAGGTTGCTGCAGAGGAACAGAGAAATGTATAACAATGCCAACCTTACCCTTTGTGAATTTCCTGTTAATACTGATACTGTGATTAATTTTATGATTCAATTTGACTGACAGATAGGTGCCCAGACGTGCTGTTAAACACTTCTCTGAGTGTGTCTGTGATGCTATTTCTGGATGAACTTAATCCTTGAACTGATAAATTTGAATGTGTAAACTAAGTTGCCCTCCCTAATGTGGAGGATTCAGGTAATGGAAGATCTGTCTAGAACAGAACGGCTAAAGGAGAGCTCCTCTCACCTGACTTCTTTGAGCTGGAATACTGGTCTTTTCTTGTTGTCAACTCTTCTCTAAACTGAAAGTTTGCTTTTCATCAGACTTTGCGCATACCAGCTCTAAGACTGGAGTTACGCTGTTGGGTCCTTGTTCTGCCAGCTCACTCTGCAGGCCTTGTCAGAGTTCATACCCACAAGACAATTCCTTGTCAAAAATGCTTCTGTTGGTTCTGTTCCTCTATAGGACTGTGAATAATACAAATGTGGAGCACATATTTCATTAATATAGGATTTTTTTGCGTATTTGTTAAGTTTGATTCCTTTTTGGAGTGGATTTTGGAAGGTAGGATAACCATAGGTCTCTCAGGGATATTCAAGTTGCGAATAATGAACAAAAACTTCACGGAACTGTTTAATACGTGCATACAAACTTAAGAGTACAGACTAAAAGGGAAAGTGTAACAACAACAACAACAAAACCCCCAAAGTTGCCTTTTAATCATTTCTTGCAATTCAACTTAGTCCTTTAAAAGGAAGTGCTTTGGGGCCAGGGAGATGGCTCAGTGGAATAAGTGCTTCCCTGGCAAGTGCAAGGGCCTGAGTTCAAGCCCCGGTTCTGCAAAAAAAACCCAAACAAACAAATAAAAGGAAGTGCTTTTATAAATGTTAATTTCAGTGAACTTAACCTGTTTATGATTCGAAATAAAAACTGAAGGAGAGTGAATGTCAGTGGATGACGAGAGCCAAAGTGACTTTAAAAGTGAGTAGCAGCGATAGCCGAAGTGAGGCGAAAAGGGTAAGAAGTCATACTGTGTGGCCATTGAGAGGAGAATTGATATTGGAGGTACAGCTAAAATAAAAATGAGGACGTTATGTAGGGAAATACGCTTAGCGGTTAAGAGATTAGGCTGCTGAAATGACTGTCTACACAGGCATAAGGAGAAAGGAGCACTGCAAGCATGACTGAGAGGGAAGTCTTGGAGTACATAAAGGAAGGCAGAGGAGCAATGACTCCAAAAAATTGCAGGACGGTGACATTTACTTTTAGAAAGTTAATCTTAGTGTTGGGCTTCATAATGTTTTATTTTACCTTGCACTGGCCTAATAAACATTTGTATTGGTTTTCACACTGCTGTTTGAAAGAATAATTAAAACAACTAATAATAGGGTTGCTCACACAATAGAATATATTTCCCTACAGTCTGCAGTCCTGGAGTAGACATCCAAAATCAGGGTGTTAGGAAGGCTATCTTGTGTCTAAAGGTGTCAAGGAAAAGATGCTTTTGCCTTTCACAGCATCTGGCAGCCCCTGTCTTTTATTTCTTGTGGCTGCCTAACTTAAATCTATGCCTCCAAATTTACACATAATTTTCTCTGTGCAGCTTTGTCTAAATTTATATCTTCTTACAAATATTCCATTCATTCATTACTTTTTAATTAATTACATTGACTGGTACATTTTAGGTATACATAATGATCACATTCATCATAGAGGATTTGTACCTGTACAACACATAATTAATATATTTTCCCACTCCCTTATCTTCCAATCATTCTTTCCTATCTTATTTATAAAAGCTTTCACTTTTTCCTTCTTTTCTCATTATTTTTTTTTCCTTTCCCTTAATTACTTTCTCTTCTCCTCTCCCTAGTTTCCCTTCCCATTTGGACATTTTCTTCCTATTTTACAGTATCTATTACACATTTTGGTCCTTATTTACACTTTCAGTTTCTCATACCAGAGAAGCAAGAAAATATATTCATGGGCTTCCAATTTATTTTAGTAATTAATATGGCCTCAAAGTGCATACATTTAGCTAGAAATTTTTAAATCTTATCCTTTTTTGTGGAAGAGTAGTACTCTATTATATAAAAAGCTATCCCTGCTTTATCCATTCATCAGTTGATCATTTGGGCTATTTCCAAGATTTAGCTATTAAAATCACACCATTATAAACATGGATATGCATACATTGCTATGATATAATGCTTTTAATTCCTTTGAGAAAATACCAAGGAAAAGAATACCTGGGACAAATGAAACCATCAGCCCTAGTTTTTTTGCAGAACCTCCTCATAACTTTCCACAGTGGTCACACGAGTCTACAACAGTGGAGAAAGCATTAGTTTTCTCCAAAGTCCAGCCAGCACATATTATTTGTTGTTTCTTGATGCTAAACATTCTTTCTGAAATGAAAGGGAATCTCAGTGTTCTTTTTATTTGCATTTATCAAATGACCAGATAGTGAACATTTTTTCATGTATTTATTTGTCATTTCTACTTATTCCTATGAGAAGTATCTATTCATTTTAGTTGTCCATTTTTGGGTTGGGTTTAAAGACCCAATTTTTTGGGTGGGTCAGATTATTTTTGTTTATTTTATATTCTAAATAGTAGTCTTTTATTTTATTTTTTAATGTATTTGGTTGTTACAGGGTCTCACTATATGACTTCAGACTCATGGTGATCCTCCTGTTTTCAGCCTGCCCAGTGCTGGGATTACAGGCATGCACCACCACACCCTGACTCTGTCTGTCTCATCCTGCCCTGGGGTGGGGCTGGAGCAGCATGTGGTTCTTATGATTGAACTAAGGTCCCTGCACTTGCCTAAGTTTGCCTAAGCAGGTGCTTTAGCCCACCAAGCTATCTTGCTGGCCCCAGTAGTCCTTTGTTTGAGGAACAGCTGGCAAACATTTTTCCCACATTATGGGTTGTCTCTTTTTTTTTCACATTGCTTTAATCTGAATTTCTTTCATGTGTATGATTTTTTTTCAAAGTTTTATTGATAAACAGATAGCAATGAGACAGTTTCAAATCAAATCGGAATTCTCTTGACTATCCTGGGGGTTTCTCTTGGTGTGAAAAAGGTTTTTAGTAAGATGAAGTCCCAGTTGTTGATTCTTTGTAAAATTTTGTTTGTGGTCTGGGTTTTTTTCACAAAGGCTTTGCCTACACCAGTGTCAAGAGTTCTCTCTTCCAGCAGATTTAGTGTTTCTGTTTTAATATCTATTTATTCACAAGTGCTTGCCTGGAAAGTATAAGGTCCAGAGTTCAATCTCTGGTACCAAAAAAACAGTTATTTATTTTATTTTCTTGGTACTGGTAAGTGAACTCATGACCTGTTCTTGTCAGGCAGGCCCTGTGATACTGAGCTATATTCCCAGCTCTGTCTTAATATTTAGATTGTTGATCCATTTTATTTTGATTTAACTCATGGTGAAAAATATGGATCTACCTTAAGGCTTTGGCCTGACACCATTTATTAAAGATGCTGTCTTTCTTTTAGTGAAGAAGTCTGTCTCCTTTGTCAAAGACAAGTTGTCTAAGTTTTGTTTTGTTTTTTTAACCACATCCAGCTGGCTTGTTTTATTGGAGGCGGGATGTAGCAATAACAATGCGAAGACAGCTGGGACAGCAGGCTGGGAAGAAGATTGTCCCATCCCCATATTGCCCACTGCCCCTCCAAAAGAAGCAACTACAGGGGAGCAGCTGAGACAGGACCAGGGCATGGGGGAAGGAGACACAAAACTGGAGGGCAGGAGTGAGGAGACCATGCATGTGCTAGGAGGCCCGTGGCGGAGGCTGTGTGAGTCTGTGTCTCCAGGTAGGCATGTATAAATATAAAGATAAGCCCTTCGTTCTCCCCTCTCCCTCTGCCGTGCTGCTCACCGCCATCCCAGGGTCTTTCCACATGGGAGGGTGAAGGGAAGAGGTGAGCAAGTCATCACCGAATTGCGATCAGCTCCACATCCATCAGCTTCTGGATCTTCTGCGCTGTTACAGGGCTTTTTAAGTGTTCACTGAGTACCTGGGGGGTCCTTCTGCATCTGCTCCAGGATGAGCCTCATGGCTGGGTCACTCATTACCTGCTGTACCTCAAGGTCAGCCATGGCCCGGGAATTCACATCCTCAGAGTTATCGTGCCTGAGGTACTGAACCATCATACTGCATTGGTACCGTTAGCAGCCTCCTTACAGCTGGAATCCAGGTCCAGTGCCTTCTGGTACACATCCATGGCCTTTGTGTAGTCCTTCATGGCCTCCAGTGCAGCGGCTTTCAAGGTGTAACCTTTGATGAAGGTCAACTCCAGCTGGATGCACTCTTCGCAGTCCTTGAGCGCCAGCTGTAATTCCAGGAGCTTGGTAGAGCAGGCAGCTCAATTGCTGTACAGTTTGACATCTTATGGGTCCCATTTAATGGTTCTGTATAGCGCTTCATGGCCTGAGGATAGTCTCTTTTCTGAAAACACTCATTTTCCTTGTTCTTTTCCTCCAAAGCCAGGTCAGAGTTGGTGTAGGCCAGCCCTCTTGCTCCTTCAGGATTTTCTCTGCCTGCAGGCACTTCTTCAGTACATCTGGAGTTCAGTGTTCTGCCCAAGACTTATTTTAGAAATGGATGGCACCCTTATACTTTTCCTCTTGGAAGTAAGAATTGCCAATTCGAGCATAAGCTTTGGCAATCTGTCGATAGTCTTCTCGATTTTCTCTCCCCACTTCGATGGCCTTCTCACAAAGCTCCCGGCATTTATTATAGTCACTCTTTTCAAAGTATACCACTGCTTGATTGGTAATGTAGGTCATGTTGGTGGGGTCCAGTTCCTTGGCTCTGTCATAATGCTTTAGTGCTGTGTCAAAATCTTTCTTCTTGAAGACATCATCCCCCAGCTCTTTCTTTTAGTTCCTGTTTCGTATTCTCTGGAAGATCACCTTCCATGGACTCTGGCTTCTTCTCCTTTT
>NW_004524580.1:15416823-15441425 GCF_000260255.1 Octodon degus
GGAGGAGGAGGAGGAGGAGGAGGAGGAAGAGGAGGAGGAGGAATTGCAGCCTCTTCCTCTTCATCCGTGCTACCCAGATCAACCCCAAGCAGGACACTGAGTGCTGTCATAATCCGAGGGTCTTGTACTTTTATGCCCAAGTCAGATGACTTCTTTCACAGTTGCTCAATCAGCCCCCAGTAGGTAGGGTCACTGAGCAGTGTCCTTGTCTTGAGATCATTCTCCAGTTTCTGATACAAGTCGGGCATGTTGAAAGCATTCATGAATTTCCTCTCTGCCAACCAGGCCTCCATATTCTGTAAACCCTCTTTGAGTTGGGGGCTACTCGCTTCATGTTTTAAACCCTCTTCACAGTTTTGTTTGCCTTTTTCATATCTGTTTAAGAACTCAAGAGTTGATGCTTTTCTCAAATAGCCCTTGTCCCAGTCAGGCTTCAGGTCAACAGTTTGGCAGCCATCCTTACAAGCCTCTGGTAGTCTCCTTTTTTGGCATAGGCTGCAGAGAGCGATTACTACAGAGCACATGTTATAGGGGTCCAGCTTAATTGCTTCAGAGTAGCACTGTAAGGCATCATCAACATTCCCAGCACTCAGGGCCCTATTGCCCTTCTCCTTCAGCTCATTCACCTACTCCATAGCCAGGAAGGGAACCCAGTTGAATTGAACCCATCAGCTCCAAGTTACCAACTACATGTACTGCCTTTAAGTTGTCTAAGTTTATCTGGAGTTGTTTCTGCACTTTCCAATCTGTTCCATTGATCCATTCATCTTTTTTATTTCCAGTACCATGCTCTTTTTAATCACTGCGCCTTCATAGTATAATTTCAAACTGGATATTATGTTGCCCTTTGCCTTGCCTTTGTTGCCCAGAATTGTTTTGCTATTCAAGGTCTCTTTCAATTCCAAATACATTTTATGATTGTTTTCTATATTTTTTTTAAGTTTTATTTTTTCTGTATTTTAGGGAAGGGTCTACATGGTGTTCAGGGTCTCACCACTAGATCAGACTCATAGTGATTCTCCTGTTTACAGCCCCCCAAGTGCTGTGACTACAGGCACGTGCCACCACACCCAGTTTCATTCACCATCTCAGCTTGCCCCGGGGGTGAGACCAGCACAGCAGGCCTGGGAATAGAACCCCTGGCCCCTGAGCCTGTTTGCAGGTGCTTTAATCCTCTGAGCTGTTTTTTTTTTAATTTTTAAAAAAATATTGTAGTAAGAACACAAAATTAGGTCTGCTCTTACTATACTTTATGTTATTTTTTGGTACTATAGTTTGGGATCCAACTCTGGACTATGCACTTGCCATGCAGGCACTTATTGCACTGAGCTTGTTTTCTCTAATTCTGCAAGATAATGCTATTGGAATTTTGATTGAGATTGCATAAAATATGAATAGCAAGTTTGAAAATATGGTAATTTTCACTATTTGATTCAAGTTACCCAGGGACCAAAGGATATCTTTCCATTTTCTGATAGCCTCTTTCATCTCTTTTTTGTAGACTACTACAGCTTTCAGTGTAGAGGTCTTTTCCTTACTTTATTAGGTTGACTCCTAGGTAATTCACTTTTAGGATGCTAGTGTGAAAGGTGTTGTTTCTCTAATTTCTCACTCAGTAAGGTTGTTATTCATGTACAGAGGCCACTGATTTCTCAGCATTGATTTTATATCCAAGTACACTACTTAATTTGGTTATTAAATTTAGAAACTTTTTGGTGGAGTTTTTGTAATCTAGTATGTAGAGCAACATGTCATCCTGAAATAATAATTTAATTTCTTTCCTCTCATTCCTTTTCTTCCTATTCTCTAATTGATCTGGCTAATGTTTTAGAAGTATATTGGATAGGGGTGATGATGGTAGACATCCTTGTCTTATCCCTGACATTAGAAATAAAATATTCATTTTTTGTCCATTCGGTATGATGTCTGTAGGTTTGTCACAGATTGTTTTACAAGATTATGGCCACCTCTTCCAATTTTCTGTAGTGTTGTTTTCTCACGAAAAAGTGTTAGAATTTGTCAAATGATTTTTCTGCATCTGCTGAACTAACCATATACTTTTTCTCCTTATCTCTGTTAATATGGACTCTTACATTTACTGAGTTGCAAATGATGAACCGTCTCTGTATCCCTGGGATGAATGCCACTTGGTCATGGTGTATCATCCTCATTCTGATTTGTCCTACAAAAAAATTTTGAAAGCTGATTTGTGTTCATCAGTTTCTCCAGGTATTCTTCATTATAGTAGTATCTCATTTCTCCATAATTTTAAAAGATAATCTGAGTTGGACATTGTTTTCTTTTAGAGTTGAAGTAACTTTTCCAAGTTAATTTTCCTTAACTTGAGGTTTGTGTTCAAAAGACTGCCATGATTCTGATGGTTTCCTTTGTCAGATTTTTTTTCTCTTTTCTCTTACAGCTTTTATTTTTTGTTGAAGGCTTTCTATTCTTGTGTTAAATCTCTGGAATCTTAACTGTTATTATGTGTCTTGTTTAGATGTTTAGATCATGAGCAATTGGAACTATATATGCCTCACTTATCTGTAAACTAAATTCTTTTTCACAGCCAGAGAAGTTATCTGCCATGAAAATTTTGAATACTTTATCTTATTTGCACTCTCTCCTGCTATTTTATCAACTCTCATCAATCTTGTGTCAGTCTTCATTCCACCATCTATTACCTGCTGGATTGATTTCTCAAGGTCCTTTACTATTTTAAGAAATCTTTCTTTTCCTGATCACTAATCTGTCTTTACAGGTAAGACCCTTTCCTCACACTGACTCATTTTGCTGCATGCACTCTCAATGAAATATCTAATCTTCTGGGTATGTTTTACTTTTTATTTCTTTATTTTTGATACTGGGAATCTAAGTTGGACTCAGGACTTGTTAAGCAAGAGCTGTATCACTAAGCTATATCCCAGCACCTCTTGGTATATATTTGAATCTGTTTTATGCATTCCACTTTTTCACTATGTTGGCATCCATGATTTCTATCATTTTCCTAAGTGCTTCTACTTTTTTAAATCCGTATTTTTTCTAGAGATGTTTTAGTTTATGTGCTGATGAAGTGAGTACATTGTTCAAGAGTCATCAAGCCTATCTTTTTCTTTTTTCTTTCTTTTTTTTTTTTTTTTGGTGGAACCAGGGATTAGAACTAGGGCCCTTGCACTTGCCAGGGAAGCACTTATTCCACTGAGCCATCTCCCTGGCCCTAGCATATCTTTTATTATGGTTGCCATCTCTGGATTTATCGAGAAACTATTTCTGATTCAATTGCTTCCAGAGCCTTGTAAATGTGGTTTGCTTTTAACTACTTCAGAGAGTCTGTGTGGGTGACTTTCAGATTGTTCCATTCCATTGTCCCTGCTTTGCCTTAGGTGAGCTGGAAGTCTGGGGTTGTGTCTTGTTTAAGTGTCTTCTTAGTTTTTTATTATTTTGGCTTAATTTCTGTTTGATGATTATAAATTGCCTATGGTAAGTAGCTTTATTGATAGAATTTAGAACCTCCAGGAAATGAGTGGTTTTAGACATACCTTTCAGATACTGTTGGGTTCTGGATTTATAGTCTATTATGAGATCATACCTCTTCAATTCATAGGAGATGAAAATTTTCTGTCTACTTGTCCAGCTTCTGTTTTTTTGTAACTGAACTGTTGTATTTTTTATAATCCTTCAACCATCTCAATTTTGGTATGCCAGAAAAAACAACAGCCCAAATAATTATGCACCCTATCTGAAGTAGTACACTCAAAAATAAGAATACCATGTTAACAATAACAGTAGCATGTTTGCAATAACACAGATTAGAAAAGGACAAACTGAGGTAAGTATTAATTTCCAGCTTTATCATATGAACTAAATATGTAGTTATAGAAAAAATCCTAAAATGAACCAGAAAATTGTATGCAGTAAATAAGCCCTCAATATAGCAGTTTTACACTCTGGAGAGAAAATTTAAAAGGGTAGGAGGGGAAAAATAGAGAAATAGAAACAAAGGAAGAGATTAAAAGCAAGGCTGGGATACAAATGAGGATCTTACAAACTTTGGGAAACTGGTACAGAAGTCAGGAAGGAAAGAGATAAGGGAGTCATAAAACCAAGAACAGAACAAAAAAGAAAGCTAAAAACAATGTTCACACTCAAAAAACCAAGAACAAATAATGAGGAAAGAACAAACAAAAACAAGCAAGAAAGTAAATAATTGTGGTTGGGAGGAGTCCACTCCAAGGTGTATCTCCATTGCCACGAGTAGACCTGGGCTGAGTCCAGATTCATCAATCAATCCCAGCAAGTCACCAGCAGCTCCATAGAAGATAATCCCACCAAGCTTCCATGCCTATTTCAACTGAAGATCAGGCTGGCCTCTTGCTGCCAGGCTGGAAACAGACCAGCCCAGCCCACACCAGTACCTGTGTCCCCTTAGGGTTTGAACTCCGTTGGGAGCCACTATATGAAGCCAGCGGCCACTCAAAGTCCTGAGCTCAGTTAGCCCCTTTCCAACCTGGCTCCTGGGCAAGTTCCCTCTCTTCCCCAATGTCCACCTGGGAGATCTCACCAGCTACTGCAGCTCACTACATCTACCACACCTCTCCATGTGTGCACTTCTCAGTGGAGGCTCTGAGCTCACCAGTTTCTGGGGTCAGCAGTATCTACCATGTGTCTGCAAGCTAAAGCCAGTTCTTCTATGCAGTGAGTTCCTGATCAGAGAGAAAACGGTGCCTGCCTCCAACTCCTCCTCAAACATTCTTTCTTTGCTCTCTCTGTGGGTTTCAATTTGCACTTCAGTTCCTTCAGAGTCCCAGAGACCACATCATTCATTCTCTTCCTCACATTGCGTTATTCTAGTGTTTAGACACCAAATCTTGAAAAGACTCTTCCTGTGTTGTTCACCATTCCGCCAACTTCCCAGAAGTTGCCACTCATTATTGTACTAAAGTCTGTTGTAGTTAATACATCTTAACTAGAGTTATTTCTGTAAAGATACTATTTTACAATAAACTTGCATTCACAGTTATGGGGATTAACACTTCAATCTGGATTTATGGGAGAACCACTTATGATGTAAGTGTTGCTATTGCCTCCAAATTATAATATTGAAAAGCCACAAGACAAGGTAAAAATATAAAGACATGGAACTTTCAAGGGCTGATCAAGCTCAAGAGCATGAATCAATATTAGACATTTTTTAAACTTGTACATGTTTCTATTACATGATGATTGTATTCATTATAGGGAATTGGTACATGCACTTTACCTATTTCAATTCTATTTTTTCTACTTCTCTCTCAACTCCTTTTATTTTTCCAGCATCATAATTCTACTGGCATCAGATGCACTCATTTATAAGACCTGTAAAGTTAAATATCATACATACAGATTGTGATAAGACAGTAGGAACTTCTTTCCACCACATGAAGAATTAGGAAGGTAAAGTCTGTGACCCCCAACATGGCTTTCAGCAGTTGCTGAATCTACCAGGACCTTGATCTTGACTTCCAATCTCTAGAATTATGTAAATAAATTTTGTTTTTTATAAGACATCCAGTTTGTGATATTTTGCTATTCCAGCTGGAGAAGACTGTAACATAAATAATTCAACTCTTAAAACCTTAGAACAGCTTTATATGTTTTCTTAGAAATCAGCATCCAAGGTGAACCATATTCAGAACCAGAAATATATGGTGGATATAATGGCAAAGTATGTTTCTCTTTTGATTCCCAAATCATTTCATTAGGCAAGAGAAATGAATTCTTGTTATTGTTCAATTTAAGTATTTTGTTTGCTGTTAGCTGGAATTCTCTATTTCCTAAAGTCATGCAATTGTGAAAATCTATTGTTCTTTTAAGAAAATATAAACAATCTTGCAACATATGGGAGATATTGTCTCAGGAAAAAATATCTAGTTTCATTTTGCCTCTTCTTGTTATATCAATATTTTAAATTTAATAAAGCAATATTGCAGAAGGATAAAAGGCAATAAAGAGAAGCCAGTTTTTGTCACTCAGGAGGAAAATAATGAATATAATAGCTTAGTAATATCTTAGGAAATATTTACATGCTGCAATTTCATGAAAGATCTATGAATATCTATATAAACTGTAAGTGTTCCGTACAACAGTACTTCATGAGAACAATTAAATCAAATCTTGTTTTTCACTCTCATCATTTCAAGAGTGCAATTACACACAGCTTAGGTAGCAGCCACAACAGCTGCTTGACTTCTTCAGCGTGTGACATGCCATACAATAGCACTGAAATACTTGAATATAATTAGAAATAAACATGTCCTATAAATGAAGATTCACATCAGTCTTAAATAAGTCAGATTCCAACTGTGCATCCTATTTATGAATATATTTTAAACTCAGAAAGTTGAAAAATTGTCATATATTGTAGCTTTCGGGAGCATGATTCAAGCTTTGATACTCTGTCATTTTGTTCTGACATTTAGTCCACTAGATTCCAATACAGAAAATGACAAAGGTATTTTCACCTTTTTCTTTGAATTTGAGATATGATTGTTCTGCTGAACTTTACATTTGTGATTCAAGTTAAAACCTTTCCTCTACTCTTATTATTAAAAAAAAGTTTGATGGCTTAATGGATAAAAGTGCTGACCTTTTCACATCCACATTTTAAGCACTAACCTCTAGTGAAGAGTGATCCACATCTCAAATACAAATACACACTTATATTCAGTCAGGTTGGTGCTCACAGAAACCCCAGTGTGCAGTTTTGTGCCCATGTTTTCCAGATCCTCACCTGTGCTCATTTACTCCTGAGGCTTGAACAGAGGACAAATCAAAATAATGAACAATGACTTTTGTTAAGCAAGTAACATTCATTGAATAGGAGAAAATGATTTTTCACAGGCATGCCATCATTAATTGCAGATACACAAAATAACTTGCAGTCTTGTATCCTGGCTGAGCCATGACTGGACTTTCCCCCAAGCCAGGTTCTCATAAAGTGGTACCCTAAAATATCCAGAGACAGGCCTGTTGAGATTCTATAGAGAAAATGATCAATTCAGAGTATTTATTACACAAATTTATTTCTACAGAAGACTGTAGCACTCTTTAAGAGATGTTCTACCAGGTTAGGTCTACAAGAGGAGTTAGGTATAGAGGAAAGAAGGTTTAAGGAACTTGTCTCGGGACTGGTTAGTGTCTTTCATTGTCCTAGGTAACATTCTGTGTACCATTATCAGTTGGAGGAAATGGTCAGGGCCTAGGCTTGGGTAGAAGCCTGTGGGAAAAGACATACAGCATGGCCAATTGTGAACTTCTGGATTTCTTGATAAGGACAAAAAAAAAAAAGTGGGAAAAATCAGAGGACTTTACAGAAGTAGCGTCTATGGTAAGATACAGGAAAATTTAAAGGTGATTGTATGCATTACACAACATATTTTGTAATTGTGATAATATAGCAGCATTACTGTAAGTAGTTAAGTCATTTAAGTAGAAGCTTCCAGGCAACAGTTTCACTTTCTCTGTATCCTAAGGCCAATCAGCTATATGAAAATACTCAAAATTCAACAGAGTGCAGAAAACTTTGGGGCCAACACACCTTAGATTCATATGTTTATGTGAAATAGTAAGATTTCTACATGATTAACCCATGGAATGAATACGGCACATTCCTGGTTGTGTCTGAGTGAGTCCTACAGGTACAACCTCGGGTACCATGTCTGCTTCCTTGTCCCTTCCCTTTTGTGCTTCCTGGTCACCATGGGTGAGTAGCTTAGCTCCAACATGCTCTTCAACCATGATGTCCCTGTCTTGGAACCAGGTGACTTCAAATAGGCCTGAGTCAAATTAATCCTTTCAGTCCTAGGTATGTAGTATTGTGCCCTAATGACAGGAAAACTAATACATTGACCTTTTGGATAAAGATTTAATTATCTCTATGGGTATGTAATAAAATAATGACTTGCATTTTGTAATTTGATAACCATTTATCAAAACATGTGTGACCTTTCTAATTGGCTAAATATAAATTTGATGATGGGTAAAGTATAGTATTTCTAGGATAAAAACAAAACTAAAATAAATCAACATAATTAGGCAAATATTCTTTGAAAGCAGTCTGTGAATTTAGAGATCTAGCAATGTGAATGAGACATATCCATAAATAAAAGGCTCAGGAGATGTGAATTTTTTATTTATCTTTTTTGTGTTTGTATTTGTTTTTTAATAAATAATATAGTTTGAAAGTGTCACCATCTAGGCCTAGAATAAAATATAATTCTTACTGAGAATTACTGTCTGACACCTGCTGAATATTTTGTTTCACTTCACTCCTCACGGAAACAGTATTTTCCTTTTTAAATGAAGAAATTGAATAATAAACCTGGTGCTCAAATAAAATCATACTGCTGAATGTCTCATTCCAGTGATTCTGAGTTTAAATCCATAATTAACATTTATAGATATATGAGCATCTAAAGACAATATATGACTGAAGAAAATGGCAAATATATAAGCACTGAAAAATAGTTACAGGGAAAGACACAGTGCCAGTAGTTCCTCTCAAAATTCTTGCCCTCACTTACACCTCACGTATTTTAACATTCTTGACATTTTCTGAAGCAATTCTGGAAGTCTTTGTGAATGTTTTAGGGTCAACATCCTGAATCACATCAGAACACTTACCTTTCATGGTTGCTTTGACTTTATGGAAAAGCTGGATGCTTCATGATACTAACTCACTTGAATGAAGTTCAGAGGGTACAACATAGCATGTTAATAAGCCTGCCTTTTTCTTTCTTTCTTTCTTTCTTTCTTTCTTTCTTTCTTTCTTCTTCCTTTCTTTCTTTTTTTTTTTTTTGGTATGGCACTCAGCAGTAGTATTAAATAAACTTTTGATGATGTTTCATAAAGACACTACAAAAGAGGATTCCAAGGACTGCTTCCAAAACCACTGATAAGGGTGAAACAGTATGTTTAAAAGAGAAGAAATATTTTGAGGTAGATGAATGGTAATGTGTCTTTTGCTGTAACAAAATTTTTATTTAAACATTTGTCACTTATTTCAAATGACCTTTTCATTTTGTCAGGTCAGGAAAGTTTTAATGAAGTATATTAAAGTAAGTCCTAAAAAATCACTTAGTATTTTCCAACAAGAGTGAAGGGACAAAATTTAGTCAAAAATAAATAAAGAAGGGAACCAATGAAAACAATACGTGTCTGTTGATTTCTGGGGGTTCAAATAGGATGAATTTTTAAGGAGGAAAAAAATAAGTTTCTTCTGCACTTCTAAAATTTCAGCTTCAACCTCTGTCAGAAAAATAGATTAAAAAAGAAAACATAAGCAGAAGTTTCTTAATAGGCATAGCTTCTATATAAGATGAAATAAAAGAGCAATGAATTATTCCAAAAGAGATGATGCAGGTTCTGAGCTAAATATCATCTTCAGCTAGCAACAAGTAAGGAAAAGAGTGGCAGAGACAAATTATGACCAAGATCAGAGAAAGCTCAATAAACAAGGATATGGTTTTGTGTACAGACTTCAGCCAGCACTGTTTCCATTGATAAGCATCTCTGGGGATTTGGAGTCAATGTTCACTTTCAGGATGAATGAGAAGTACTTTTCAAAGGAAATTTTTTCTTCTTTTTCTCTTTCCTTTTTTTTTCTTGTTTACTTTAGAGATAGAGTCTTGCTATGTATCCCAGGCTCAAGACACTTGCCCTACATCACCCTCTCTTGTGCTGGGATTACAAGTGTGCACCACCACACTCACGCTAATAAATATAAATTTTCTTTAGGAAAGGATAACCTATTTCAGAACTTCTTCCATATCTACTGTTTCTCAGAATAAAGCATTGAAAATAATCCTGCAAATGAGTCACATTTTAGAGTGATGTGTTTTGATTTCCTACACCATGGATGGGACTCACGTGAAAATATAGAAAATTAAATAGAAGATAAATCACTAAGACATGTATGCCATGTTGCAATGTTAACTGTTTGTTCTAGCTAGAGAAAAGTCACAGAAAAATTGTTGAGTATTTAGTGATTTGGATCTAAAGAGGTGAACTCCATGTTCTAGCTACCAGCAAATTATAAGGTCTCTTCTGCTGGCTCAAAAGAGAAGTGGCAGAAAAGTAGAGAAATCTCTTATTGTTTGGCAAGGAAGATGGGGCAAAGAGAAGCAGGAAACTCTCAGGTGGGTGCAGGAGGGGGTGGACAGGCCAGCAAATAATGTTCCTCACTATGTTGGAGGGTGCTTGCTTGGGTGATGAGGTGTTATAACAGGTGCTGACTGGGAAAGTCTTGGCCCACATGTGAAAATCAAAATAGGAAGTTCACAGTTAACCCAGGTTAAGAAAACTCATAGAGAGTCAGTCTAGGGGCAGCTCCCTATCATTGGTTTTGGGATTACTGTACAGTGCTGACTCACAGAACCAGCAGATGGCTGCATTGATGCAGACCCCTCATTCCCATATTATGTTAAAAGGGGTGATGACTTTCTATATATCTACTTCTTCCAAACCAGGAACTTCATGGTAGGGGGATTGGCAGAATGATGAGTCAGGTCCACGTGGAAGCTGTTGCCAGGGTTTTGGCCAGGATGCAAAGCTCATTGGTGGTGAAAGCTTATATCTTGGATTGAAGAAATCTGGAATTTTCTGGCATGTTTAGTGAGACAGAGGAGGATGGTGGATAGGAGGTGCAATACCTACTCTGAGAATGAAGGGTATCCAGATTAGTGGAACACTGCTCAGTCTATGATGTGGAACCAGGAAAGAACTCCAGTGACCATGACCACCATTTCTGTTGTGAGATGAGCTGACGAAAGTCTGTCTACATAGACATTAATCCTGTAGGCTTAGATTTGAGGTACATTTAATCTCCAGCAGTAATAGTGGTTTTTGCTTGAGAGTTACCAGCGGGTTGTGAGAGGCAGAGGTTGGCATCTTGTCTCCAAAGGTATAGGAAGAAGGAGAGGATGGGGATACAAATAGTGATGGGAGGAAGGTTTGTGAGGTATGAAAGTTGTGCGGCAGGAATGGTCAATCATAAATGAGCTTAAAGGAACTTAGAAAAGTGGGTGCCCTGGGAAATGCCCTGAGTCTAGTTAGGGCTAACAGAAGGAGCTGAGGCCAGGACAAGTGTAGCACTAGAATAAGTTTTGTGAGGTGCATTTTTAGAAGATCATTCACTGTTTCTACTTTTTCAGAGGACTGTGGATAGTATGGTATGCCAAGTGATGTTTAGATTTGAGTATACATGCTGGGTAATCTGCAAGATAAACTTGGTACATTGTCTGATTGGATAGATCGGGTGAGCCAAATTAGGGCATAATCTCTTGTATCAGAGTTTTACAAACTATATTTGCCGTCTCTCATGTGGTGGAGTCTGCAGTCTCCAACCATCCCAAGAAAGAGCAAAGGAAGATAGGAAGGTATTTAGAGGTCTTATGATGAGGCATATATGTAAAACCTGCCTATCAGTCTGTGCCTGGAGAGTGTCCATGATGGCAGTGGTTAGAAAACAAGGGGAAGGAACATGGCCCTGAGCAGAGGCTTCGGTACAGTGATGGCAACCTTGGGCGACTTTGGTTAATAACGGCTTTTGGGGATGGATGGATAGTGACTGGCATTAGAAGTTTATATAGATTTTATACTTTTCTGCTAGATAGTTAAGATCGAGGTAAAGCAGGACCTATACAACAAGAGTTGTAGCTTTTGGGTCTGATAAGGTCAGTGAAATCCCCTCAGGATTTATCCTGAGATCCTGTACCTCAGATTGTAGAACCTTTGTCAGTGTCAACCATGTGGATGAGTCACGGCCATTGCTTGGCCAATGTGTTCTCTGTGAAAGCCTGAGAGAATGTTTTCTCTCCATGTGACTCCCCTTAGGCACACTCTACATCATCGATCACTTTCTTCTTTGGCCCCATAATCTCCTTGATCAGAAAATTTGGGACACTACTCAGTTACATGACGTTAGAGTACAAGTTCTCATATGTCCTGAGTCTTAGCAGAAAAGTATAAAAACGAAATATAAGAAGTAAAGCCATGCTGTTATGTTGAGCTGTAGGGAACTCAGGTCAACAATTTCTGACATTGCCAGTCAAGAGGAAGACTCAATACTATTATGGGCTACTGTACTCTTTTAGAATATTTTGCTGAGTTAACACATCTATAATATTCAAATAACGGAACTTAACAAAAAAAGGGGATACAGATGAATGTCCATTTTGTACCTGTGTACTTAAAGTGGTTAGGATAGATAGTTACATTCTCTTAATGAATAGAGAGATTTGTTCTAATGATGTTTGTAAATAGAATATCATGTCCACATCTTGTACAGCAATTAAGCACTAGGAAGAATGTATGCAATGTGTTAATTATTGAAACTGTCCTATCAATTTGGTTTGAAACTGTCTCACTGCTATTTGTTTCTCAATAAAATTATGGAAAAAAATAAAAATGAAGCAAGCAAATATTTATAATAGAAAAAGAAAAAAAAGTTTATATAGAGCTTGCGTCCCCACATGAAAGCAATTGTGTAAGTTGGTTATGATAGTTAAGACCTGATGATCTGGGAGGAGATGATTTGGTCCAAGGAAAATCCACCTCTGAGGGTTTTGGCTATGGTTTGGTTTGTGGAGTAATTAGAGGAGGGTGTTTGGGACAAGAAGGAAAAGATGAGAAGGGTGTGGCTGTTGTGCAGATAATTTGGCCTGTGTGTCAACAAAGGTTTTGCCCTGGAACATAGGCTCTCATGGTGTCCAGTGTCCTCTACAGTGAATGACCACTACTTGCTTTGGAAGTTATGCTGCTTCTAGGAGCTTGAGAATTAACAGTGCGTTGATGATGGGAGTTCCTTGAGGGCTGATTAGACTTCTAACTTGCCAGATGGAAGCATGGGAATGAAGGATACTAACTGTGTACTTTGGGTCAGTATAGACATTTATGATTTTGTCCTCGACTAGTGTGAAGGCCCATGTGATAGCAACAAGTTCTGCCTTTTGGAAGATATCCCTGGTGGCAATGGACTTGCCTCTATTACTCTAAACCTGCAGACTGTGGCATATCCTGCCTTTTGTGAATCTCTGTGTTGGCTGAGCTGCCATTTGTAAGCCATATGTCAGAAGCTGTAGGGAGAAGAGTGCTAGTAATGTGGGGAAAGGAGATAGTGGTCACCTGAGAGACTGTGGTGAGGGGCCTCTGCAGAGATGGGTAGGAAGGTGGCTAGGTTAAGGGGACTGCTAGTAGAGAGAGTGATGGGTGGGTCCTGTATGAGCACCAGATGGACCTGCTGGAAGTGGGAAGGAATCATTAGGGTGGGGAGTGTCTTGTGTGAAATGAGCTCCTTAAGGTAATGAGGTGTGTTGTGATTGATAGTCCTAGAGTGATTTTGTTTTTGCCTTTTACATTAGTATAGCTGCCACTGCAAGGGCCTGAAGTGGGGGGGGGCATCTGTATAATGTGTTGTCTAGCTTAAATTGAAGGTCTTTTTGTGTCCTAGAACTACTGCATTATGTTTGGAGAGGTAAGGTATAGAGTAAAGGGCTGGCTTGGGTTTGGGAGAGTGAAAGCGTGGGCCTGTAAGGGGGCCTCTTATAACTTGTGAAAGGAAGAATTTATATGAATAGTAGGGTGAGGAGCTTCTGACAAGGGGCCCTTCAATACTTTATAGAAAGGCTGAGCCCAGGAAACAGAGTTAGGAATCCAAAGGCAGAAGAAATTAGCTAAACCAAGGAAAGATAGAACTTGTCTCTTTGTAGTAAGCACCAGAAGGTCACAGAGGAGGACTTAATGATCTGCGGTGATTGAGCAACTAGTACCAGTGAGGAGAAGTCCTAGGCATTTGAACCTTGGTGAATTTATTTGAGCTTTGGCAAGAAAAACCTCATGTCCATGACCTGAGAGAAAATTGAGAAGGGTAGCTGTATGTTGTATGGCTAGAGGAGGAGGAAAACAGAGAATTTCATCTATAAAATGGAGGGGAGCGCTAGGCTTGAGACTGAGGGTTGCCAGGTCAGTAGCCAGGGCCTGGTGAAGGAAGTGAGGACCATCCCTGAATTCTTGGGGCAGGGCTATCCATGTGAACAGTAGGGGCTTGAAGATTTCCAGTTCAGTCCATATGAAGAAAGGAGGTCCTGACAATTGCAATGTAAGTAAGATAGTGAAGAAGGTATCTTTGAGGTCCGGGACAATAAAGTGGGTAGTGGAGTGAGGAATATGAGAGAATAATGTGTAAACATTTGGCTCCACTAGGTAGATTGGTGCAACTGCATTGCGGGTAACCAGGAAATCTTGACCTAAATGGTAGGAGCCATCAGGTTTGAGGACAGGAAGAATAGGAGTATTGTAAGGCAAAGGTGCAGCTTTAAGAAAACCATTGGCTGGGAGACATTGATTTATGGGTTTTTAAGTCCCTACTGGTGTTTGGGGGCTACTGAATATTGGGGAATGCAGGGCAAAGTCAAGGGATCCCTGAGGCAAACTAGTACATGGGGTAGCATGGGTGACATAAGTGGGACTAGATGTGTCCCAAACTGTGGGATCAACCAGGGAAGGAGGAAGGGATGGACTGGTGGTGGCAGAGGTTGAGACTGGAGGAGAGTGCTGTGGGAATAGAGAAGGTAGAAGAGTAGTGGAGGTTTTGGAGGAGATCCCTGCCTAACAGGGGTCCAGGAGAGGTTGGGATGACAAGAAAACTAGAGTGAAGAAAATTTTGTGAAATTGGCAGGGGAGGGTTCCTATCTGGAGGAGTTGTGTAGATTGGGTGTCATTGCCCACAATGGAAACTTCAGCTTGAGTGCAACAGTCTGAAAAATCCGGAAGAAAACTACCTGTGGTCCCCATGTCAATAAGAAAAGTCAGTGCCTTCTCTGAGATGTCCAGTGACACATGGGCTCAGGCAAAGATAACTAGAGGGAGCTGTGGACCCAAGTCCCATCAGCTCTTTTCAGTGGCTAGAAAGAGCAGGTCAGTTAGGGATGAATCTGGCAGCTGTGGTAAAATATCTTGTGAGGGCAAGGAATTGGATGAGTTACCTGCTCTCTGATGGACACAGCAGTCATACTTCCAGTCACTGTCAAGCTTACCTGTGAGGACTGAGATGCACTGTACTGGATGCAGGCTGGCTACTGCAGAGGCAGAGATGAAAGAGGCACAACCCAGAGAGCAAGGAAGAGGGAGGAAGCTCAAACCGGAAGTGGACCCAAAGAGCTGAATCCCCAAACAATCCAAGTCACAGCACCAAAATTGCTTCCTCTGTAGTGAAAGACAAGAGGGAGAAAAGCAAAGAAATCCTTCATTGCTTGGTGCAGGACTTCCAAAGAGAAGCAGGAGACCTTCAGTGGAAAACAGGCTAGCAGAGAATTTATCAGGCTGGCTTGGGGGTGGAGTTTGCATGCATGGTATGGTGTTGTAACAGGTGCTGATTGGAAACAGCTTGGCATGGACATGAAAATCAGCAGAGGAAGCTCCTGGTTAACTCGGGGAAGAAGATGGAAGTTAGTCAAAGAACGGCTCGGTTGGCCTTGGTTCTGGGAATCCTGTGCAGTGCTGGCCCACTGCCATGGTGAGCTGGTGGAGCACTGCATGGGCACAGCCTGACCCAAATATTATGGAGCAGAGAGGTACTTGGACTTAAATTCTCAAATAATAATTTTCACAGAGATATGATACTTGAAAAAAAGAGTAATAAGCACAGAAGTTTTTCTTTAAAAAAATGAGAGAGCTCACCTTCATGTGTTACTTATCCAAATATCTAATAAGCAAAAATATGCATCAAGCCTTGTAATAAGAGAAGAATATATGATGTTAACACAAACAGACTCAATCCTGGTACTCATGTACATTATGGTTTTCTAGGAATCTAGGAGTTATTTTGCAAGAGGAGTTTGCAAAGGTTTAGAGAGGTGAGCTAGCCCTGGAGTGCTATAAGCCAAATTTGGAGAAAGATTCTAGGAAAAGCTCAGAAAACCTAAATGATGATATGAATGTGGACAGTAAAGGCAAGGTTCATGAAGTTTCAGATGAGAACAAAGATTATAATAGAAAATGGACTAGAAACCATGCATGTTCCACTTTGCCAAGGAATATATATATATATATTCCTGTGTCCTAAGTCTTGATATGAGTCTGAATTTAAAGGTAGGAGTATAACTGATTTGATGGAGGAAAACGTTGCAGCCATCCTAACGCTCAGGCTGTACCTTGACTGATGCTGTCTGCTTTCAGGTACATCTACAATTAGGACCAAAGAACAGAGCTGAAAGATTTGAAAAACTTTCAGACTCACCAGAAAGGAAGTGCCTTCAAAGTTAGTACAAAGGAGAGAATGGTTGCTGAAAAGATCGGTATGTAAAGTTAGCCAAGTACTTCAAATGAGGACAATCATATAGATGGCTTAAAGACATCTTAGGAATTCACAAGACTTTACCCTTTGCAGATTCAAAAATGGAAAAGAGTAAACCCATTTAAAAGAATTTTCTATGAGAAAGGAGCCTCAGGGCAGTCTGATCATTCAGGGAAACACAGGTTTATGGCCGGATTTCCCTGAGTTCTGCAATCCAGACACTGAGATGCACTGCAGTAGCGATCTGAAGGGGCTCAGCTACTGTTCAGGGCAACAAAAGTTGCTGTTGTCCATATTGTTCTGCCTTTCAGAGGTATAAAAAATGCAAGCACTGTAGGATCAAGAAGACTACAACCCAGATTTCAGAAGAAGACCTGGGAAACCAGTCAGTTTGGCCTTGAAAGGACAAGATATGAAATTTAAAAAAGTAAAACATGAGGTACAGTGGAGACAGCAGAAATTTTGAGATTTCAGGAATAAGGAAAACCATAAACACTAGCCAAACCCAGCCCAAGAAAATCCCTTATAGGCTATGACCAATATGTACATAGATGTGGGTCTGCCTTGCCTTTTACAGCACACATCTCACTATAACCTTGTATCTAGTGGACATATACCTAAAACATTGAATGTTTTCCCTGCTGAGTTTTGGTCTTTTTTTGGTTCAGTGTCACTCTATTCCATTACTCCTCCATTTTGGAATTAAGAATGTTTACCCTGTGGGAGTACCTACTGGAAGCGTTTACTTTTTGCTCTGATTTGTACAGGGGCTGACCGCCAAATGTGTGCTTTGAATGCCAGGGGAAATTTTGAATTTGAACTTTTCAGCAGTCCTAGAACTATAAGAATTTGATGACTTTCAGAGATAGGCTACATGGACATGAGCCTGTTAGAGACCAGGGGAGGAAAGTTTATACCTAAAATGGTTTATATCTAAAATGTATTCTGTAAGTCTTGTGTTCACAGGAAGAGTCTAGGTAAAAGGCCCAGTAATTGGGGACAGAGCCAGGGAGGGTGTCTTGTTCCTCTCTCTCTCTTCCTTACTCTCTGCTTCTCAGCTTCCATCAAGTGAAATCTATCCTACTCCAAGGCTACCTACCATCAAGCTGTTTCTGGCTTGAAAAGAGCCTGCCACAGACAATACCCACTGAAGCTATCTGCCCAAACACCTCTCTGTTGCTTTATATCGTAGACACCAGGCACTTGGTCCTGGTGACTAGAACGTGACAAATAGAGCTACTATTGTGCAAGGATGGGGATGCGTGTCAGGCAAGAACGAGTCAACCTACGCATCTACAATGTAGTCCTTACACCATTACTTAAGTGTTTTCCTACCATCTTCTAATGTCAAATGTTCTGAGTTTTGAGCAATCTAACTTTTTGAAGCAAACCCTCTTCTATAATTTTCCTCTTCCTTCAATTAATCTTTGTGCCATCAAGTCTTAATGGCAATTGTTTATTTTTCAGATGTAACATATTAGTCTTGTTCTTCTTTTCATCCTTCTTTTCATTTTCTCTTGATTTTACATTGTATTCTCTATTGTTTCTACTTGTTTAAGAAATTGTGTGCTTCTCTGTCAATTTGATTTAACTATTCTAATCTTCTCCTTTAGTTAGTAAATACAAAGAAAGATCTTTCCCACAGCTAAATTCCACATGCAAAAACTTTCATTTGAAATGTTATAATAAAATATCCCCACATGGCTCTCTAAAAACTTGATACAGTGTCTCAATGCCCCACTGTACAGAGTTGGAAATACAATTTGCCATTCACAAACAATTCTATTCCCGTATTCCATTTTTCAACTAATGTGCTCCTTTTGGCTATACTCAGTCACACTTAAATCATTTTTCTTCCTGTCACTGATCTGTCTTTCTTCTCATCATCTGTTTTTTTTTTTAAAGAGCAACCTCTTTCCCTGATTTTCATACAATGCAATTTGATGTTAAAGATAATTACAAAAGATGTGGGAACATAAGGGATACCATCAAGCTCTATAAAAAGACTACTTAATTAGTCTTTTTAATTCTGTATAATTCTCTGTATTCATAAATTGTTTATTTCTATGCCTAAGAGCTTTTTTCACTGGTTGACTACTTCTGTGTGATGTGCCTGTTGCAGGTCCCCACCTTCCTCCTTTACGATACAGCCTGCTATCCAGGTTCTTTTCTGAACTTATCTAGTTCCTTTTTATTGAAAACATCCTTTCTCAGGATGTTTTAATTGTGGATTAAGGTGGTGGCTTTTCATTATTTCTAACGTTTTACGATATTGGCACAATATTTCCACTTTACTATTTAAGATACCTTAAGGATGATAGGACATCTACTATAATATCACTAAAAACGTGCAGAATTATTTTGCTTTGTGGTCTGATCCAGTTGCTTTGTGATGTGTTCTTGACATAATGAAGATAAAAAGTCAACTATTTTACTAGGAGGGGAACTATAACTAAATAATCTTGGGGCAAAGACAAGAATCTAAAGGCTTAATTAATTCTCTTAACAATAAACTCCTCAATTGTCCAAAAGCACACGAACTCAAAATTGCAAGAACTAGCAAGAGGTAACTACAAAGGAAGAAAGTAGCCAGAAAAGTTGAGTGCCCAAC
Organism: Octodon degus; assembly: GCF_000260255.1. Classification (NCBI taxonomy): domain Eukaryota; kingdom Metazoa; phylum Chordata; class Mammalia; order Rodentia; family Octodontidae; genus Octodon; species Octodon degus. Next base: position 15,435,762 of record NW_004524580.1, read on the forward strand.
TCCTTCGGAAAGAAATTATTGAAAATAAAAGTTCAAAATATGCATAAGCTTAAAGTAAATCTATTTTTAAATATTGGTAAATTCCATACCAAAAACAAAAAATAAAAACAACCCCAGCAGTACATTTATGATTATACATTCATACACAACTAATTATATAATGTATTACTCTTTTAAAAAGTAGTAAATGTTTCTTCTTCCTTCTTGGTAAAAGACTTTCATCAGGTATTCATGTATTAATAAATAATGACCACACTTTCTGCATTGCCTTAGGAGCACAAACCATTTTCTGATAGTACCTGTATTTACAGATTTGATAATTTTTAACATTGTGTAACTGTCAGTGATTAACTGCCAGTCCAACGAGTCAGGAGTCAAGTCAGTTCATTCATTTAGAAGATAAATTTGTTGTTTTGGTTTTCCACTCAGATTTTCCTGGAAAAAAAATGCAAAGCAAGATAAATGCAGAACGGAACTTTTATACCATTTGTCTTAAGAAAAAAGTAAGCTACCAGCTATAAACATGCAAGATTCATTTAAAGAAAAAAAAATAAGAAACAAACTATAAGAAATTCAAAAGAGGAAAAAAAAAGTGTAAGAAGAAAAAGAATTAATCACTGACTTCTTTCAAAAGCCTAGCAAAAATCGACATTACAATTATCCAAAGTATTCTGCATATATTCCTAAATATACTTTCCCCCCTCCTTTCATTTGTCCTTTTCCTCATCCAAGTTTTTCCTTCCCGTTCAACAATTTTTATGCACATTTTTATTTGGTAATCTGAACAACTAATTTGAAGCTAGTATCATATAATACAGAAACCACTGTTGAATTCATAGCTTAGTGAAATCTTGAATTGTTTCTAATGCTGGTTTTTTTTTTCTTATCACTATTTTGTAGTCTTTAAAAATAAACATAAGAAAAAAGCAGGAGCATGGAATTAGTTAAAATTTGCTCTTCATGGAGTAGTACAAATGGCTTGCCTAAGGGGAGGTGGTAGTTGAAGTTTCATCTCTCAGCAGTGAGCTTTTCCTGAAGACTCACTGGTATCCATTTATAACTTTTACATATTACTGATCAGCAACTTAAAAAGACTATTGAGACAGAGTTCTAGGACAGAAATAATGCCATAAAATTGCATTTTAAAATCTGCAATTCAACTACAAGAGGTGGAATTTCCTGTGATATCTGTATTTGGTGTTGTGATTCTCCCTTAGGAAAGGGGGGCTACGACAGCCCAACAGGAGCATGACCAGTACTCTGTGGGATGGAGAGTTGAGAGCGGAGAATCTGCCGCGTCTGCACTTCTCTCAGGAAGCTAATTTCCAGCTCCTAGAACCTCTAGTCCATGCAGAGCAAAGTCTGCAATTATTTCTGTGCATCAACTTACCTTTGAAATGCAGTATTTTTATAGCTCCACTCTTGCGTCGTTCCTCGCGCCCCCTCCATTCCTACATTTGTGGTCCAAAACGATACTTCTGTTATTTAGTGAGATGTTGGGAATTTCATGAACCATTGCCCGCAGTGCATCTTTTAAACTCATTTAAATGTATAAGAAAATATCAGTATTAACAAATTTCTTAATAGTTTTCAAGAACTTTTCCTATTTAAAGGTGACTAAAAATATCTAGTATTATGAAGAAATGCATTTCCTGAATTTTGGTAGCTCTTCAACTCTCCCTTTCTATTAAGATCAATTTATTCTGAGTGGTCTAATAGAAGAGTATTCATTTCCTCGATGTCGATGTGGTGCACATTTATAATTCCTCTTTTTTCTCTGTTCTCATTGATTTTTTAGAAACAAATGAGGTATAATGTATTTTCTGATTCTAGTCAAGTGCGTCTTAGTTATAATAGATACAGAATTAAGGCTTTACATTTCAGAAGGAGCTCCTTACTGACATGCAAAATCCTCTACAGGCTCCCTCTTATGTATGATTGTGTCATTTTTCTCCCGCTTCTGCTCTCACGCATAACTGCTCCGTCTCCATTGCTCTGTGATGTCTGGCACGCACTGTGTGGGGAAGGACTGTGAAGAAATATTATCTGTCCTCTAGGTGAGCTGTAAATAGCGAAGCGCCTCTGTTTCTCCTCTCTCCATCTGGATTACTCATAATTACCAACCTGGAAATCTAATTTCATTGTTCTAAACACACCGTTTGCAATAAAGTTTGAAGTAAAAAAAAAAAAAAAAGACTTTACCCTAGAGATAGGAGAGTTTGGATTTATTCCCATTTCACAGTGGTGCTGTATTTTCTTTTTTTCTAATGCCCGTTACAGAGATTTACAAGAAAACGTAATTCTCTGGGTGTCTTTTTTTTGGGGGGGGGTAGGCCTCGGGGGGTGGGGCGTGGTCTCAGTGTCCATCCAGGAGCTCTCTTAAAAATCATTCACCTTAGAAAGAAAATGAAGGGCTGACCAGCTACCTCAGAGGATTAAAGCTCCTGCTTCGGCAGACGCAGGGACCGGGTTGGATTCTCTGTGTGCCATGTCGGCCCCATCCCCGGGGCACGCTGAGACGGCAACTGGGCGTGGTGGCACTCCCCTGTAATCCCAGCGCTTGGGAGGCTGAAAACAGGAGGATTAGTACGAATCCAATCTGCATAGTGCCCCCCTGGAGCCCCTGTATTAAATACATAAAAAAGAAAAGAAAATGTTTGAAAAGAGAAAAAACCCTTTAAAAAAGAATGTAAGAAAGGGAAAGAAAGAAAGAGAGAAAGAAAGAGAGAGAGAGAGAGAGAGAGAGAGAAAGAACGAAAGCAAGCAAGCAAGCAGATAAAATACCTTGGCACTTGAAGGACAAGGTCATCTACATTAACAACCCTGTATAAGCAGAAGAATGAAATTTTCCACCGTCCCCGAAACATCTATACTATTTACACTTAGAAAAAAAAAATTTGGTTCTCCTATCATGTGTCAGGCTCTATCTCAGATGAAAAAAATTGACAGCAAATATAAAAATAAAAACAGTCTCTACCTTTAAGGAGCTTGCATTCTTATGAGACTATACAGATAATAAGATTAAATAAATGATATGTTCATATCTACTTATTGAATTATAATTTATATTATCAATATAATTTATAGTTTATATAATCATTTCATAAAATATATTTACAATATATTATTTATTAACTATTATAATAAAAAGATTTAAACATTAGTGAAAAAAATGAAGGTCAAGGAGATAAGGAACTTAGGGGAAGAGTGTTAAAGTTTCAGACAAAATAGTTAAAATCTTTACAGAGCAGACCTTTGGAGACAGAATTGAAAACAGTGAGGTAAGGAGCCCGTATCTTCCTTTAAGTATTTTCTCAAACATCTTCACTACGAGGTCTTTCTTATCTATGTTATTTGGAATTCAGCACCATCTCTCAATTCTCCCTGTTTCATTATGTTCTTTTCTAGTCTTTTATTTTATTTTATTTTTTAATGTAAAGAGCAGTCAGTGGGAGGGGTCGGACATGCGCAAGAAGCAGTGAGAAGCTGGTTGCTACAGGGAAAGCCCTCTGGGTGGAGAGGTCAGTGATGTTCAGAAAAGCCAATCAGAGGATCAGAGGAGTAGTAGCTGGTAAGCTGGTGAGCCCAAAGTTCACCCTCACTCTGTACTGGTGCACATCGGGTCTCAGAATCAAATGCAAAGCCAGAAGGATTTTGAGCAAAGGAGAGACATCATATTTGATAATTCAGATTAAAAAAAAATGACAGCAGCTGGGGAGGGCTGGCAGGCATTACTGACTTCAAATATGCAGTAGCTGACGGTTCCCCATTTAAGAGTCCACCAGCTGAGAAAGCAGCAGGACAGTCCTTTCCTGTAAACATGACCTGGACCTCTGAGTCCCCAAGGCAGAACTCCACAGCAGCGTTCTCCTGAATGTGTTTGGTAATTTCACTTATCCAATCTCTCAGTCAGCTATATTTATCTTACTTGCTTTCTTTCTGAGATTCCTTAAAAAAAAAAAAAAAAACCAAACTGCTCTTCTTTCCTTGTTTTTAGTAGAGTTATGAAATTTTGTCAGATTTTTCTTTTCTCTTTGAAAAGTGCTTTGTTTCAATAAGATCTAAGTCCGGGTCGTTAAAACACATCACAAGGTTACACATATGTACAGCTCTCTACTGAGCCCTTGTCAAATTATGTTATGATGCCTAAACAAGGGGCCAGGTACCACTGCTGAAAGCCAAGTTGTTGTTAGGAAAGAACACTTCAGAAGTTAAAACGAGGGAGGAATCCTTAAGAAAACACTACACACCAGAATCCACCAATCTGGAAACAAGTCTGAAATCTGCTGGGGAAAACTGAGGCCTCTTCTGCACAGTTGGTGGATCTCTGCGCTCAGTGAAAACCTGGGGGTGTGCTTTGAGGTCCTGTCACAGAGGAAGCGCTGTCAGTTATGTCTCGGAGAAGGCACCACCGTCATGTGTCTCTATCTCTGTAGGTGATTGTATCTCAGCTGAACCCAGCAAAACTTTGTGTAGAACAATTTAAGTAGAAATGGGAAATGCAAGCTGCTGTAGTTGGGGTCCACAGGGCTGTCTCCTCTGTCTCCATCTCACAGACCTGCCACAATGGTATGCTGACATTCCCGTGTCAGTTTTTCTTAAATGTGACTTTCAATAATTTCAGTAAGATTCAAGCAGAGAGGAGATAAACACATGCTCAGCCAGCCATACACTTCTGTTTTGACATATTAAAAAGAGAAAGAAAGAAAGAAAGGTACTGTTGAAATAAAAAGATAAAAAATGTCATTTTCCTTAATACCTGTGTCAGGGCTTAGATTTACCTGCCAGTACTACAGCCTGGCAATGTTAATAGTTGAAATAATAAGACAGTTTGGTTTTGTCTCGTGGAAACAAGACCAGAAGTTTTAATCCAACACTCCTTTGGAAAACTCAAGATAAACACATTAAAAATAGCTTTTCTGCTTTTTCAGTTTTAATGAGTGGCTTTCAAGGTCAAGACCAAGGTCGTCTCATCATTTCCAGTTGCTTGGCTTCTGGACATAATGCCTACTTCTGGGTAGAAGAGCAAGATGTATCGGCACTACAGAAAGCGAATGCTCCCTATTTGAAGAGTTGCCCAAATTAAGTTAGTGTTGTTTTATAAATAAAAGCAGGGTGATACATTATTGTTAGGAAAGTATCTCTATTAGTTTTGAGTCAACATTCTCTGCTCTTTACTCAAGGAATTTGTACCAGGTACTTCGCAAAGAATTTTCATATAATTTCTTAATCTTCTAAAACAAATGAAAGCATCAATTCTGGATTGGGGAATAGCTCAGCAATCTAAATGCCTGCCTGGCAGGTGCATGGACCCAGGTTTGATCCATAGTACCCCATGCGGTGCCAGCCCTGGAACTCCAGGAGTGCATGCCAGCCACCATACAGAGACAGGATGATCACTAAGAGTCCAAGCTGCGTAGTGAGATCCTGAACCAAATAAATAAATAAGAGCAGATTTAAAAATATTAAAATATCAACTTCTAGCCATACATTAACTGCAAAAGACATTGAAGCTATCTTTTGAGAGTTCATGAAGTATCACATGAAAATAAGATTTAACAAAAAAATACATACATATCATGATGATTAAGAACCTACCAGGGGGCCTGGCCCTAGCTCAGTCCTTTAAGTGGCTGCTTCCAACAAAGCTGTCAGCCTCAGGTT
>NW_004524580.1:15442110-15444400 GCF_000260255.1 Octodon degus
AAAATACTCTGAAGTTTTCCTGGGATTTAAAACTCACTTTGCAAGTGCTACATAATTGTTGCTATTTACATGAGTTTCTTTGCTTCTGATTCTTTGTAGTTTTGAAGTGAAGTCTAAGAGGTGTTTTGAAATGAGTAAAGCAATATTTGATTTGAAGTTGTACTTGAAAACATGTTTACTTCACCTCAAAGAAATGAAATAAATTATTCAAAACCTTGGCACAAGCTCCACACACAAAAATGAAAAATACAACATTCTTATCTCTGAGAAGCAAAGAACCCTGATGGTGAAGCCTGACAACGTTTCATATATAATAAAAGTTCAGAAGAACACAACACACCATATTTGTCTGCTTTCTCTCTGTAAGGCAATTTTGACATGAAAGGAACTATTTTCTTTTTTATGGGTACTTTTCAGATATAAATAATGATAACATTCATCCTGGGGAATTTGTACCTGTACATGAAATATCTTGCCTCTTCTTATTAAAGTTGCATTTTTCCTCCACTGAAGTCATTTAATAACATTATATTTATAGCTACCCAATAAAGAAAGTATTGTTACATAGATAAAATATTCTTCATCATCTACCAAAATGAAAATACATAAAAACCTTTTGCCCCAATGAATTATTTCTATTCATAGATAAAATCAAGTAGTTCCTTGTTAGTGGTAAATTTTCCACTTTTTCTTTACTTGATACTTATTCAGTCATCTTTCAGTGTCCAAATCATCCCCCATGTGCCAAAATCTGTGAGTCCTCAAGTTCTTTTTATAAAGTGTAGTATTTGAATATAATCTATGTACATCCAATCATACTTTATATAATCTCTACTTCACTTAATACAATACCAATATCATGTGAATAACCACTGTGCTACATTGTTTAGGGAATCATGATAAGGAAGCCATCTGAACATGTTCAAGAAAAGTACAGTTTAAAAAAAAACTTTTTTGACTGGCACTTGGTCACATCTATAGCTGCAAAATGGGTATCTAGAAAGCAAGACTTATTTCAATCATTCTTGAGAGCTTATTTGGAGGTTCTAGCAGGGAAGCGCAGCCACTCGTATACCCTGATCAAGGAATGGTCCTCCTCTATTGGGGTGGTTGTCCCCTTCGACCGAGCGCACAGCTTCGGGAGGGACACACATGGATCGTTGAGGGAGGAAGGGGACACCCGCCTAGCCGGCCAGATCAGCCAAATCAACCCTAGAGATCAATGGAGTGACAGGTGTCACAGCCAGATCCCCCTCACGTCCTCCATCATTCTTTTCATTCTAACTTGTCAATTTTTTTTTTTTTTTGTGGGGGGAGGTTTAGGGAAGGATCTACAGGGTGTTCAGGGTCTCACTACTAGAACAGGCTCATAGTGATCTGCCTGTGTACAGCCTCCCAAGAGCTGGGATTACAGGAGCATGCCACCATACCCAGTCTCAACTCTCAGTCTCAGCGTGCCCCGGGGGCGGGGTCAGTATGGCAGGCCTGGGGATCAAATCCCTGGCCCTGCACCTGCTTTCAGGTGCTTTAATCCACTGAACTATTTGGCCGGCCCTTGTCCATTATTTTGTCTCCTTCCTTCTCTTATACTCCCTCTCCTCTTCCTCCTCTATTGTTCTTTCTCAATCTGTAATTGTTACAAGTGTAAAACACAATCTTTATTTTACTAAAAGACAAAATAAATATAAGAAACACTATAAAGAGCAAAAAGAGATAAATGGGAAGTAGGCAGAAGTTTAAATAAATCCCTAAATTTTGTATTCCATTGTTTGAAGAGTGCTTCAATATATATGTTGTTATTCCATTTATACTAATAGTTTATCTTAGTCTATTGAAAACAAAGTTTGTGTTTATGCTTATTTCTTTTTTGTATAAACTTGTAAAAAATTTTAAATCTTGTGTCAGATAATTCCTAATCATGTGGTAGTTCTCTGCAGATTACTGTGCATGTCAGCATTCCTGGACTCTACCCAATATATTTTAATAAGTTCTCAACTCTTCAAATCATGACAATCTAAATGATCCCAGAAATCTGACAAATATCACCTAGGAGACTAATGATCCCCACTTGAGCAGCTAGGATTTACATGATTTCCATTTTGTTTGTTTACTTTTCTGACTCTTGGCTTTTGGGTCACACACTTTGTGTTGCAAACTGAACTCCAGTTCTCAGAATATTTCACATATTGCCGTACATTGTGGAGAACATAAAATTGGTACTCAGGTGGTCTTGCTGTCATATCTGACTCTGGCAGTATACCAATGCACATGAAATTTGAAAGGAGACATA
>NW_004524580.1:15444515-15450366 GCF_000260255.1 Octodon degus
TTTTGTTTTGTTTTTTTATATGTGTATGTTTGGTACAGGGTCTCACTATGAAGCTTGGACTCATAGTGATCCTCCTGTTTTCAGCCACCCCAGCGAAAGGGTCACAGGCATGCACCATCACATCGGGACTTGGTCACCAGCTCAGCACACCTGGGAGTGGGGCCAGAGCGGCTTGTGATGCTGGGGATCGAACCCCGGTCCCTGAGCTTGCCTAAGCAGGCACTTAGTCTACTGAGCTGTACTGCCGACCCTATGAGTTTAAAATTAACTAGTAACTTGTAACTGAAGTCATGTGTCTATATCAAAATGAGTTGCTTTTATTCAGGAAATGAGCTCGCATCACAATGCATTTCCTTTTGAAAGGAATATACATCCATTTTGTCTGTAACAGGCATAGTAGAAGGTGGAGTCTAAGAAAAAGGAGTCAAATAAATACAAAAGAGGAATGTCAAGATTATACGACTTTTCATAATTTAGTTTTCTTCCTTTTTAAACCAGCCAAAAACATTCTGTCAATGTGGGACTATATAAATGTGACATGTTTTTCTCACGTACTGTTACTCTGTACCCTTGATCACTGGTCTAGAGAGAAGTCAGGTGACTCTAGCCTGCCTTGTGACATAAGGAATTGGGGGAATGTCGCACTGTTATTTCCCAAAAGATATGCTAAAATTCCTTCACAAGCAGTTATCCTTTTTTTTTTTTTTTTTTTTGCAGGGTCTCAATACACAGCCCAGATTTGTAGAGATCCTCCTGATTTCTGCCTTCCTAGTGCTGGGATTACAGGCACGCCCCACCACACTGGGACTCTATTGCCAGCTCAACACACCCGGGGGGCAGACGGGTGCGGCATGCGGAGCCAGGGATGGAACCCTGGCCCCTGCGCTTACCTAAGCAAGCGCTTTCTCCGCTGAGCTATACCGCTGGCCCTAGCCTTTCTTTATATGTACTTGTCTTCTAACAATTTAACAAGACTTGTTCATAATAATATTTCACCATTTTAAGGTCAGATAGAAATCTCAGAGTATAAAGAAATTTCCTTTTGATCCCTGGACCTGCTGTGCCAGCCCGCCCCTGGGGTCCTCTGAGGCGGCGACTGAGACTGAGCGTGGTGGTGCCTGCCTGTAATAGCAGCACTTGGGAGGCTGAAAAAGGAAGAGTCACTACGAGTCTGATCTATGTAGTGAGACACTGTAGACTCTGTAGACCCTATAGATCCTGCACTAAATACATAAAAAATAAAAATTAAAAAACAATGAAAATAAAGAAATTTGAACATACACAATGAAATGTCAAAGAAAAAAATTAAAGGCATTCAGTTAAAAAAAAAAACCTGAAATATGCATTAAGAATCTTGTATATCTCCAAGTAAAGTTTAAAAAGCTTACTATGCCACTTTTTTTCTGAAATTACTGGGTTTTGATTGTTTTTCTTGGAAGGTTTCTTTTCATTATTTCATCAAGTGAACTAAAGCAAGACCACTGTACAAATGAGAAAATAAATTATTGTGATTATAAGACCTGGAGTCTTCTTGATTGAGGGAGGAATATCTGATTGGCTTTGTGTGGCAATTTCATGGTAAGCTTTTAAGCAAAGCACTGAAATCATTTTCTTGAAACATAGTTTTGAATTTGGTATAAAACAATTGGACAATTCTGGATAGAATTTTGTGCTCACTTGCTTGAGTGCTTCTAACTTTAATTCTAAAAATATATCAGCATCTAATGAAAAGAAAGGAAAATGGGGCAATGTTTAAATACAAGGCTGTTTTTGACTCTACTTTTAGATAGTTACTGTAGTTGTTAAGGTGAATTTCCTAGGGATATTCCTTAGGAAATGGTAGAGGCCACTTCTAGGTGTGGGTGGATTATACAGGTGTGACTTGGGTGTAGTCTCTGATCCCTTGCTGTTGGACACCCTTCTGTGGCTCTTCTTCTTGGTTACTGTATAGTAACCATCTTTGCTCCATCATCCCCTTCCACTATGATGTCTCTGCTTGGGAACCAGCTGATCATAGACAGAAACAGTGAGCCAAACTGAACCTATCCTCCTTTAAATTGTGCATGCTAGGTATTGTGTCCAGCAACAGAAAAGATGACTAATAAAGTTACTTTAACTGAGGTAATGTGTCTATATCAAAATGAGTTACTCTTATTCAGGAAATGGACTCACGTCAAAATGTATTTCCTTTTGAAAGGAATATACATCCAGTTTGTCTGTATCAGGCATAATAGGAGAAGGCAGAATCTAAGAAAAAGGAATTAAATAAATACAAAAGAAGAAATGGGCAAACTTGTTTCTCTATAGTTTAGTGATATTTTATCCAGAAATGAAATTAGTTTTATAGAATAGAATGTTTTAATCAACTAGCTTAAACTTGAGCAAGAAAATTCGTGATTTCTAAAATTTAGAATCCACATACTTTTACAATAGATCTAAATATATTTGGTAAAAGATAAGACTAGGGTAATGTATTTTTTACATTATTAATTTCTTCATAAATGTCTATTGAGCAACTACTATTCACAATGTTATTGATAGTAGGACCATCATACTAAATAAAGTAGTCATATTAAATGTCCTCATGAATTATGAAACAGTATGTACATAAATGCATCATCTTTCAGGTTATAATATTAAGAATCAGAGTGATAAGGCATGATGTAAGGTGTGATGGGTGATGATGTTTTCAGCCCATGTACATGATCTGATTAAGTTAGGATAACTGTCTCAGATGCACTTAAGGAAGTGAGCCACACAGGCAGTTTACATGGAGAAGAAACTTATGGGCCAAAAGAGACTCTATTGTAAGGGAGGGTTACTTAAGTTAAACTCACTCCCCCACCTGTCTCATGTAACTAAGCATGAACTCACTTAGAGAAAACCAGAGTCACAAAATAGGAACAAATGCAACAACTTGGGAAATAGGGCAAAAATTAAACTGTGCTGCCCGGTAATAGGCAGACAATCAATAGTGTTTGGGAAATGTAGACCTTGTGACAATTGTGTGTCATTCTTATAAAATTCCTGAAAATGAGGTAAAGAAACAATGTGGTTATTGTGGAGACCTGAAAAGTATGTAATCTGAGAAGGAAGTTCAGGCAGGTACCAACAATTTGAGAGCCCTGACCGAAGGTGAGGGCATGTCACTCGCAAGCTCATGATAAAAGCTTTGTTGTTCCTCAACACTCATCTATTTTGTGTGGGCTTATCTTTGCTCACTGTCATCTGCTGCTACAAAACAACAAGTGCAAAGGTCCTACAGGATGTCCTCAAGGAATACATGGGAGATGCCCATGCCACTGTGGTGCACTGAGTGAAATTTTTAAATCTTTGCAAAGTGAAGTACAGACCATAAACATAGTAATATATAAGAGATTTAATTTTTACTTAGAGAGTGATGGAAACCCCTTTAGAAGGTGTAGACAGATCCTGCTCCATAGTAAAATGGTAACTCTAACTCCTGGATAGAGAATACCTGGCAATGACTCTCAGATTACAAGAGAAAGAAAGAAAGAAAGAAAGAAAGAAAGAAAGAAAGAAAGAAAGAAAGAAAGAAAGAAAGAAAGAAAGAAAGGAGAAAGAAAGAAAAAAAGAAAAGAAAAGAATTGGAAACTTGTAAGAATCCAACTGGGAAAGAAAAATTGCTGCATCTAGGATTACAGTAGTGGAAGAGCTTAAAAGTGAGGTCCCAGTGCCTTCTTAGCACAGAAATACCGCCTAGCTCTACTATGAGTTCTAGCACGAATTATAATCATTTTATTGTCCTTGCTTTAATTTACTTCTTTTCCATAGCATTTTGTTGTTGTTGTTGCAAATTTGGTGTCACATAGGGAGACATAAAAACACTTTCTATGTTCACATTCTACAATTCTAAACAAAAACAAAAACAAAAACAAAAAAAACGACTGGAGCAAAATGAATGGAGAAAAGATGATGTTACAATGTGATCTAGCAGACACTGAGAATGAAGACTTGAACATGGAGCACCAATACTTGTGAAATTTATAGGAGAGTACTTAAATTTGACACACCTATCCTTTGAAAACTCTTTCAGATCATGGAACACAATGCCCTTTTTACAGAAGAAGAAAGGTTTTAAACACTTAGGGAAGATCATTTTAAAAGACAAGCTGAGATTTCTCAAAGTCTGAAAGATTTCAAAGAGCTTGTTGGAAATTCATTGACAAATTTCCGTGGAATTTAAACATCCACAGAGTCATTTTGACACTTTCTCCCAATTTACCATTCTTTCACACTGAAGGACACAATTTTCTGGAGTAACATTTGCTGTGATTTTGTAAAGAATGAGATTCACAAAAGCAACTTATTCAACTTGGGTCCTAAAGGATGGGTTGGAGTATTTCCGAACCTGGTATATAGAAGTTTACACTTTAATTTCATTCATATCTTAATTTATGTGTGTTTGCACCAAAAATATTTGTTGTATAAAATAATATAGATTCTGAAGAAAAAGATGAAAAAATACCTATGTATAAATTTAATTTTGGTGGCTGGAGAGATAGCTCAGTGGACTAACTGCCTGCTTGGTAAGTGCAAGGAACTGGGTTCAATCCCTGGTAACACATGCCATGGTGTGGCCTGCTGGCCACTGAAACCTGGCCTAGTGGTGCACACCTGCAGCCTCAGCACTGGCAAGGCTAAGACCAGCAAGTCACTGTGAGTTCAAGCTGTGTAACTAGATCCAGTACAAAATAAATACATAAAAATATATTTGTTTATTTAAGAAATTAAGAAATACAATTAATTTTAAAAATAGCTTAATATGCATATAGTTCAAATAAGAAAAAGGACAGCAAAGCAGTTAAAGCTTTGATTTGCAATCATATTTTTCTCATCTGATGTCTTTGCAGAAGAGTGTTATGTTGGAAGTTCTAGGCTCTGCCAGAGCAGCAGAATAAGGAATAGCGTGACTATAACCTTCGGTTAGAGATTATATGGACTAAAAGTTCAATTTACCTGCCTCTTTAGACAGTATTGGGTTAAGGTTCTCAAAGTCTTCGCACAACATTCCAAAATATGTAAATGCTATTATGAATAAGCATATTGAAAGAATACTGAAGAATGCATTAAGTAAAAACATAACTTAAAATGCACACTAAAAGCAACTGAATGCGAATTTTAGCATCTAATGTTATATAATATGCAAAAGTAGTATTTCACATTAAATTATTCTTAGGTATGAAGAGACTTGAAATAATTTAGTGTGATTCCCATAAATGCCGACTCTCTCTAGTAGTAAAGACTGAAGACTGCACACAATTGTACTACAGGTTTAACTAATCTCAAAAAGAACACGTAATTAATCCATCCCCTACATTAGTTGCAAAATCAAAAGTTTTCCATATTGCCTGTGGGATTATTTGTTTCAATCATTTAATATGTCTGATATAAAAAATGTAGCCATTTCCCTGAAGAACCATATTTTTCTAAAATATACACATAACTTAAATTATTCTCTTAAACTTTTCTTCTGGATAAAATGGAACAGTTAGAGTATTAATGTTATAAATGCCAGTATTTGAGGAAAGGTTTTCATGCATTTGTAATTTCAGTACACGGAGATATTAATAACCCTCAGATAGAATCTACAAATATATTCAGCTTTTACATGCTCTGTTGCAGTGAGGCAGATACTTTTCTCAGACTACCACTATTTGCTTGAAGTTTAATAAGTCATACATCTGAAAAAATGAGATGGCATATGGGGGTTAAATTAATTGACTTGCAGTACCACTACTGGTTCTAAAATTGTATTATTTTAAGTATTTAACCTTGTTTTATTCAATCCTTAAGGAATACTACATCGAAGTTAGATAAATGATTTAAT
>NW_004524580.1:15450466-15459651 GCF_000260255.1 Octodon degus
ATTTAATTAATTCCTTCCTTTTCTGGAATTAATTGAAAACCCAGTAAACAATTCATCAATTACAGGGAGGCTCTGTTGAGGAAATTCCATCAAAACCAAAATGGATATGTAAAGCATCTCTGGCTTCTCCCCAAAACTTGGAGTTCTTGGCATCTGTTTTTAGTCAGAATCAATAACTCCAGCAAATGTATTAACTTCTGTTCTTGTCTGATGTTTTAGGGGTGAGAGGAACCAAATATTAACATTCATATCAGTGGCATTATTGGTGTGGTGGTGAACAGGGGCATTCCTCCATAACTAAGGCATACAGGCCAATGAACTGTAATCACAGAAATAAAGAGTAATGCTCAGTGAGGGAGCTCCTCGACTAAATAACAGCCCAGCTCTCATTCTCTTCCCTTGATTCTTGGATCCTTCCATTGTGGTTAATGATTCTTGGCTCAAAGAATTCTAGCTATTACTAAAATATTATTCTATGTTGAGCACATACAGCCTTCCTTTGGACCTACAAGGAAGTACACTCAGTTGGAACTGTGACTAAGTCTTCAAAACATTAATCTATCTTTCTATCAAAATAACTGTTCAGGATGATAAGGACAATGCTAAGACTAGTGATTTCTAATAGCATGGACCCTATCACGCTTTAAAGTAAGTTCTTTGATTAGAAGCAATACTGTCTCAAATACAATGATGGTATATTAAATTACAAGCAATCTATAAGTCCATGAATGGTGAGTTTTTGCCATAACCATTTTGTGGAGGACAGAAAAAATACCCAGAACAGTTATCTATTTTAATAAGGACAAAACATTCTTACTTTCATGATAGAAATCACTATGCTACCAGGTGGTTGGCTGAGTACTATGGACTATAATGTAATAGTAACAGCTCAGTGGTGGTCTCTGTTGCAGGTAGGTGGGACACCTTGCTCTAGCCACAGCCAGGTCAGCCTTGATGTGAGGAATTCCATGTTTCAGAGCCCAAGCACTTCAGTCCTTGCCACCATGGCCACTTTACTCATGAGTTCATTGGTTTGTGACACGAGTGGTTGAGAAAAGAGTAAAGCTAATATTCATCCTATGGGTCATGGCTCGTCCTTGCCCTTAATGATTGAAGTCTCCTTTGCTGAGCTTACTCTTTGGTGAGTACTTACATGTAGTAACTTTAAGTTTCACAACTATTTTGAAGTTCAATGTGAGTTTCTGGAGAAATAAGATACTTGACTGTATGAGCAAGCAGGAACCATGTACCTTTCACCTTAGAAGGGGTTATCTTCATATGCCCCACATTATTCTTTGACATGTAAATGCTACCCAGTAAAGCCTACAATAGTTGCCCTTTCTAGGTCACTATGTTGACCAACGTAATGTCATCAATGTAATGGATGAATGTTTTCTTATGGAGAAGGAAAGCGAATGGGGTCCCTGTGAATCCAATTACAACAGAAAGCTAGACAGGAGACATATACCTGATCTACATATCTGACTTCACATTCTGAATGAAAATTCTTCTGGTAGCCTCTATCAAAAAGTTTCAAGCATTTTTATATCAAAAGCTGCATGCCTGTTGCTAGTCACCTTAGGTACGCTCCCATCATGGGGAATAAATACTCAACATCTTCAACTTAAAGGAGAGATTTATTTCATCTCATAACTGTACTCCAGGAGCACATGGCTCCAGTACAAAAATGGAGTGGTAGGAGGACAGGGTGGAAGAAGCTGATTAATCTATGGAAGCTAGAAATAGAGATTTAAAAAAAAAACAGAGGATATGTGACAGGAATAGACTTCCAAGTCATAGATTTAGTGACCTGCCCTTTCCAAACAGACTCCACCTTGGAGCATGAGGCTTTTATTAAAGACTTAGCTCTAAAACATAACATTTGTCCTCCCCAAGTCACCCAAAGGCTTATGTGCAACTCATTATACAAATGACCTTAGTCCAGCTCAAAGATTTTTCAGTCTTAATACTGCCAGCATTGTTAACAGGTCAAATTCCAAAGTCTTCCCTTAAAATCAAGGCAAACTCTTAGTGAGGATACCCAAGTAAGCAAACATCATGTAGCTTCACATCAAGCACCCAGGCAGTCTGTAGGGAGATGTGAGCTCCTAAGGGCTTTGGAAGCCCCATGAGTATGCCATTGCAGGCTACAGACCTCGTAGCCCTCTGTGAGCATGGCTTTGATCACTACCTATAACTTCCCTTAGCTGACTTTCCTATTCTGTTATTTCCTACTTCCTGGGGTCTTCATCGTTTTTTGGCTTGACTCTCACAGCCTCTTGTTCTGCCTTATCTGGGGCACACTCATCAGCATCCCATTGCTTACTTCCGAAATCTGGTTGGAAGCCTTCTTGACCCATTGCTCTTGCATTCTGCATGTCTATCAAGCCAGCATCATGTGGATGATACCAAGTTCTGCCGTCATATCACTCACTAGCTATCTCTGCTTTGCTTGTAAAATGATTACATAGGAATTTGTGTGAATAGATATGAATCATGTGGAACAAATTTCTTAAGCTTCCCTTCTCCAGTAGAGCCCTTATACTTTTCTTCTCAATGGAAAGGTTTATACTCTTGCACTTCCAAGCCTGAGATGGATATGGTTTTGCTGATCTCTGAGACACCTTCATGCCATCTTTTTTATTGTCCCCACACATGGTACTTGCCTTATTTTTTATGCTAATCTTCTCTGCAAAGGTGAATTATATGACTCCAACTTTGCAGGCATTTCTTATCTGATAAAATTAAATATTTTCAAAACTACATTTTTTTTTTGGCAGAACCAGGAGTTGAACTCAGATCCTTGCAATTGCCCGGGAAGCACTTATTCTACTGAGCCATCTCTACAGCCCCCTAAAATTACATTTTGTTCCTAATTCTCACATAGACCTAGACAGCAGCAGCTAGGAGTACCTGTGCACCACAGACTGAATGCTGGATTGCTTTGAAATTTCCTCTGCCAGATTAATTTATCTACCACACTTAATCTCAGTTTCTCACAGTCTCAGAACGTCAGGAAAATGAAGACAGCTTCTGCCAGGGTATGTGCAACAGGGTGCCCTCTAGCCTGTCAGTGGAGTCCTTGTTCCCAAGGCAAACTTCCTAGGCCTGACCATCTTATCAGAATTTCAGTCTTCTGAGTTCCAGTCAGACATTCCCACAAGCTTGGCCTCCAATATGCTAAGAATTCTCCATCTTTGCATCTCTCAAACCTGTCCTCCCATGTACTAGTTCTAAAGGCTCTTAAACAGCATGATCAAGGACAACCAGAGCCAATCTATTTTCAGCTAGTCCAATGCAGATGGAAGGATGTGGTGGTGGAAAGATGTTTAAACCATGACAGCCAGGAAGCAGAGAAAAAAATGTAGGAAACAGGGACTGATTTGTACTATTTAAAGTCATGCTACAATGATCTGCCCTGCCTGATCTGACCAGGCTCCATCTCTGGTTATAAGACTTTGGGGAAACATCGTATATCTTTTTTTTTTTTGCCAAACTGGGGATTGAACTCACATCCCTTGCCAGGGAAGCCCTTATTCTACTGAGCCATCTCCCCTGCCCCAACATTTCCTATCTTAACCATAATATTAGAACACATAATAATTTTTTAAGAAATGAGTCCATATCCAGTGTGACAGGTACAATTTGAGTCAATACTAGGTTAAGTGTGTGCAATAGACTATCATTCTCCAAGATTCCTCTGCCTTCTGGGCAGCCCAGATACTGTATATGAATGGGATGGGTTGTGACAGTAATCAAGATCCCTGCTTTCTTTCAAGTCCACAGTGACCCTAGGCATTACTGTATTCCTAAGACTGCACCCTTACTTTATATCCCCCTGTATATCAATATACACACAATTATACAGTTTTTATTATTTTGATAAGTTATTGTAGCTTATTAGTGCATGATGTAGGATATACTCTTTCTTTGAGGAAAGCTGCTATGTTATTATGTGTGTCACCTTTTTCATCCCTCTTCTCTTCCCTTGTTCATTCATCCATGCATACCTTGAACCCCTCCCTGGTTTTAAACATTTTCTGTACATATCTTTTACATTCCTGTGTGGAGCTGGCAATGTGCATAACACATCCCAGCATGTTGCTTATCTACATGAACATTTCATACTGTTGACTGCTGGTTGTCCCTAGTACTATAAGTGGTTATTAGTATCTTTAGCCAGAACAAAGAGACAATACCAGAACTAAGTCACAGAAGTCATCTTTAAATTTGTTTTGTTCTATGACTTCAGTCCCAGTATTTATATATCAGTTATGTTTTGTTTTATTACCTTTTGTTTGTACTATTCAGAGTTATCAGACAAACTTCAAAACCAACAGAGAGAGAGAAAGAGACAGAGACAGAGACAGAGACAGAGAGAGAGGACAGATGAATATGAGTAGATTGCAGAGGTTTATTATAAAGAATTGGCTTGTTCATTAATAAAGCTAAGCAGTCCCACGGTTTCCCATCTGTGACCTGGACACCAAGCGTGCTAATGATTACTTCCTTTCCAGCCCTGAAAGGCCTGATTAACAAAGGAGCTGATGGTCTGAGCACTGTTACAACTTTGAAGACCTGAGAATCATTAGTGTCACTGTCTAAAACAAGAGAAGAGGGATCAAAGGGATCTAGCCTAGAGAAAATTCACCCTTCCTTTCTGTTTTTATTCTTTTAACTTTCACAATGAATTTGATGATTACCACTCGTACTTACGAGAGTGATCTTTTAAAATCTACTCATTCACCACAAATAAGTATTAGCGACACTCACAAATAATGATTTAATGGATACCTGGTATCCTGTAACTCAATCAAGTTGACCCACAAAGTTAACCATGATCGTCACAAAAATATATTCAAGGAAGATACGACATTGTAACCACTTAAATTCCATCATAGAACAATTAATTTAAGTGCCATGAAAATTATACTTAAATTTAGCATTTGATTTTCCAAAAACATGTTATCATTTGACTAACAAGTTTGATGCCTCCAATGAACCAATCCAAAATGTCTCATGTTTATCTTGAAAAAAACATTTGCATCTGTATTAAATATTGGAAAATAAAATATTTTCTTGATGAATCTCAAAATTAAGTTTATGTCTTCACTATTTCATTTAATGGCATCACACTATTTTTCTTGCTAGATCCTATTAAATGCCAAGAGCCAATCAAAACACTTCTCCTATCTTGACTTTATAATAGAAGTATTTTTGTTTTCTAACAGTCTATTTCTTTTAAAATAGACTTTTCACCATAGAAGTTTCTAAATAAAAAATTTCAAGTCAATCAAAAATTATGTTCATTATCCCACATAGTTCATTATCCCACATAATTAGTTCATTATCCCACATAGAACTTTTCAATATTTTAATAATTTCAGTATTTTATAATAATTCATTTTATCTCATCTGAATAAAGCAGTTACTTACTGTTTTTGTGAATATCTCCCTAAACTTCACAATCAGAGGTAATAATTTTTGCATCTATACCATCTGAACTCTATACTGATTTTTATATTCTAAAAATGCACCTATTATTTTAGATACATAATGACAAATATCCACCTGCTTTTCATGTTTACAATGACCTGTATGTATTTATTATATCTATTGAACTAACCCGAAGTTCAGGCCTAAAACAAATAGTATTATACATAGCCTTTTATTTCTATATTCTCTGTGTTCCCTAATAGGTTTGCCTCTATTCATCCCTATAAACTGTTCTCTGAAATCAGCTCTCTCTGAGGTCTTTTTTTCTACCTATTCCTGTTCCTTGTGTTTAAGAAGCATTTTACAAATGTGAACTCAACTCTCAATCTTATTTCATATCCAAGTTCCTTACTTCATTGTCTCCTCCTAGAACTTTCCTCCGGTCAGTCTGAAAGCTACCTCATAGTTGCAACCCATTCAATGCACTGTGAGCAGACACATCTTTCAAACAAACATACTGGATCATGAAACTTTTAAGGGTTTTCTTGTATTCCTTATGTTAGGTGAAGAGAAAGAGAAGGCACAAGCTGCCCACCATGGCATGAAATATTCCAACAATGTGTTTACACTCTTACTCTCTAAATTTAGTATCATTATTATGCACTCTTTGTCCTCCTCCTCCTCAACCCATACCACAATAATCCTGAATTTCTTGTGATAATCCTGCAGTTGTCAGCAAAGTGGTCAATAATCCCCTGTGTCTACTGGGTTCTCTGGATCTTAAAAGTATGTGTAATGGAATTTCAAGTCTTTACAATGAATTTTACATCTTAGTTCTAACTTTTAATGCTTTGTAGCATAAAAACTTTTTTCACAGAAAGTTTATGCATGTGTGATAGTATCCTTGATATTATACATGTACAATAAAAGTAATTGACTTTAAGAAGCTGAATTACATTTATTATTATTTATACCTAAATGAATTGATTTTTCACATACATATTCAACATAAAATATAGAAAAAATAGAAACTTTAAAATACAAACAGTACATTCTCCATTTTTTAATGTCATAGGACTGTCCTGCTACAACGCTATATATGGTTAGATTTCTAAATTTCTGTGTAAAAATATGCAATTGTTTATTCCTACTTTTTAATTTTTTTATTTTTCAATTTTTTATTTTTCTTCTTTACATTCTGTAGGGATTTAAAGTTTAACATGTCAATACTTGATGGAAAATATCTGTTCCACGTTATGTCTAAGATGTTTGATATTCAGATAGATAGTGTGGTTCAGCTCAACTACCTATTTTATAAGGTAATAATATCATTAAGCTTCCCTTCTGGAGGGTTAACAACTTAAGTTTGCAGACCAAAAATTAGAGAAAAAGAAGAGCTGCAAGGACAGCCAACGTTTTTGTGCTATGCTTTCAAGGTCAGTGAGGACTCAAGACATTGGAGAACCTGTACCGTAACATCTTGTAACTCAGTAATGTCCCAAATTTTCTGATCAAGGAGATTCTGAGGATACAGATGAAAGTGATCAATGATATACAGTCACATGGAGACAAAACATTCTCTCAGGCTTTCACAGGGAGCAAACTGGTCAAGCAATGGCCGTGACTCATCCACATGGCTAACACTGATAAAGGATCTACAAACTGCGGTACAGGGCTTCAGGGTAACCTTGTCAGATACAAAAGTTACATTTCTTATTATATAGGTCTTGCTTTATCTTGGTCTTAACCATCCTTTAGAAAAGTATAAAAGCAAAGTATAAAAAGTAAAGACATATTAATATACTGAGCTGTGAAAGGCTCAGGTCAACAACTTCTGACATTGTTAGTCCTACACATAACCCACTACTATTATGGACTACTGGACTATATTGGGTTATTTTTGCTGAATTTGCATACCTACAATATTTAAATGGCAATGGAATACTCATCTCTGACAAAACTAAACAAAAAAGGGGATACAAATGAAGGACCAAGGGGCCTGCCCCTTAGCTCAGTTCTTTAAGTGGCTGCTTCAACAAAGCAGTCAGGCTCAGGTTGCTATGGTTTGACCCCCACAACTCAAGCCAGTCAAACCTGCCCTGAAGACATTTGGAGAAAAAAAGAAAAAGGAAGGACCATTTTGTATCTGTATATGCAAAATAGTTAGGATAGATATACAACTACTTTAATTCAATGAGAAGAAAGATTTATACTAATAGTGTTTGGACAGGATATCATGTCTGCATCTTGTACTGTGAATAACCACTATTAAGACAATAATATGCAATGTACTAATTATTGAAACTATCCTACTAATCAGTTTTGAAACTGTGTCACTGTTATTTGTTTCTCAATAAAATTAATTAAAAAACAATTAATTCTAGATATCAAAAAAGTACAAGACAGTATACTCTCCATTTTTTGTAAGAATAACTCTTCAATAATATGCCTAATTCCTTTTTTCAGTTACTTTTTCTCCATATTGTATGCCTGAGATTACTGATATCAGGCTTTTGAATGAAACAATTCAATTTCATTAAAATTGCAAATTATTATTCTTAAAATCAATAGACATTTCTAATCAATATTTACATTTATTATTTATAATTTCCTCTCAATATTTTGTTGATTTCTGTCTATCTTTAGTTTTCTATTTTTGTCAATAAAAATTCTACACAACCAGCAACATAAAACTGCAACCTTTTATTAGCTAAATTTCTAAAAGTGAGAAGTCTAGCATCACAGAACTAATTCTCAGTCAGGGCTATCACAGTGGTGTCATTACAGTGTGTGCTGATCTGACCTCCCTGACAGGCATGGCTCTGTGAAAAATCTATTTCTAACGTAATTTAAATTTTCTTTTTATTTTAAAGAGACTAGAAAATAGCAGATAAAACATTATAAACAATACACAAATTCAAAAAAACCCCACGATGATAGGCATTAAACAGTGGTTGCTATATTATACAATGTTGTCTTCAATGTAGCTGTTCAGATTACCAGGTGTTAGCATGTGAAATTTGCCAAAGTAAAAATCTTAAGCATTAACTGCTATCTTCAAAGAACCAATAGTAATTAGTAGTTCCTTCATCTTAGCTATCCTGTGTATATGCATACATCTAAGACGATTTTCGTTCTTGGAAAACTTCAGATTTTTTTTCAGGTGTATGACTAAATTTTGTGCTATCTTTCTGATTCCAAGCCAGGAGAAACCATCAGTCTTAAAGTCAGACTTCAGCTTTTTCCTGTGCTCCTCTCTGTTCTCGTCAGTGATTTCACATTGAATGCTTCTCATTCCCTGAATCTCAGACTTTCTCGTCTGTGAATATCCAGGATATCTTTGCCTTTCTAATTCATACACACTGACGAGTGATAGTTGTATATATTTATACTGTGCAAAGTGGTTAGTAAATTATTGAGTACAGTTTAAGATCATTAAGCTAATAATGTTTCTATCATCTCAAATATTTAGCATTTTTGTGATGAGAACATTATTAATTTATTCTTACCTATATAGAAATGCACAGTTTTAGATTATTAGCTATCTTCAGTATGGTTTGAAACTGACCTAGAAAGAATCAGACTTAATCTTCCTATGTGAGGCTTTCCATCCTTTATCATCTCTCCATTTGGTCCCACACAGTGTGGTAAAGACCATTGTACTCTACATGCCCCTGAGTTTTTTTGTTTGTTTGTTTGTTTGTTTTTTAACTTTCTCTTTGTTTTTTTTTGTTTGTTTGTTTTATTTT
>NW_004524580.1:15460005-15461581 GCF_000260255.1 Octodon degus
CATCTACGTGAAGATTTATGGTGTTGCTTCAGTGTGCATGGCTCACTTTACTTAGTATAATATTTCCCAATTGTCTTCATATTACCATGAATGAAAGAACAACTTCCTCTGAAAAGGTTCAACAATAGTGCATGACACAAAGATGCACATACACACATATCAATTTATCCACATATGTTTGCCCATATTACATGTTCTTCATCCATTCATCCCTGCGTGGCCCTTCAGGTTGATTTTGTAGTTTGACTATAGGCATTTGAATCAATATTTGTTGTTTGTTTAAATACTAAACAAAATCATTTTAACAACCCTCTCATTTTATTTCCTGAACATCACTAATTTCCGGTTTATCACAGCCTGTGTTGAGAAGACATTTATTAAATGTTTCACCTTTCGCAAAATACAGAGTCATTTCATACACCTTTCTTGACACATGCTCTTAGCTATTTTTATAGACTTTTCTCACTTTCTCTGCCTCCTCACTTTTCAAGATCCATCTCAAGTGAACTCTTTTATAATATCCCCAAATATTTTAGTCTTCTTGCCCTTCAATCATGTTGATGACCTTATGAAATTATAAACAGTATGATGATGTTGGATAGGACCTTCGGAAATATGGCAGTGTGCTTGGAACATCACACTGGTTAAGTATCCCACTTAGGCTATCAGACATCTGTTAAAAAGGTGATGGGTGCAAAAATTGCCTTTTGACAGCAAGTTAGAAAAAATGAAAGATAACAAGTAAACTTACTCTTCACTGATAAACCAGAAAGTTAATTTCGGTGCTCACTTTCTGATAAAAATGTAGGTGATATCTCTGAAAACGAGAAATCACAGCCCAGAGAAAGGTACAATTCTGTTGCAGTTAATGGGATTTGCGCTAAGAGCAGCATGTACTCCAAAGGAAGAAATACTAGAAATGAGAAAGATTCAGAGTAAATACATGGATCCTTTAGCAATGTATGTGATTTAATCTCTATTCTGTAGCCAGTTAGCAATAATAATGGAGTCAATTTTTAAGCAAGAATTATGAAGTGGGGATACTCTGGGAGCTGGTGATATCTGAGAAAATTAACGGTCAGAAATATTAGGAAACCAACCACCACTGAGGGGTTACATAGTAAATTTCAACAGAGACTTCATTTCTTAAGGGACTGACAAATTTGTCAATATGAATTTTCTTTCATAATCCCTTATCTCATGAAATGTCGAGCATACTAAAGATTATCTTACATCCAAGCATCTTACAGTTTTTCTTTGCATTTTCAAAGTACTAAAATTCTTTTGAAAAAGTATTTTAGGTAAATACAAGTTTTGAAAGTCCTATGTAAAATATATGAAAAGACATAGTTTATTCCACTGTTTAGGACATATTTCTATTTTAAAAGCATCATAGGAGCATATTAATATTGGAGAAAACTTTTTATACTCATAAACTACATGAAGCCTAGCCAAAAGATTGTAAATCGCACATAATGAGAAATTCATTTTAAAGACAAAACATGCTACTCATCTGATTAACGTCTTCAACTAGCACTTGCCTGTCAAGCACAAGGTCTTCAATTCAATCCAGGGT
>NW_004524580.1:15462489-15479358 GCF_000260255.1 Octodon degus
TATATAGCACATATATACAAATGTATATTAAAACTAATTCTTAATTGTAATGACTTTAAATTTCTAATCTTCATTAGTTATCAGTTTGTACATAGAATTCATTTAATAAATTTTAACCAGTTATTAATAAATAAAAAAGATGTTTTTAAGTATGTATCTTTTGCTTTTTTTGGTGGTACTGGGATTGGACTCAGGGCAAGCACTTATTCTACTGAGCTATCTGCCTCTTTTGCTTATTTTAAGTAGCACTTTGCACAAATGTCTTACTATTATTATTAATTAACTATTATTCTTTTTTTTTACCATGGTTGATTTCTGCACTCAGTCATCTGAGCTTGTAGAATTCTATTTTGTTATACATTGAACTCTATTAATCATTTTTCTGACCTTTAATGATCATTCACATTTTACTTCCATTTTAGACGGGTGCTTAACTGTATAAATTTTGAGAAAAATACAAAAATTTAAATGCAGAATGCACTTTACAATAGAGTTTGAATCCATAGAAGCACAATATTCATAATGTGAAAATAAAATTTATTTCTAGACTCCTAAACATAATGATTTTTTTTAATTTGCTTCTGTCAAATGAGGTTAATACACCATCCTTGCACATTCAAGTGGCTGGTCAGAAAAAAATGAATAATATTTTAATCACGGTGTATAAATTGCTGCAAAAACCTAGAAAATGTTAAAATTAGGATCATAAGATTGGACCTTGTTAGAAGAGTAGTTTGTAGGAATTTTTCCAATAGCTCAAAGTTGGCGCTAGAGGTGTAACTCAGTGGTAGAGCACTTGCTTAGTCCAGAGGGGGAATCGTTCTGCATAGTCACACGAACTTCCACTTAGACACAATTTCACTTTAACAATATCAAAAATCTATCATCATCACCAACATTGACACATTAGCACAGTATCTATAGCCTGGACAAGAGCATAGGACATATTTGTAGCCAAGCCTTGACTTAGTGAAATAAATGTTCTACAGAATTGTACATTACTTCCAGAATGCTTACTGAGAACTTTATATTCATAAATAATCAACCGTATTTGAAAGGATAACCTTCCAAGGAGAATTTCATTCTCACTGATGAAAAATTATATAGCATGAATTAAGATCATTGGACACAAGATGAACAAAGATAGTTTTTAGAAGTATGGATTAACAAACCATATAATATTCTGAAGCATAATATTCTGTGTCATACATGTCAATAAAATGACTTTTCATGGCCAAACACTAAGGGAATTTTTATTGCCTCTAATCTACGCTTTAGTTTGTTGGTTTTGAAAGATAAAATTAATTAAATTTCCCGACAAGTAGTTTCGTGAGGCATGCACCCAAACTAATTAAGCTTGTTTTCTTAGGGATTTATGACTTATGCTTGATTGACTTCATAACTGAATTACATACTAATCTTCTAGGGTTATAACTCCAGATATTTGGGGACTTTGCAATATTCCTTTCTTCAGACAACACCTTTAGGTATGTGTTCATGGGAGCTATTCTTACCTTGGAGTACATACTTAAAATACCTTCGTCTTTGCCATTGTGCTAGCCCTACAACAACAGAAATTCTCCATCAGAGAAGATTTTTTGTGACAATGTCACAGCATTCAGGGACCACACTGTTAGTGGCTTCAGAGCTCTTCTAAGGCAGTTCCTCTGCCTACCTATGGTCAGTATGTGTGTAGAAATGAGTGTATGAGTTCCAACCAAACTATCTAGGTCTGATATTATGGTATAAAAGTAACATGATAACTAAAAGAGACAAAATACCTAATATCTCCAACTATTAAAGCAATAAATATTTTAAGCTTTATCTTAAACTTCCATACCTAGAAACTTACAAAAGTCGTTAATGTACACCAAGAATTTTATTAAAAATTGTTCTAGTTTAAAAAGTACACCATCAGGTTTTTTCCTTTCTGTTTTGCATTATAAAAATGAACTAAATTTAAAATGATCTGAATGCTTCCATTTCAAATTATGTTCTGTATACTGTTTCCCTCTAGTATTT
Source organism: Octodon degus (assembly GCF_000260255.1). NCBI lineage: Eukaryota > Metazoa > Chordata > Mammalia > Rodentia > Octodontidae > Octodon > Octodon degus. Next base: position 15,464,512 of record NW_004524580.1, read on the forward strand.
CTCTGTTTATTAAAATCTGGCTTCCTGGTCTCCTGTGGAATGTTAACGTTTCTCTTTTGGATCACCGTATATTGACTCCACTGAGATTAGGTAGATTACAGTGATGTAGATCTCTGTGTATGCTACTCATTTGAATTAGCTCATTAACTAAGTTCTTAATTAGAGCATCGCTCTCTGCCATCTAGGCCCTTCACTTTCAACCTTGAACGTCCCAGCGCTTGTTTCCACATTTCCCTAGCATTGGTATTCCCAGCCCTCATCTAAAATGCCTCCATTATTCCCATCTTAGTGAAAGAAAAACAGGGTGTACACTGTCTAGCTGCACACATTAGGAGTCAAGAAAACTTTTGTTTCTCAGGTACCAAAACTTAACTTGATAATGAATCTTCTGGATTCAGTTCACAGGCCTGCAGCTAAACTAATGATTTTTAGTTCTAGAATGTGAGACAGAGAAGAGAAACTATTTTGCTATGAAGAAAGTACACATCTCTCCAGTATTTTCAAAGTTATTTCAGACAATCAAGGGACAAACGATGACTGCAAGAAACTGTTAATGCACAAGTAATTTCATTTTTTATTGTAAATTATAGATTTGATAGGCATTTGTGTATCATTAAGAAACAGACTACAAAAGGGTGTGAGCTTAGTTCTAGTGAAGAATAAATGGATTAAAGGCACCTACTGTTTCAGCTTCCCTATTAATGAGGAAGACAGTGTCCAACTGGGGTCCATGCTGAGCCACCCTCTATAGTCAAGTACTGAAACCATTTTTAAATGTAACTATTGCTCTAATTGGCTATTGTTTCCACAGTCCCCGTTGTTTGGAGCTCGCCAGTTTTGACTGATACGAAGCACATTAAAGGCTGGCCAAATAGCTCAGTGGATTAAAGCACTGCAAGCAGGGGCAGGGGTCGATTCACAGAACTGCCATGCCTACCCTGCTCCCAGGAAGCGCATAGACAGCAATTAAGACTGGACATGGCGGTGCGAGTCTGTAACCCCAGCTCTTGGGAGGCTATAGACAGGTGGATCACTAAGAGTCCGATCTAGTAGTGAGACCCTGAACATTCTGTAGACCCTTCCCTAAAATCAAAAAAAAAGAAAAGAAAAAAAGCACAGTAACCTTAAAGGCTCTCTGAACTTAATTACAGCCTGATCCCTCTTTCTGTTGTATACAAAATCACAGACATTGAATAACTATGCAAGCTCTCAAAAATCATGATGTTGACCAACACAAAACTCACTGATTAGAGAAAGACACAGGCAAACACTACTCACAAATTCAGCATCAGCGTGTTGGTCTTAAAGTTACCTATGCCTTCACCCTGATTTCAAAAAGTAACCCTTCAGCCCTGAGAAACCTTCAGTTTCAAAGCTCCAGATGAGAGCTGTAATGTTTGATACGCTGTCAACTGGAGAAGTGTAGAAGTTTGAAGTTTAACTCAGCAGAGGGCAGGGGCTTTACCTTGTAAACACCTTGAGTGTTTGGAAGAGGAAGGCCTGAGGGCATGGGTGGACAGCTGGCGTTCAGCACAGAAGAAAAGAGACTTGCCCTCCCTGCCCTCCCCTTTTGTTCTAGTTGCATGTGCTGTCTTTTGCCACCCTGAAATGTTGCCCCTGTACCATGCCACCCTGCCTTGGAGCCAGCTGATTATGGACTCAAACCTCCAAAACCCATAAATAAACCTTTCTTTTTTAAATGTTGGGTGTCTAGTGTTTTGTCTGCGCAATAGGAGAAAAGTAATTAAGATAGAATTTAGTCCTAGAGAAGTGGGGGATGTTGCTGTGACCATACCTGAACGTGTAGTTCAAAAGCCTTTGGGAATGACTTGGCAGTAGAATTTGGAAAGGTTTGGAGAAGCTATACCAAAGAGTATGGTGCTGAAGTGGTTTAGGCTATTCTGTACGGGAGATTCGGGTCAGAGCTCGAAGTCCAGAAGGCTGATAGAAGTCCTACTTGTAAAGACCAGGTTTGGGAGGTTTCTCTTACCAAGAAGGACTGCATTAGTTCTTACAGTTCAGGCAATGTGTGTTATGGTTTGGCAAATAGTTTGTATTTTACTTATGACCAGAGATTTTGCCTGAAATTGAGATTAATTGTGACAAACTAATTAATCTGGCAGAAGAAATTTCCAGGTAGTCTAATGTAGTAGCTGTGGCTTGGGTACTGTTGGGGGCTTTTAGCCAGATTTATATTGAGAACCAAGAGCAGTGAGCCCAGCAGTATGCTTTAAAATATTGAGTTGGCCCAGAAAGGAAGCTCTAGTAGAGCTGTGGACTGCAAAGATAGAGTGGTGATCTCTGTTGCTGAGAATGAGCAGAAGAATCTGAAAGATGGCCTGAGGCCACCACAAAGGGCAGAAAGTCCCCGTTCTTTTCAGCCTCAAAAATGCCAAAGTGAAAGACTTCGCTTTGGGGAGAGGGTTGCAGAGCAACATGTTCCACAATGGCAGTGGCTGTACCAGGTTCCAGAAGGGCAGCAGGATAGAAAATTTGTTCCTCAGAATTATATTTACAATCTGCAGTGATTGAGACACTCAGCTCCTACATCCAAGAGAGTGGAAAGCCTAGTCACTACTGCAGCTAGCAGCAGTCCATGGCAGCATCTACATGGTGCTGGTTTTAGGTATATGCAAAATGTAAAATTATGAGGCTAAAGAGGCTTCCGCCTCAATTTCAGAAGACTTTGGAGGCCAGGCAGTATGTGTGCCCCTGAAATGGCAGTGTGTGTGTGGACTTGTGAATGTGGAGCCAATGACGCAGTGGAAAACCCAGAGGTTTGGAAAAACTAGGAACATGGATTATCTAGGGAAAACTGCAAGGAGAGAGCAAAGCATGCACAAGAGAGAAGCCATAGGAGCTATAACCACCAGAAGTGGCGTAAGGGTGGAGTCACTCAGGCCCTTTTGGAGCTCACAATTTGTAACAGATTGCTTCAGATGGTGGACTTGGAACTACAGGACTTAATGTTTGCCCTGATGGAATTTGGACTTGTTTTGGTCCCAATCCTTTGTATTCCTCTGTTTGTAATTTTTGGAATAAAATATTTTGCGCTATTGAATGTTGACAGTGTCTAACTTTTCATTTTACAGGGCCTTGCAACTAAGAGTTTGCTTTTTACATTCCAGATGAGACTAGAGATTTTTTAGCAATAATGAAACTGTTAGGAGTTTGACTAGATATCTTTTGACTAAAGGGATGTGCATGAGTTTTTTTTGGGGGGGCAGTGTGAAATACTATGATTCTAACGTAATGTAATGTTGACAAACTTAATCCTGATTCTTCAGGATTGTGAAACATGTGTCATAATGTTCAAGTTGTAGAAAGATGTGAATAATCATATTTTTGTATCTGAAAATTGATTTAAAGAAATGTGTGGTATGGTCAAGTGAACAAGGGATGTGATATAATGGTTGATACATTGTGTTAACTGAAGTTTAGACGTTCAACCCAGCAGGGAGGCCAGCATCCTTTGTAAACATCCTGAGTTTGTGAAAGAGTTTGTGAAAGAGGGAGGCGTGGGGATGGGGTGAGTATGGGGGGCTAGCAGGCATACAATATAAGGAAGGAAAAGAGGATTGATACCCCCTTTAGTCTTACTGCTTTTGCTGTCCTGTGCCACCTTGAACTGCTGTCCCTCTGCCATGCCACTGTAACTTGGGGCCAGCTGATTATAGACTGAAGCCTCCAGAAACTGTGAGATACATAAAGCTTTCCTTCCTTAATTTTGAGTGTTGGGTATTTTGTCTCAGCCAGGAGGAAAAGTAATTGAGACAAGATCTAAGAATATATGCAGCATCACCTAGGAAAAAGAAATTTCATCAGTTCCAGCTTTCTTGGTTCACAATTATTCATGCCACTTGAGAACGGGTATCTTTTTCTGTTTCAAGCAGCTATATCTTAACAGCTGCAATTCCAGGTTCATTTGTTATAAGCAATATAGACATTCTGTTTGGGATGGAGATGTGGTCCAGTAGTAGAACCCATGAGCAGCCTGCTCCGGGTACTTTACTCCAGCACCAGCGGTGGGAAAAAAAAAATCCCTCTGTACTGCTTGATACATTGTGTCAACTTGAGAGGTTCAGAAGTTTAATTAAGTGGCTCAGGAGAGATCCAGGATTCTTAGTTTGTAAACATCCTCATCTTCTGCAAGAGAAGGGCCCAGAGAGTTCTACACCCCAGCCCCAGGGTAGCCTGCTTATAACATAAGGAGAGAGGCTTGCTAGAAGCAGCAGCTGCTGCCCTTCCCTTTACTCTTTGCTGTTTTCTGCTACCATGAACTGCTGCCCTCTGCCATGCGCTGCTCTGCTTTGGAGCCAGCCGAGTATAGACTGAAGGCTCCAGAAACTGTGAGCTAAATAAACCTTTCCTTCCTTCATTTTGGTTGTTGGGTATTTTATCCCAGCAGCAAGTAAAAAAGTAACTGAGACACCCTCAGTGAGGAATTGCTTGGTTCTATCTGAGCTGGAAAATACCACCCCAATATTTGCAATGAGGTCTAGCAAAAGTCTACAGTGTCTCTCTTGCCCAAAAGGTGGAAAGCAATTTCCATAGCTGCTGCCAACATTTCCCTTCCCATTGTATTACATGAAATTAACACAGCCAAACCATGCCAACAGATTCCCTGAGCTCAAATCTAAATCCTCACTGTCATAGTGAGCAACTCCTGGCAGTATGGACCATGAAAAAGATTACTCAGGAACAAAACTTCATTGAATCCCTGGAGAGGCCCTGAAGGGCTATTTCTCAAATGAGAGCTCCCAGCAATCAGGGAGACTCTAGGAAAAGACAAAACTACCAAGCAGAAAACTCTCTGGCTTTTTACTAAAATGTTAGTGTATAAGAAAAAAGCAGTTTGGACCAGGAGCTGTCTCAAGCCTGAGAAGTTTTTCTTGGGGAGAGGGAAAGGACAATAGCTGGTCTCAATATGCTTGCTAATCCAAACTCCTTGCTGTTTAACCATGTGGTTCTCACAGGACTTGTGTGATTTTGCTCCCCAGTTAACAACTCACTCCTCACAGAGCCTGTGTGTTTTTCTCCCCACTGTCTAATTATTTACTCACACAGAATCTGCATGTCTTTTTCCTTGCAGTTTTATTATTTGTGTGCTTTTGCTCACATTTTAACCATTCACTACAATGTGATTTTTATCCCACAGTTTAATCATTCAATTTAATCATTCCCTCGCAGCCAGGTCCCTCACGCCTTAGCTGCTTAACTCTAGGAGAGAAGCGCAATTTCTGAACAATTTTGCATCCCATTTGTGAAGTGACGTTAATATTTAGTCCAAAGTCATTCATGTTTAAATAAGTCAATTTTGTAAGATTTCTTATCACTCATATTTTGTCAGCTATATAAACAATTTTCTAGGTATAGCAGAATTTGTTGGGTTTTCTTGTTATATTGTTAGACACTCCTTAAAATTAGCCTGATTGTATGAGTGAGTGAATGAATGAATGAATGAATGAATGAATGAATGAATGAATGCATTTGGGTTAGAAACCACATGTCATCCCCTTTCCTGGGTTGTTCAATCAGAATACCTACCCTGAAGTTGAAAATATATCATTTACACACTACAAAAGTATCCATCAAAATACTACATAATGGTATAATATGTTAATTTACATAATGGTATAATAGCTTCTTGTTCAGTTATTAACTTTTAAGAATTTCTTTAACACGATTTTATACATATACATATATTCTTTCTTTCTTTCTTTCTTTCTTTCTTTCTTTCTTTCTTTCTTTCTTTCTTTCTTCTTTTTCTTTCCTTTTTTTTTTGGTCTCGGATTTTGTAGGGGTTTCTCTTTCATTTTCACTCCAGAGTTGGCAGGCTCCACGACAAGGAGACATGTTCATGTCATGGTGGTCAGAAGCAGAGAGATCATGGACAATGGGAAGGAATGTACGCAGCCCCTGTGGCCCACCTCCTCTAACCAGGCTGTACTTCCCAACATCACATTTAGCAAAATCCCATCACCTCTCCAAAGCCTTGGCACAAGCGCATGAGACTCTGTGTGGCATTATGATTTGTGTCTAGGTGCCCTCAAAGCTCCTTGTGAGCAAAGAATTTTATTTGGAAGTAGCTGACCTAAGACTGGTAGAACACTACTGGGATAACAGTGCTGGGATTCCATATGGGTCATGCTGGATCAGCCCACTGATCACATGGGCACTGCCTTAATCCCAGTAGACTGGATAAGATAGGAGGAAGCCAACAGGGCTTGTCTCTCCTCTCCTCTCACTTTTGGTGTCTTTCACTACCCTGAGCAGTTGCCCCTCTGGCTCGCCACCCTGTCTTGGTACCAGCCAATTATGAACTGAAACCTCTACAAACTGTGAACTAAATAAACTTCTCCTCCTTTAACCTTATATGTCAGGTATTTTTGTCACAGTAAGGAGAGAAAAGTAACTGAGACAGGTGGACCTCTAGGTATAAGTTGTAACATTAATGCAGACTCCACGTCTGTCTGTGTGAAGGGGGATATATAATTCTCCTTTACCTTTTCCAGAATTTGTCAGCAATTACTGAGTTGGACATCAGATTTGAGGGTAGAGAGTTGCTCTTTGTGAGCCCATCAGGAATTCAGTCCTTTGGTTGCAAAGCCTTAAAGCTTATTTTAGAAATACAGCATCAGCAGACACTAAAGGTTCCTTGGGCTACTGCAATAATCATTCATATTACTATGTATACTATACTTGTCTAATATTTGATGAAAAGAATTTCCTATGAAATCCACCTCAGATATATAATGACACTTTGTCTTATTTATTTTTGCACATGTATAGGTGATTCTGTAGAGGGTATATTATTTTCTTAAGGAATACAAAATAGTAATAGAAACAATAGCACTAGAAATGGTACAAAATTTCACCAAAGTAATAGGAATTCAACAATGGCTGCTGCATTACATGATATATTGCAACAGATAGACTCAATGGATACTAAAGGATGTATGTTCTCACCTTTGCAGTGTATTGCCAAAGTGATCTCCATTTTTTTCTTGCTATTTTTTTTCCCCCAGTACCAGGGATTGAACTCAGGACCTTGAGCTTTCCAGGCTGGCACATATGCTGCTGAGCTATATCCCCAGCTCTTGTGTTCAAAATTATTATGAAAATTCACCTCTCAAGTAATATGTGTAAGTTTCTTCATACCAGTACATGATTGCCACCACTTGCTATCATAAGACCATTTTAATGTTTGGTAATCTGCAACAAGAAAAATATTTTGCTAAATTGTGTTAATTTGCATCATTTTAACTATGAGAGAAAAATAAATATGAGAAAGGTCAAGTGACTTTCTTACTAGCCATCGAAGTGCTTTTTTTTCTGTGTATTATTCTGCTCATATTTGCCAGGTTTTCCATAAGATTTTAACTTTTTATTATTAAAGTTTCTGCAATTTTTTTCCTACCTTTCAGATTATTTTTAATTATGTGTTGTCTTTGTTTCATGCACCATTATATTTCATGTAACAAACTTAATAAATTGCTATCATGACAAAATTTTAACATTATGTTATGTCAAGCATACATAGCGCCAATGTAATAAATCTAGAAAAAAATATTAATTTTTAAAAATTTTATTAGTACATATTGTGGTACATAATTATATTTATTGTGAGTAGTTGGTATACACACATAACACATTTTAATTTCTGTCCTTTTTCTAGAAAAGCAAAAGGAAATATGTTTGCATTGTAATATTAATTTTTTAAACTATCAGAGATTACAAGCAGTTTTTGTTTCTTTAATTTGCATTTTCTCAACTACTGTTAAAGTTCGTTATGTAAATTAGCCTTTTCATATTATACACATCAACCCTTTGTCTATAACTTACATAGTTAATATTTTATCTATAGTGTTACTTACCATGGATGTCTTGTAATGTATCTTTTAAGGTATATTTTAAAATTTTAGTGCAAAAAATGTCCATCTTTCTGCCTATGGCATCTGAATTTCCAGTCTCATTTAGAAGACGTTCTCTTACCCCTGTATTTTTCACATGGTTTATTACCGTGTTTTGATTATATTTAATATTTAATTATTTGGTCTATCTGCATGCTATCATTTTATATGGTAAATCAGTCAACTTTTACTTTCCTAGATAAATTTGTTAGTCCAATTTATCAAACCATCTGTCATTTTTCTTTTCTTTTCTTTTTTTTTTTTTTTGGATTTTAGGGAAGTGTCTACAGAGTGTTCAGGGTCTCACTACTAGATACGAGTCATAGTGATTTTGCCTGTTTATAGCCTCCCAAGAGCTGGGATTACAGGCGCTCCACCACGCCCAATCTGAATTCTGTTCTCAGCGTGCCCTGAGGGCGGGGCCGGCACTGCAGGCCTGGGATCAAACTTCTGGCCCCTGCACTCCGCTGAGCTATTTGGGCGGCCATCATTTTTCTAATAATACACACTGTTAACTTTGTCAGATGTTCACTTCTGCTGAGACACATGACAGTAAAATGTTTACACAATCCTTGATTTTCAAAGAAGGATAGTTCGTGCCTCCCATTGGGATTGATGAAAATATCTCTAGACGCTTATGTCTACCACATCCCACTGATATTCACCGGACAGAGGGACAGCTGATGCTAAACATTCCACAATGCTCAGAACACCACCTCTCATGGTCCCTAACATAGAGCTATCCAGCCTTAGAGCCCCGTACATAAAGATAAGAGAAACATCTTAGACCTAGGGCAGCCGGGTACCATCCTGGATTTGCTGTCTTGCAACACAGCTTTCATGTACGGTAAATTACAATAAATAGAGAACATTCAGTGTGTACTTTGTTGTCCTAATTGCTGTCAGGGAAATGGCTCCGTAATGAACTAAAGCAGCAACTGGAGAACACCAAGCAGGCAAACGTTCCCAGAGAGTCGATGTGAGAAGCGTGAGTGAGAGATCAGTTGGGAAGCAGGAATTGTGTGGCTTCTCTGAACGGAACTGGTCCATGCAAGCTTGCAGCCAAATTGGTCATGGGGCACCAGGGACAGCGAGTTGAGCTTGGGAAGATGTGATACCTCCCGCTGAGCTTGCTGATTCCCTGGGAGGACTGTCGTCTGCTGTATCCTAGATACAGCTAAGGAGATTGGGAACAGAGTGCCTCTTAAAAACAAAGCAGCAACTAATTGAGTCAGCGGTCTTGTCAAATTTGTAATTGTTTCTTATTGTCTGTCGCAATCTTGATCCATTTTCTCTTCCTGAAGCAAAACATACTTGATTGCTCTACTTTTACAATATACTCCAATAGTGTTTAGAGGGCTGAACAATATTCTCTTTTATTATTTTCTTACACATTCTCTTCCATTTATTTTTCATTAGAATATGAATTTTATTTTCCAATTCTTGCAACAGAAAAAAAGATAAACTATGAAGTGTTGCAATTCTAGCTATGATTTGCTTCAAAACTATTTGTATTTAAATGTTCATTCAAATAAATATCCGATATTAGGTCTTCTATCAAAAATGTTAGTTATTCCAATTAATGTTAGATATCAACAAAATTAAGGTCACTTACTTATTTGTATACAGATTAGTGAGACTTCAGGTGAAAAAAGAACAGTTTTATCTGTCACAGGTAACTTTAGTGACACATTATTTTGTTCATTGTTCTATACATCTGCCTTGATTTCTCTTGTGCTGTACAATTCAAATTATTACCAAAAGAGACATAAAGTTTCTATGAATTTATAAGTGGAAAAACTACCTGAGAGAAAACCATTGCTACTTTTTACACCATGTCCACAAGTGTATTTTTAATCTACAGCTACCTTTAAGATGTGTATTGGTAAAATACTTTATTATAAATAGAATATATATCATCATACTCTCAGAATTTTAATATTTTTAAACACCAAACAAGATATTTAGCTGAGAGCCAAATGAGAGCAAGTATTTAGCATGTATATTTTCATTGCTAAAAATTAATGTGTTATTTTTCATCCTGTAATTTATAGACCATAATAAGTAAGTACTTGACCAAGTAAAAACTTAATCATCATGCTTTAAAACTTCAACTAGTTATTGGCTTTTCATAGCTCCATCTAGATAAAAATAGCTTACTGCCTAAATATGTCATAATTATTCAAACTTAGAAATGATGAGTGACAGAAATTTAAAACAATTATGATTCTAATGAGCCACATCGATAAATTAGTCCCAATTTCAGTGATTCTCAAAGGCTGAAAATCACCTGGGGAGTTAATGAAATATTCGGTTTTGGGTACAATCTATATTTTGGTAGTCATTTTAGATAAGCATATGTTGGGATATCAGAGCACATTTTGGGAAGCACTACATTAATTTGTGCATAGATACTGATGGCTACATATTACGTGCATCCTCACTTTCTCCCTTCCTCATGCTTAAATTAATGGATTTGAAGGAAATGAGAAAATCATAATGACAAATACAATATGTTGAGCACAACTTATGGTCATAATTAATGTGTTCTGTGAGCATTACACAGTGGGTCCTCTTTATGTAAACTTAGAATCCATCCATAGATATTCTCTCTGTCACATAAATTAGGCAGAGTACCTCTAGCTTCAAAAGTTTTGAAATAACAGAGGACAATTTATTTTAGTAAAATGACTGTGAAGAAAGGCAGATGTTTTAACTACTTTTACCGATATGTAGACATAAAAAATATTTTTGCTCCATGGAAAATTCCCCAAATTATGCATATTGATACAACTTACAACAGTAACTTTGTGTATTTGTATGAAAATGTGTGCAGAGAAAATGTTGAAACTACAGTATAGTCTAATAAATAATTATATAATAATATTTTCCAATAGCATTCATTTATCTTGAAGATATGAACTCTATACAATCAAGAAAAGTAAAGCTTCTTCCTTCCAGTATTGGCTATCATTTTTATGATGGCCAGAATCATATATCATGGCATCAATAAATACAATATAGTCATAATTATTTATACAATGTAAATTCTCCAATGGAAACGTTGCAATAGAGACAAAGTGATTTTTTATTAAGATTTTGATTACATTAATTCAATTGGTCATGAGAGTATTGCAATTTTACCTCTTAATGGGAGTCATGTGGTGTTTTTCATGTAGTTGCTCATTGTTTAATGTTTAATGTTTAATATATCCATATCCTCAAGTGTGCATAATATTTTTAAAAATAATTTTATTGAGAAACAAATAGCAATGAGACAGTTTCAAAACTGATTATTAGCACAGTTTACATAATTAATACATTGCATATTGTTGTCTTAGTGGTTATTCATTGTACAAGATGAAGACATGATATCGTGTCGACAAACACTGTTAGAACAAATCTCTCTATTCATTGAATTAAGAGAATGCAGCTGCATGTGTATACTAACTATTTTCAGTATACAGATACAAAATGGTTGTCCATTTGTACCCCCCTTTTTTGGTTAGTTTTATCAGAGAAGGGCATTCCATTATCATTTAAACATTGTTGATGTGTGAATTCAGCAAAATATTCCAACTTACTCCAGTAGTCCATAATAGTAGTGGGTTTTAGGTTAAACTGGCAATTTCAGAAGTTATTGACTTGAGCCTTTTATAAAAGCTCAGAATATTAATATGGCTTTACTTTTTATACTTCATCTTTATACTTTTCTGCTGGATAGTTAAGATCAAGACAAAGCAAGACATATATAACAAATGTAACTTTGGTATCTGATAAGCTCAGTCAAATCCCTTCAAGATTTACCCTGAAACCTTGTACTGTAGTTTGTAATTCTTTGTCAGTGTCAGCCATGTGGATGAGTCATGGCCATTGCTGGACCAATTTGCCTGTGAAGGCCTGACAGAATGTTTTCCCTCCATGTGACTCTCCTTAGGCACACTCTACATCATCTATCACTTTCCTTTGTGGTCCCATAAATTCCTTGATCAGAAAATTTGGGACACAACTGAGTTACATGGTATTATAGTATAGGATCTCCTATGTTCTGAGTCTTAATTGACCTTGGAAGGCTAGGGCCAAAATGTTGGCTGTCGCTGCAACCCTTCTTTTTCTCTAATTTTTCATCTGCAAGCTTAGGTTGTTAACCTTCCAGAAGAGAAGCTTATTATTATTACCCTACAAAATAGGCAGTTGAGCTTAACCTCACTATCTGGCTGAATATCAAACATTTTAGGCATAACATGGAACAGGTATTTTCCATCAAGTATTGATATGTTAAACTTTCAATCCCTACAGAGTACAAAGAAAAAAAATTAAACAAACAAAAAAATTAAAAGTAGAAATAAACAGTTACATATTTTTACACAGAAATTTAGTAATCTAACCACATACAGCCTTGTAACAGGACAGTCCTGTGATTTTTTTTTCTTTTCTCTTGTTTTCATTTATTCCCTTTTTTTCCACAGCCTTTTTCCCCACAGCCTCTCCAACATTTGTTGTTCAGTGATTTCTTTATGATAGCCATTCTTTTTGTGGTGAGATGGTATCTCAGTGTTGTTTTAATTTGCATTTCACAGATGGCTAGTCAGGTGGAGCATTTTTTTCATATATTTATTAGCCTCTTTAATTTCATCCTCTGAGAAGTATGTGTTTATCTCAGATCCCCATTTCTGGATTGGGTCTTTAATGTTTTTTAGTTCTTTATAAATTCTAGAGAGCAGACCTTTGTCTGAGTGCTTATTAGTCAAGATAAGAACCCACATTGTGAAGATGGCCATATTCCCAAAATTGCTGTACCAATTTAATGCAATCCCTATCAAAGTACCACCAACATATCTCACAGACTGAGCGAAATCATTCCTACAATTTATTTGGAACCAGAAAAGACATAATGTCTTTTTGTAAAATCTCTTTCTTCTAATTTTTCTCAATGTTCAGAATACTTTTGTTATCTGTGGTCATGGACTGTGCAGCAGTAACCGTTGATCACCCTTTCTCCATCGCCTTGTTGTCCATTCTCCCTCCTCCCCTGAGGGCTACAATTCTGCTTGAATCTATGGGATCAAATTTTTATAGATCAGGTAACAGTGAGGTAATGAAAGCCTTGATTTTCTTCCCTGGTTTATTTCACTTAACACAAGTCTGCCGTTCTACCCATGTTGTTTCAAATGAGGGTATTGTATTCTTTTTAACAGCTGTATACTTTTCCTTTGTGCACATTTACCCTATTTTCTTTGTTCATTCACCAGTTGGTTGGCAGTTTTCCATTTCTCAGCTACTATGAATGGTGCTGCAAAGAACATGGTGTTGCAAATGTCATTCAACCTGCTGGTTCCACTGCATTTATTGATGTAAACATGTGCAGAGATTCTCTTTCCTCCATATGATCACCAGAACTTGGTATCTTTGGTTTTTTGATAACAGCCATCATTTTAACTGGGGAATGATGATATCTTACTGTGGTTTTGATAGCTTCATATTAATGGCTCCATAATAAATGAAGGAAACAAGAATTCTGAAAAGAGTGTGTTTTGGAGGGTTCTAATTTTTCTTGAGTAGCTTTTGGTCAAATATATTTTTGGCAAACCATGAATGAGCACCTAGAGTTAGAATCTATGCAGCACAAGGGAAGACTCATTTCAATTTTTGAGAGCTACACTAGATGAACATTTCTGGGACTAAAGAAAGAGACATTGTACATTCAGTGATTTGCTGTCCAGATTGAGATTTAGCACAAGGGTTTAAAATTCACCAAAACAAAAATGAATTGAAAAAAAAAGTTCCAGTCATTCCATATGCCAGTCAGAAAAAGATGGACAATGTACACACAAGCAACAATATGACACTTTTCATTGCAAGTATGTCTGGCTACTGACCTATATATAAGCTTCTTTTATTTTCTATTGAAAATGAGATGAAGACCTTAGGAAAAAAAATAAAACTGAAAATGTAAGACTGAGGGAATCCAGAAAATTAGCAAATTCTAGGGAGAAGTTCTTATTTCACGATACCCATGAAACTGAGAGTATCAATTAATTCACATTTTTTGTCACATGAAAGACAAATGGAGAGCTTCTACTGTATTCCTGCCCTCTTTCAAGATTATGCCTTTGGTTTTTCTGTGCTAGAGATGCTGCTATTCAGATGGCTGAAGTATGCCACTTGTCCAAAAGCAGGGTTCAATCTGATATTTTGTTCTAAGGCCTTGATTCTTGAAAAGCAGCATATTAGAAAGCAGATGGAAGAAGTGGTGGAACATTGTGACAAGGACAGTGTCTTAGTTACTTCTCTTGTTGCTGAGACAAAATATCAGACACACAAAGTTTATTTAGCTCAGAGTTTGTAGAGCTTGCAGTCCAGAGTCAGCTGGCTCCAAGGCAGGTGGTGTGGCAGAGGGTGACAGTTTGTGGGGGCAGAAGATACAAAGCAGCAAGAGCAGAGGGGAAAAAAGGACAAAATGGAGAAGCAAGCTTCTGTCCATCCCTTATTTTGCCTACAGCTCTAGGACAAGAGCAACACTCACACTATCAATCTTAGCAGGAGACAATGAGCCAGTCATGGACTCTAAATTCAGCCTGTTCTAGAAGTCCTGACCCAACCTCCACATGAGGCTTTGGGGGCACGGGGGCCAGCCAGACATAAAGCATAACAGATAGTGATGCGGCAACAAGTAAGCTCAGTTAGTGCAAAGATCCACTTAGGCTGACCTAAATAGAGCAAGATACTCAAATGAAGGCAAGCAGGCCTGGCTTGGTGGTACGTGCTTGTAATCTCAGCACTCAGGAAGCAGAGGCAGGAGGGTTGCTGAGAATCCTAAAATTCATTAAAAAATTGCTCTCAAAGATATCTTTACAAACCCAAACCTTTGAAACAGATATAAATGAATCTCGCCTGATTGATGGGGCGGTGTTATGGAGCCTCACTTGTGCCC
>NW_004524580.1:15480463-15481904 GCF_000260255.1 Octodon degus
CACATCTGCAGTGTGAATAGAAGCTCTCTATGCTGGGAACCGATGTGGGAGAGGACTTTCATTCATATGGAACTGAACACCAGAAATGCCATGTTTCAGGGCTTCAAGGTCAGGAAAAGTCTTGAGTTGGTGCAATGATGCCAGCTGGATAATGAAGCACTCATGAGGGCACAATGAGAACTCTGAGCCTTTGAGTGTGTCAAGAAGCACACACTCCCAGCCCCCTACTGGAGCTATCACTCCCAGTCCCCTACTGGAGCTATCAGAAGTGAAGAGGGAGCCAGCTCTCCTCCAAGAAGTCCTCATGCAATACTTTGCGAGTAAGATAAATAATTACTGTTTAGAGAAGAATATGTTAAAAGATTTGCTTATTGCTGATCCTGCTCCTATACATCCTCCTTTTCTTGGTAATCTTAGCTCCTATAGCAATGTGGTGTTTTTCCCTTCAAACGCCAATTCTTTAATACAACTAACTGAACAAGGAGCCATGGAAGCTCTTAGAGGTGCCTCAGAGAAACAGAACCCAGGCTATTGCTGTACCTGAAGAATACACTAATAGAACACTGTTGATATTGTGGGAAGTTTTCAGCTTCTATACATGCACCAGAAGTTTCCTTGGGCATAGGGTGATACCACCAAAGATTGTATGTGGAAGAAGATTGTAAAAAAGTAACTACGACTTTAGAGTACTTGCTAAAGATGGGAAGATTCCAAAAGTCAACAAGACTGTGGCTGAAACGGCAAACAAATTTAACCTAGAAATGGATAAGAAAGACCCTGAAAGTCTCTGGGAATTGTTTCCTAAGTAACTGAATGATAAGGAGTTATTTGAGCCTCAATAGGAACGCATTGTTGAAGGAAAGACAAAGAAAAAAGGCAACAGCTAGAGAAGAAAAATAAGAACCTACAAAATATTTGATGTAAGCATTTAGCAGAAGCAGTTAGAGACCTCAATAAATCCCATAATAATTTTGCAATCTTTGGGGCCGGGGAGATAGGTCAGTAGAAAAAACGCTTGTCTGGCAAGTACAAGGGCCTGAGTTCAATCCCTGGTTCCACAAAAAAAAAAGTTGCAATTTTGGACCTCAACACTACAGGTTTTCGTTAAGCAAGAATAATGGTGGTGGGACATTTTCCACTTACAAGAAAATTTATAATGAAAAGACAAATTCTAAGCAAATCCACCATGGATGTGTTATTGAAAAAAAGAATACCTGCTAAGGAATAGTCATGCTACAGATCCTTTGCAAGGGATCCAGAAGACAGCGCTGTTCTCACAGAAGCTGACAGTTCCATGCATGTTGCAGGCTCTGGAGACCATCGAGTGGGAAAAGATAAGATGGGGGAAGACAATGACATTGGTGATCCTAAAACTGTGTACATCAGCAGTAATATTGCTGTTTGCTTCTTAGTGTTAATTGCTTTCAAAAAGTAAAAAAAA
>NW_004524580.1:15491384-15514843 GCF_000260255.1 Octodon degus
AAGTACAGATCAGAGCCCCCCCAAGTGAACCACAGCCATTCTCAATGACAACAGCGTTGTAAGCTCCTTGAGGGATGAGAACAGCTGAGTTCATGTCAGGAAAGCCACACAAGTTCCTCATGAGACTCAGCAGTCCCCCAAGAGAACCAACAGTTCCGTAACAATACCTCTCCTTGTTCATCAGTGCTTCTTTTCATTTTGTTAGCAACAGCCCTCAGGTGGACCTCCCACACACAACATCAGGCCAGCTCAGTTCAAATGGGTGTTACATTTTAACTGCTAACTGTCAATTCACCACCGGCCTCCATATTCCCACTGTCGCCCGTAGCAATTTTCAGTCCTGCAAATTCCATTCATGGTACATGCCCTATAAAGGTATATCATGTTTGTCTGTCTGTTTATTTATCAGTACCAGGGATCTATTTCAGAACCTTCTACTTGCTGGGCAGGTGCTTATGCCACTAAGCTATCACCCTGGCCATATTTTAAATCTTTTAGCACACCTTTGTTACTGTACATCTTCTATGTTTTAATAGAGAAATAGTACTAAGTTAAAACTGCCTATAACACTCAGTTCTATAACATTCTGTATAGGTTTCAGATCTAGAGATAACAAACCATATTATGCTGCTCAGCTGTGCAGTGTTCAGACAATACCAGTTAAGTTTGTGTAAGTATCCCCTCGGATGCTTCATACAACGATAATACCACTTAATGATGCATATCTCAGAATATGTCTCCAACATTAAGTGATGAATAACAGGATTAAAAAGTAATTTCCTAGATTTTTTTTGTTTTCACCTAAAAATAAATAAGAAATGTGTAATAAAAATATGTTTATTCTTACAGAAATAAAATCTAGATAAAATATGGAATAAAATCCATTTTGGTATAAGGAAAGAGAAAATACTTTCCCCAAAGTCCATCTGCCTAGGATGAGTGGAATGGTAATAAATCCATCCAATTCAGTCCTAACATGGAATTTGGCCTTGTAAGTGAGTGTTTAGTCAGTTCAGTGTTCTGCCTGTGTGCATCCTTCCCATCCAAGCAGATTTTGGCTCTCCAAATGCCTTTCCTATCTATGATTCTACTGCCAGCTATTGTAAAAGAACTTAAGTTTTTGGCTAGGGAAGACATTATTGTTTGCTCAAATATTCCTTCCTTGGCATATACTTTTTTAACAGATGCTACCCAGAAAGACAGACCTCATATGATCAGGCATTACAGGTGCTACAGCAAAGAAATAAAATTAACTGAAATAAAATTAACTTCTTTCGTTGGAATAGACTCACCTCTTGACATCTATGACTTTTTAGATATATTTAGATCAATACATCCTTCAGTCTTTGGTTGGGTTAGCAGTTGAATTTCAGAGACTGCCAAGTTTTAGTTTCCATATGAACAAGTGTCTCGGATAGAGAATGAGACTACCATCAGGCTATTTATGCCGATACTTTTTGTTCCTCCCTTGCTAATCCCAAAGCAAACAAAAATAAATAAATAAATAAATAAAAGCCACTTAAAAGGAATTGGTGGACTAGTTTTTCCAAATAAAATAGCAAAGGAATTCATGACAGAGTGCCAGAAATAATAATTTAGGTGAATCAAGTGTCTGTTCATGGCATGAGGCAAAAAAATTGAAGGCCTCTAGCTAGATTGTGGAGGAAAAGTGTTAAGCTTTTTTTTTATTGTTTTATGGAAATGTTGGATCTATAGATCTGTTTGAAGTTTTGAGTTTTCATAGGTGAAGGTCACTTTCCATTTGTGATTCATCCCAGAAAGAGCTAAAGGAGGCTTCACAGAAGATAGTTGACATAGTCAGAGAGCTGTTATTTTAAAGTACCTGAACGAAATCATTCTTTTCATATAGAAATGCTGTCAGTCAGATTGCAATAAAAACAAGATTTCAAAGTAAAAAAAAAACATCATCTTGAACTAAAATTTTAACCTGTTTTGAAGCAAATGATATATGTTGAATGAAAAAATATACTAATCACAGTTTTCCCTAAAAATTTCTAAATTCTAATGTAAACATTTAATTGGTGGGAAAAGTCACCATATCATTATCCATTCTGTTTTCTTCACTACAAAATAAAATGTATGCCAGTGGCAAGCATAGTAGTGATTATGACTGTGTAGGTGCACCCAGCCTCATACGGTCAGAAGTGGAGCTTTTACACAGGTGGCAGGATCTGCAGTGTGTGATTGATTCAAGGTACTATGCTAGGATTAAGGGTGTGAGTGCTAGCTGATCTATGGGCGTACAGGCTGGATAAAACATAAGGGACAGAAAGAAGCTTGCTGCTAGTTACAGCACCTGTAGCTTGTCGCTTGCTTGCTTTCGCTGACTTCTGCTTGCCACGGGCTATTTCTCCTCTCTCATACCCCTCTGCCATCCACCCTGTCTTCCAGCCAACTGACTATGGACTGAAATCTCTACAACAAACTGTGGGATGAAATAAACCTTTCGTCCTTTTACGTTGGGTGTTGGGCATTTTACCTCAGCAATGAGAAAACGTTCACTAGGAAAACCACATTTTTCCTAGTGATGAAAACCCTTTTCTTATTTATTCATGCTTTGGACGCTAGAGATGGATCTATGGCTTTTAAACTGAGACACATTTCCAGGCTTTTTATTTTTTATTTATGTATTTTTTTTAATTTTGAGACAGGACCTCCCTGTCATTATGGCTGGACTTGAGTTTGTCATCCTCCAGCCGTAGCCACCCTGAATGCTGGGGTTACAGATGTGTACCACCCCTTCTGCTTCAGATATACCCTCTCTCTCTTTTCTGCCAAACACTCCATAAGTAAACTTTCTCAACCAACTACTCTACTATGGCTTGTGTCTGTAAACTAGCCAACATCTGCCATCCACTGTTTCCTTTCTGTTGTTTGTTTCTTAGTCCGGTCCCACCATAGTAACTAAATCTTTACTCTCTGTTTTCTCAAAAGAATCTCTGAATTTCTCAGAAGCAGAAGCTGTGACCTTATCGCCTTTGAATTCCTAGTATTTTTTGTAACCATATAAAAGTTGACTCATTACTCGCTGAATAAATGTGTAAATAGATACATGTGCATGGTGATTGCTCCCTATCAATGTTGTTAATATAGGAGCTAAAAAAGTTCTCATCGCTTATATGCTCTTCACAGAAACTGTTCTACTCTAAGTTACTTTTGAAATGAAAGATTTGGAAGCATCTTGAAACTCTTCAGCATTTTCTATGAATGCATGGATGATTTCTGTATTTAGGTCTTCAATTTAAAAAGAAGTAAAGCGAACTGTTTGCATGAAATATATATTATGTTGATGCCCATGATTATGGATAAGGGTCTCATAATCCCTGACATTTTAAAACATGGAAATGCTTGATTTTAATTGT
This sequence comes from Octodon degus, assembly GCF_000260255.1. Lineage (NCBI taxonomy): Eukaryota > Metazoa > Chordata > Mammalia > Rodentia > Octodontidae > Octodon > Octodon degus. The sequence continues at coordinate 15,494,768 of NW_004524580.1, forward strand.
CTTTGCTGTTATTGGTTATAGCTGTATTTGTGTTATTGGCTTTACTGTGAAATGAACTCCTCCTTACTCTAAAATTTTAGATTCATCACTAGATAAAAACGTCTTCCAAAGGATTTAATTTAAATTTCTTCTTTGTATGCAAAAAAACAGGGATGATTTTAAGGGTAGGGACAGAAAAGGAGACAGAAATGGTCTCAGGATGTGAAAAACAAAAGACTTGCTTTTTATCAGCATCAGAGACTGAGAAGCCATAAATTTATAAACTCTTGGGAATTCATTGAAACCTGGCGTAAGTTGCTGGTCAGTGATACAGTTTGAGATGTTAAAATTTGATGCTATATGTGTGTCTATTCCTGTGTCTGTATGTTTGTGTAAAATTATAGAGACTTCTGTTAATTTCTCAAACATCACACAATTTTTTATGATCATGTTTGATCACTAACTTAATGTCAAAACTGTAGTTTAGCTTGTATCACTTGACTGCATCCTCAATATTCCTAATCTTAGTAGTGACACCTAAATGTACTTACTTATACCATGATAATCAGAAAACTTCCTCAAATACACATAAAATATTGTAAAGATAAATATTTAAGCTTAGGGAATAAAAAGAAAAGCTAAACAATGAAATTTAAAATTTTAATAGGTAAAATCAATATGCATTGCTACATAAATTTGGAAAAACAACAAGAAATAATAACTACATTTGACTATCATTTGATAATTTGGGTCAATCTAATTGTTTCACTTCAATATAATTTAACAATTACTAAAATATGTTAGGAGAGTTTTGATATTCAATGGACTGTGTTTTACATATTAATAATTAAAACCAGATTGGTACAGTGATGCATAACTACAATCTCAGCAATCTGGAGGCTGAAACAGTGATTTTGAGGCCAGCCTGGACTTTGTAGTGAGACTTTGACTCCAAATAAATAAAGAAATGAAAATAAGCAGTTATGCTTTTGCTGTAGAGCTGTTTCTATAACACATTTATTTTGTGAGGTTAATTTGTGAAGTAAGCCTGGCTCATTTTTTTTTCATATGGTTCTGTAGCACACTACAGAAACCGAATGTGCATTTTAAAGAAAATTTATAAAGTATGGAATTTACAAGGAAAAACAATCCACAGAACTCCTCATATAAAGCATTCATATGAATACACATGTCCTCTGACATCTTTGGCAATGCAGACAAACCATATATATATAATCTCTGCCTTGTAACTGCTGCTGTTTTTGTACATTTGATCTGACCAGTTCAAGTTGTATCAGGATGACTCGTGTGACAAGCAGCTTTATTCTTGTGAGAATACATCATTCAGGGATGTTTATAGTGTTTAGTATCAATGTTAAGCTTAAGTTTTGGATTGTATTTAATGGGACTTGGATTTTCTCCAGACTCTTGGACTGCTTCATTAATGTATAATTTGTTGTTGTTGTTTTGGTTTTTGGTGTTTTTTTTCTTTGGCTGGCTCAAGCTGCCTTAAGTGTGAATCTGGCAAGGCAAGGCAAGTGGAGCTGGGGATCAAACCATGGTATCCTGCGCCTGACTGCATTTGCATGAGTAGGCGCTTAAACAACTGAGCTAACCTGCAGTCCCCTAGCATGTGGGCAAACTAGACAGATAGATAGATAGATAGATAGATAGATAGATAGATAGATAGATAGATAGATGGATGGATGGATGGATGGATGGATGGATGGATGGATGGACGGACGGACGGACGGACGGACGGACGGACGGACGGACGGACGGACGGACAGACAGACAGACAGACAGACAGACAGACAGACAGACAGACAGACAGACAGATAGATAGATAGATAGATAGATAGATAGATAGATAGATTAAGTTACTTAAGGCATTAAATTTTCACCTTGTAATTATTTATATACAATTCTTTTTACCAGTAGCCAATCCCATTTCCTCTTTTTCATCAATGACAGAGCAGTGAAGTAATAGTTCATTGACCTCTTAATCACTACAATGTCATGCAACTGGTGTAGAAATATGTAAATATATAATTAGCTTCAAAACTATACCATTCTCAAGAAGAAAAGCCTTTCAAATTGTATCTAGGGAAAATAGACATAATAATAGTTATCTCTGATATGGTGAAAATTGTCATTGAATACATACATATTAATTATTTCATTAATAGGGGATTTAAGAACTTCCTTTTCCTCTCCATCTCTGGTTCCATTTGCTCTGCTAGACAACACATTTTCTTAAATCTATTAGCATAAGCAGCCTCTTAATAGACAGATCACCATGTTGATTACACAGGCATGTGAGTAATGTGCTCAAGATGTTGTAGCCAGAGCTGACAAGGGAGATATCTAGCAGAAACTGGAGTTCATCTGATACAGTGTGCTGCTGCCCACTGTGCCCATTGTTTGCTGGATACCATGTAAAGGGCTGCAGGAGACTCTTGATAGGAACCGACATAGACACTGGTCTGGGATCTGTGTGGCAATGGAGGGGTGAGGTGATCTGCAGCCCTACCTGCTACAAGAAGAGTCTGGAGGTGGGCTGGGCAGGCTGCTGCAACCCTGTACAGATAAGAGACCACAGCAGCCTGGCAGCTGCTGATAAGGACAGTTGGAATAACCCCAATTTATCAAATGTTCTCTCTCATGGATAGCTTTTAAAGTTTCAAAAAAAAAATCATTACCCCTTCCTTCTTATAATTAAAATCATTGGGTATCCCAAGTTATACAGTGTAGTAGCAAAGAAGGTTTTAATTGCTCTTTTCTACATGTTTATATATTTCACAGTATATTTATTATTTGTTTTAAAATTCTTATCTGCTGGACATTTTTTTTTCAAAAGTGCAGCTCTAATCAACTGTTAGGTTTTTTTTTTTTTTTTCTGACAAACATGGTTTTATAAAACTTCCTGCCTATTTGGGCATTTTCACTGCTGTGATATGCTCTGGGATCTCAGGAAAAAAAGGCCAGCTGTGCTGTCCTTAATTTTGTTTTTTATCCCTCATCCAGGTAAGAAAACTGCTGTCACTTCTGCCAAACACCTGTGAACAGTTCATCAAGCTGCAGTTTTCAATCCTGACATATTTATAAACCTTAAAACAGTATAAGAACATTGATTTTTTCTGTTTTAAATCAAATGAAGCCAGAATATAATTTTTTTAATTGAAAAATTGGTAAAAGTGCTCTAATATCACTAAGATGTTACCTCTTTGAATATTTAAAAAATATAAATCTTTAAAAATCACACAAGTAAACTTCTAAAAACATGTCTACACTAAGTGGAAGTTTTTACTAACTGAGCTTTGTTTTAGATTTTATCATAAATGGGCAAAACTGGTATGTACTATATACCTAACAAGTTTGCAGGAATTAGATTGAAACAGTTATTTTAAATGTTTAAATAGAATTTTATATGTGTTTCTGACATATTTCTGTTAGGTTTTGAGTAAATTGATATTCTTCCACAAACACAAGGGGAAAGTTATTTTAAAATTTTAAATTGATTAATGAGAAGATACTAGTGTCACATAAATGCAAGAAAATGACAGGAGTCATAGAGAAAGGACCAACTGCATATTAAATTTGGATTCAATATCAGTTGGAGAATTTGTAATATAATTTACAAAGAAGAAATTTATTTTTCATGATTCTGAAGGTAGAGGAGTCCCAGAAGACGGTACTGGCTGATTCAACTCCTTGTAAGATTTCTGTCCCTGCGTTATAGACAGCCATCTGTTAATTGTGCTTTCATATGGCCCATAAAGTAGAACTTAGACTCTCTGCTCTTGTAGGGACGTTCCTGTCCTTTATCCACCTACCTAACTGTGACCACGTCCCAGAGATCCCCGGTATCAGCATATGAATTAGGGGAGTAGTGAATATTCCGTTGTTGTTGGGAGACATCTCTAGAGACAACAAAGCATGAAAACAGATTGGTGACTTTATCTTTTCTGTGACTCAAGAGCATTTCACCGCTGTCTCTTTGGCCTGAAAACTAAACACTCATCCACCCAACATTAACAATGAGCTAGTTTTCTCTTAGGTTTTTAAGAACATGCCTCAAAACTGTACTAGTTAATTCTGTTGCTGCTACTTACACTAGCTATGCAGTTAGTTTTATTCTCTCATTACTACCATATGTTGCCTCTTCAAAAGTCTTAAAATCTATATTAGAAAAGTGCACAAAATGAAATAGACTACTTTCATTATAAATCTGTAACATATGCATTTACAGATTATTAATTATAAAAATTAATGGAAGTATACATGAAACAAACAACATTTCTAATGCTTATGACATGTATTGTTTTATGCATAAGTTAAAAAATGTATTTACTTGCAGTGCTGGTGATTGAACTGAGGACCTCAGCTATTACCTATAGCTGTATACATTTGATTAAACAACAAAGAACATTGTCAAAAAGTCAAAGGAACAGCATTTATTTAGGAAATAAGAATTAAATACACATACATCAACTCAGGGCAGTTCTGAGCAGTGAGTTTCCTGTAAAGAGAGAGCAGGAGGAGCTTATTCATGCAATATGTTTGAATAATATGTAAATGTATTCATGTTTATATTTTTCATACAGTTTCTCAGAGATGATTGTTCATTGACTGGGGAGAAACACTAAACTGCAAATGTATTTTGATTGGTTAGCTAATTAGAGAACTCATACATGAGCAATGCTGACAATGTGATAGATGAGAAGAGCCTGATTCATTTTCCTTCTGCCAGCTGAAGCGGATAGGGGTGGCTTAGCCAGTAGCTGTCTGCCTCTCCCTCATTTCTCTTTGCCCCACCTAGGAAGCTAATGTATTGAGGCAGTTTGCTTCAGTGTCCTCCTGGCTATCAAATGTCATTTTCTCCTCTAAGCAGTGCAACCTGGAGCATGGTGCCCCTCCTCAACTCCAACCACTTCTGTAAATACTGTCACATTTTTGAAGAAGGAAGAGGGAACCCTAGGTGGCTAATATCAGGAAGAGAAGGATTTCCATACCAACAGTAACAACAACCCTTCTAGAACATTCGTTTGCTTCATCCCTGTCCCCCACAGGCAGGCTGCTATACACATAGCACGTCACAGTCATTGTAGCCTAGGGGGTGTTCCTTCTTCTCTATCTTCCCACATCCCCTCCCATCCCTACACTACAGCACAGCACTGTTACAATAGAACACTCACTTTGGTATTCCCTTAAATCTGTTCCTGACTTATTTCTCAATTAGCATGGGCTCCAAAAGTCCCTCAAGTCGATGTGGGACTTTAATTCTGAGTAGTGTGGACAGAGCAGTCATCTTCCAAGAAAGACAAACAAATACTGAAAGCCATTATCAGGGGAACACTCCACAGTCCAACAGTCAATGAAAACAAGCAGCTGAGCACAGTATCTAGTGGGTTGAACTATGGAGTATGGCACAAGATGGCGTTCATGTTGACAGCTCTGAGTGGCAGTGACCAGCAGCTGGCTGTGTCAATCATTGGCTTCCAGCATTACCTAATGTTATTACCTAATTGTGAATTTGTTTATTTACAATTTCCATCTGAATTGAAAGAACCCCAGTCTGACTGGAAACAAATATGGATGAATGCTGACTCTGTGTTTATCAAAATATTTTCTAAACAGAGTACAAATTAAAATTAAAACAAAAAATAACAAGTGATAAAAAATTTTACGTGACAAAGTAATGTGAGTTTCGCAATATTTGTTGCAATACATAGTACTGTCTTCCAACTAGTAATTCATATTACCAGATATATGCACGCAAATTTAGAAGAAGAAAAAAAGAAAGAAATGTATAAGAAATTAAGAAGAGAAAAAGTACAAACAATTGAAAAAGGGAGACAAAACATATTAAGTTTTATCTGTGACTTTCCATAGACCAGCAGAAATGCACAGTACAGTTGTCCAAACCATCCTGCTGCCATACCTAGATAAATCTATTTCCCCCATTACTATTCTGACATTCTCCTCCACTCAGTAACTCTTTCATTTCAAACAAGTTCATTCCCTTTTCCTAGTATCTATTGTGCCCTTCAGAATCCATTTTTTTATTTCAGCTTCTCACACTAAGGAGACAATACAATGGTTGCACATATGGGTCTGATTTATTTCACTTAAGATTATGTTTTCTAGAGGCCTGTCCCTTAGCTCAGTTGTTTAAGTGGCTGCTTCAACAAAGCAGTCAGCCTCAGGTTGTGGTTCAATCCCCACAACTCCAGCCAGTCAAATATGCCATGAAGGCATTCTGAGCCAGCCTAAATAAATAAATAAATAAATAATGTCCTCTAGTTGTGTCCATATATCAACAAAAGACTCAAATCTATCCTGTTTTATAGCTGAATAATACTCCATGGTGTAAAAATACCACAGCTTCCTTATACATTCTTCAGTTTATGGGCATCTGGACTATTTCCAGGATTTAGCTACGACAATTCGTGCTGCTATTAACATAGATGCACATATATTTCTGTGGTATGAGGTTTTCAGTTCTTCTGGAAAAATATCCAGGAGGAGATAGCTGGTTTTAACGGGATTTCCAATCCTGGATTTTTAAGGCTACTCCACCCTGATTTCCATAGTGGTTGCATCAGTCTACACTTCCACTAAGAGTGCTGAAGGGTTCCTTTTTCTCCACAGCCTCTCCACACTTGTTAAGGGCTGACTTCTTGATGGTAGCCATTCTTTCTAGGGAGAGATGGAACTCAGTGTTGTTTTAATTTGCATTTCCCAAATGACCAATGATGTTGAATATTTTTTCATATATTTACTTGTCATTTGCATTTTTTCCTCTGCGAAGTGTATGTTCTATGGGAACATCATACACTTCACAGATTTGAGTACAATCTTCTCACCATATCCCAACTCCCTTCAAAGAGGTGTAACCTTAGTTATGTTATTTTTCTTCATGACATTAACGTTTCAATGTTTTATGGCACAAAATATTTTTTAAAGATTTTGATCAAAATACATATGTAAAACATACCACCATGTACAAGAATCTATATTTTCTTCTACTACATTTTACAGGTTTGAAAGAAAGTTTTGTGTGTGCAAGAGTGTGCATATATATGTTACATTTCTATCCAATCAATCATCTTCTGAGGGGTCATGAAAAGATTTTCAAACTCAGGTGTCAAAGAAATATAGTTTCCCTCAGTGTCGTTCAGTGGGAAGTCTGAACAGTATTGTTGGAACATTAGCCTTTGAGCTTCCTTCCCTGCTTCTTATGACCATCAGATATAGTCAGATTTGTCATAGCAATGACACTACTTATCTGGCATCAAAATTTGTCCTCATTACTTTCCTTGCTGCTGAGACAAAATACCCAACACTTGCATCTTAATGATGGAGAGTTTTCTTTTGGTTCACATTTTCAGTTCCTGGTCAGCTCCTGCAGGACAAGTATCATGATGCAAAATCCTGGGTGAAGGTAAGCTGCTCCTGTTTTCGTTGGCACAAAGCAGCAAGAGGCAGGAGGAACCAGGGGAGAGAAATGCCCTTCTACATTATTCCCCAAGTGACTAGCCTTTGACCAGTTCTCAGACACTATGTAAGTCAAAGTCAGATCAGGCGCCTCATAATCCAATTACCATCAGCTATCCTAATACCTAATATCCTATTCTTTGTAGATACACTGGGAAATTTTTTTTAAATGCTTATCCTTACTTTCTAAGTTTTTGTAATGGAAGTGTATGCTTTAATTACAAAAGACAGAAACACATGCTACTTAAGGTATTTGGGAAACTTGCTTTCAGTCTTGTTTTATGAAACATGTGGCCTACGTATGGAAAATGGAAAACCCTATTTATTTGATACATTAGATTGAACGTATGTATTATGGTATTATGAACATGGAAGATATGGCCAATGTCCTTATGGAGATTATACTCCATTGATTTAAAAGGAAATGAATTAGTAAACCAGGCAGTTTGGGGACCTAATAAAGCTAACATTATTTTAAATTTAGTACAGTATAGTGTACTTATTTTTAAATCACAGGAAAACCTCTATATTCATAAATTTCACACCCATGAGTTAAACAAACAGATTTTTTACATAGTTAAAATGGTCATTCTGATATATGAATTTAAAATTGACAAGAATATGGAAAATTAAACTAAATTATCTGAAATATATAGTTAAGTGATGAAAAGAGATATTATTGTCTTTGAAAGTCCAAACCTGCCTTTAATTTTTCCTCAGACTTTGTTAATATTTCAGGTATGGAATTCTAGGTTGGAAACTGTTTTTACTCAGAAACCTGACAAGCATTGTCTTCATTGATGAAAGGAGTTCTGAAGGCATGTGTTACTCTAGGAAACATCCCCAAATCCTAGGAGATTTCACAGGAGATGAAAAAATAAATCAGAGGTAGATTTTTATGCTGCCCCTGATAAGGGAATCAGCCAGAATAACAGCAAAAGCTCACAAATCTTACAGTGAGAAAAATAAATATATATACCTTCTGGATACTAATAGATAATATCTAACTGGATAAGACTGTGGTACCTTTAAAGTATTTGTGATAAACAATCTTTAAAAGTAAAATGTTGAAGTTTATGTCTTATGTCTCCAATAGTAGCCTTTCTAAATATATCTCCCCTTCTTTGAATATTATAACACAATGCTTTAACAAGGTCCTGAGGTGGAGCCAAGTAGAAAAGAACACTTGTGTTTCGATGAAGTAAGAGACCCAGGCATGAAGGACAAGTGCCCTTTTTTTCCTTCTTATATGTAGATTTAGGTAAGTGTCCAAACATTATTTTAAATTTAAATACTACCCAAAAAATGTAAATACTACCAAAGTCCTGGTAATATCTCTCTTTAAGTAACAAAACTCCTGAGTTCAGGGACTGTGGTTTGCTCCTCCTGGTGACAAGCACCTCTTATACTTTTGCTGTAGAAGAGTTATTTCCAGTATCTAGGTATGGGGCCAGTAAATGGAACACAGGTGTGTGAACTTTCTATAAGGAGAAACTTCACAATAAAGTGGACCTGGATGTATTTCCACTTTTTAAAAGATGATTAGTACAGAGTGCCATTGTGAAGTCTGTAGTTTTTCACTGCTGCTGACTTAGGTTTCAGTAGTGCTGGCATCTAGCAGGTCATCAACAAGTACCTGTTGACCATTGAAATAAAACATCTCAAGATTTCCTCAACGCAATGTGTTTGATCTTCAAAGCAGCCAACTAAGGAGTCATTTATTTTTTCCAACGTTTTGATCTTTGCTCGAAAATTTCTTGAAGCAATTAATATGCTTCAGAATAGGATTCCAGTGTTTATAATATAGTCAGGCTGGCTTTCCTACAGGTAAATTTCCTACAGGTAAATTCAGTTATTATTATCAAGAAGCACTAAATATAAATTAGAAAAATATCTTAATCATTCATTTGCATGCAAATATTTCCATTTTAAAAGCAATTGTCACTACACTAATGCTCAGACCAGCTTTGTCCTAGGACAGTGATATTGTCAGGAGAAAGAAAAGATACAAAATGACCAGTGCAACCTTTTCAAATGTTTATGATTAGCACAAGTTTCAGACAGCCTTTTTGACCCTTTTAACATAAGGCCTATTCCCCAAGGAGCAGCACAAGACATCACTCCCATAGAGTCTGAGAACCTTTGTCTACTGATCATGGGTTGACGCTTGGATGAGCCTTTCGATTGTACTCCAGTGAAAAGTAAAAAAAAAGCTGCAATCTTGGGTTACAGAAATATTGTGGGGATGACTACTAAATATGTATGGGATTTATAAAAAATTCTTAGCTGCGGTGATGTTTTCTCCATTCTGCATTTGTGGCTTGTATTCTTCCCATTAAATCCTAAAGTGCCACAGCAGCTTCTCAACATACAGCATATTTTAAAGTGCATGTGAGAATGCGAGATCCCACTCCATATAGAATCTCAAGGGTCATTATCAATTTGCAGTCATCACATTTATGTGAAAAACCAAGCAGGCTCACTAATGTGCCCTTTTCACTCTACCAGACTTTAAAAAAAAATCATATCATGAATCAGGGTGAGCACAGTCAAGGGACTCATTTTCCTCCGGCAGTGATTGCATTAGCTGTCACAACTAGAGTCTAAAACCATGTACTCAGGGTCACATTTTCCTTGATCCAGTTCTGTTTTTGCCATTGGCACTATCAGCAGCTGTGATTATTATAACAACCCCCAGGTGACAGAACTTAGCATTTCATTTGGGGGTAAATAAAAAAAGCAATGGAAAGGGATGGAAGGTTTAATATTTGTGTAACGTGTATGACAGTTCTAAGTATGATGCAGCTCAGAGAACAATCATCTAATCCTATCTGCCTGGCACAAGAGCCCAGGGCACCATCTTTTGGTCATCACTTAGGCCATCAGACACAAATGATTACTCTTCTCTCCCGTAACTTGAGTCACATTGAAAAAAATAATGCAGCTATTTCAAATATTCTTCTGATCTCAGACTTGCTGAATTATATCTTTGTTCTTTTCATTTCTTATGATTCTTCTTATTCCTTATTCCTTACTACTTCTAGGAAAAATCAATGCATAACAACCATTTTCTGGTTAGATTTTCATTTATTTCATCATCCAGAATAATCATTCACAAGTCTAACATATCAACTTAGGATGGAAATGCTAATTGCTGAAAACTCAGATAATTTATTTTCTTAGAGAGCAAATGTAAGCTCAGATAGAAGAACCACAATAGCTTCTAATTAATATAAATGAAAAAATTTACAGCTTAGGAAAATGTAAAATATATTTGCATGATCTGAGATACTGACCCTCAAAACACAAATAAGCCATTTATGTAATTTTGTGTGCTGAGACTTTAAAGTGTTCTTCTGGGAACATGAACTCCATTGAGAACATTTTCATTTCATTTTCCTACTACTTTAATTGGATAATTCCCCTTCCTACACAAAATTCAACAGGATCTTTCCCCAGGTAGTATATTTGGAAGAAGATGACTGCCTTTAAAACTAAAGCATCCTGTTAGATCTGTCAGGAAGCAGAGATTTTTATGAAGAAGGTAAATAACACCTGTGTATGGCAACCCTTTCATGCAATCCCAAAACACATTTTTAAAAATTTTATTTGGATTCATAATTTTAATCCAATTTTAAAGTGGATTTTTTTATTTGAAAGAACAGACATGATTTAGTGACTGCTTGCCTTTTCTATGGAATCCACCAGCAGTCTCACAAACTCTATTAATGTTGTGCCACCTTCCAATTTACATGACCATGTGCACACTTTCACAATTTGATCCTCTGCAAAGAAGCTATTAAATTCCCTCAAGTACATCTGCACAGGAAAGATAGTTTAATGAAAATAGGAACCTGGCATTGTAGTCATAGGTGAACTTGAAGGCAAGGGCAACAAGTGAAAGCACTGAAGTCCATCTTTTGATATTTTTGGGTCCTTTACTGAGATATCCTGAAGACAAGTTTAGTTAGGCAGAAATAACCTTGCCACAACTACGCTGATACTTAGGGATGTAGCAGAAACCTCAGGAGAGGTTGGAGGTGAAGAAAGGGAATTCTCTTACTTTTAAAATACTCAGAGCTTTATACAAATAAGGAATCAAATATTATATCAGTTTTTCTCAGCATTCTTCTCTCCAGCCAAGATTATCATTACTATGAATACAGCATGGGCTTTTAGATGTAAATTCTATCTTTGTAACTGTTAGATTATACTCACAAGGTAAATTTTTCTTTAATTGTAACTATAAGCAACAGTATGCATAATACAGAGAGACAAGTTAAAGTTTCACAGCCACATAATCATTGTTCTAGCTCATAACAAAATTAAAAGGAAAATATTTAAAAACTAAAATACTTTTAATTTCTGTGTGAATGTTGTCGTGAGCTCTGCTTGTAACTTGTGTGTACCAAACAGTTAATATAAGAACCAAAATTAGCAACAAAGAGGGAAAAGGTATTGAATTTATGAAAACAGTAGAAAATTTATTTCTAGGAAGAAGAGAGAGTGGAGTTATTGCTCATCATTGTGGAGAACCACTCAGAATACTTCAAAACTCAGGGGTGTCTAAGGACACTGAAGGATATGACCCCATTTGTCTAGTGCAGATGTACAATAGGATACAATTTTGTAATCATGACTAGGCACAGGGAAGCATGTATGCACTGGTTAGGTCACTATGTAGTAATGTACAAAGGACACTAAACCTGTATAAGAATTATACAGTAACTCTAGATATGTGGTGTACGTGTGCTGGACAGAACTCAGGGGAACTATTCGGCATGAAAATTCTAATTTGTGATCTGTTTTGCTATATAAGTATAGTCTTTGCTCCTATGGCCTAAAGTACAAAACCATTAGTTACCAAAGTTTGACAGTTTCTAGAATTCACTTGATTTTTTTTTATATTGCTAAATGTACTACTATGACTAGGATATCATATCTGTCTTATTCATTTGTTCTTCTTTAACAACATTTGGAAATTCTGGGGTAATAACTTCACCAAAACCCTACACAGAAAGATGGAGGATAATGCCAAAAGGAAAACAGCATCCCACTCTCAGTCAACAGAGAAGCCAGGATCTTGGGACAGAAAGAAACCAAGAATCTCTGGCACACAGAAGATATCCCTGAAGAACAGAGTCTTCCTAGAGTGGCTCTGATAGTAGTGATATAGCTTCCTACTATCAAAATTTCTCAAGATTTTTCACATAAATCAAAATAAAGGGCTCTTTCTGAAATACAAATTGATGAGACAAAGAAATAAATTGTAATCTCAGGGCCCCAGCCCATGCAGAAAGCAATTCAGAAGACATTACCATAGAAGACTGAAAGTCACACACTACAGATATCTGAAATGATTCAAATTGAAGTAAAGAAACAACTTCAGATGAGTATAAAGTAAATAATATCAGAAAGAATTCCCTAGGGTAAAAAAGAAATGATAACAATAACGAACAAATTGCTGATCATATCTAAATAAGACATTGATAAACCAAAATAGAGAACTATAGAAAAATGATGGAAACCTTGAATGAACAATACAGCAAAGAAATACAATGTACGAAACAGATTCAAAGAGATATCCAAAACATTAAAAATTCTAATAAAGCTGACAAAACTTTTCTTTTTTTTTTTTTGGTGGAACCAGGGATTAAACTCAGGCCCTTGTGCTTGCCAGGCAAGCACTTATTCTACTGAGCCATCTCCCCAGCCCCGATAAAACCTCTTGAGTGAAACTAAAAATAGACTTTCGGACCTTGAAGATAGCATTGCACCTAGTGGCCAGGAAAATAAAACTCTCTTAAAAACAACAAGTAATAAGGAAATAATAATTCAACAGCTACAAGATGATACAAAGATGAATAATATAAGACTAATAAGTGTCAGTGAAAAGAAACGAACACAAATGTCATTAAAAGACTATTTGCAGAAGTAATAGCAGAAAACTTCCAAGCATCGGGAAAGAAAATGACATGCACACAAGTGAGGCATATAGAATCCAAAATAGCAGTAACCAAAATAAATCTACACCCAGATATATAATCAGTCTCCCCCAAATTCAGCATATGAACAACATCCTAAAAGCTGTTACAGAAAACAAACAGATCACACTTAAAGGAAAGTCCATCAGAATAACATTAGCTTTCTCAACACAAACCATCAACTCAAGAATAGTGTGGAGGGAAGTATTTTAAGTCCTAAAAGAAAATTTCGATCTTGGGTTAATATATCCTGAAAAACTATCTTTTTAAAAGTGGAAAAGTAAAATACTTCCATGACAAAGAAAAACTAAAATTCATGACCAACATCAAATCTAACATCCAACAAAGAGTACTGGAAGATATTCTAGAAAGAGATCAAAATGACCCCAATTTCAAGAACAACAGAAAGAAACCACCAAAAAGGGCATCTAATAAAATACAGGAAAAGTAGAAAATGAACATCACAATACTAACATTTCAAAGCTATTCCAACACATATCAGTTATAACCAACAATACAAATGGTCTCAATTCACCAATTAAAAGAAATAGGCTTGCCAAGTGGATCAAGAAACAAAATACAATATGATGTACACAAAAAACACATTTAACTCAAGAGAAAATTCATAAGCTGAAAGTCAAAGTATGGAAAACAATACTCCATGTGCCAGGAATTTTTTTAAAAAAAGCATGGGTAGCTATTTTGTTTGAAGACAATGTGAAATTCAAATCAAAAATGATCAAATAAGATAAAGGTCAGTACATACGCATTAGGGGAAAACTTTAAGAGGAAAAGATAACAACCATAAATATATATGCACCAAACTTTGAAGCACCCTACCACATAAGACAAACTTTAAAGTACTTAAAAAAGTCAAATAATCAATAACACAGTATTGACTGCGGATTTTAACACCCCATTATCTTGAAGAGATAGGCCAGCTGGGCAAAAAATTAGCAAAGAGGAATAAACTCAACCTTTGAACAAAAGGACTTAGTAGACATTTACTGAATATTCCATTCAAAATATATGAATACACATGCTTTTCAGTTGCACATGGGATATTCTCTAAAACAGAGCACATAGCAGTCCATAGTTTATACTTAAGTAAATTCAACAAAACTGAAATTATTCCATGCATATTATCTGACCACAGTACAATGAAACTGGAAATTAATTACAAAAGAAACTAAAAAGAAAAAAACACCATAAACACGTGGAAATTTTAAAAACCATCCTTCATAACCAATGCGTCACAGATGAAATTAAACAAGAAATTAAACAATATCTACAATCCAATGAAAATTCAATCACAGCTTATTGAAATTTATGGAATGAAATTAAAGCAGTTGTCTCAGAGGGAAATTCATAGTGGTGAACTCATCCATTAGGAAAACAATGGAAACAAAAAAATACTGTAATGCTACACTTCAACCTTCAAGAAAAGAAAGAACAAAGCAAGCCCAAATCCCAAAGACACAAGGGCCAGCCAAATAGCTCAGTGGAATACAGTGCCTGCAAGCAGGAGCAGGGACCTGGGGCTCGATCCCCAGGCCTGCTGTGCCAGCCCTGCCCCCCAGGGTGTGCTGAGACAGTAATTGAGACTGGGTATGGTGGCACACTCCTATAATCCCAGCACTTAGGAATCTGTAAACAGGAGGATGACGACAAGTCCAATCTATGCATTTCTCAATTTAGGACCCTGTCCTAAATACACATACACACACAAAAACAAAGTTTAACACTCATCCATAATAAAAATCCTACAGAAAATTAGAATAGGTGACCTATATACCTCAATTTAATAAAAGCTGTCTAGGACAAACCAGCAGCCAAAATCACTCTAAATGGAGAAAATGGAAAACTTTACTCTAACATCAGGTACAAGATAAAGCTGTCCACTATTGTTGCTCCTATTTAATGTAGTTTTGGAAGCATTATCCAGTGCTATTAGGAAAAGGAGAGAAATTAAAAAAAAAATTGGGAAAAAAAACAAGCTAAGGAATCATTACTCACAGATGTCATGATACTCTAAATGCAAGACCCAAAAAACTCCATGCAGAAACTCCTAGAATAAACAAATTCAGTAGTATAGGAGGATACAAACTCAACATGAAAAAAATCAATATCATTATACAAACAACAAACTCACTGAGAGAGACATTAGAGAAACAACATCTTTCACAATAGCATCCCATAAAAACCCGAAATACTTCAGAATTAACTTAACAAAGAAAGTAAAGAAAAGATCTATAAAATGAAAAATACAATACTCAGAAGAAAAAGATCAAAGAGGGCTTCAGAAAATGGAAAGATATTTCTTGATATTGGATGAGAAGAATCAACATTGTGAAAATAGCCATACTCCCAAAATTGTTACACAGGTTTAATGCAATCCCTATTATGATATCATCATCCTCACAGATCTATAGAAAATGTTCATAAAATTCATTTGGAACCAGAAAAGACCTAGAATAGTGAAGTCAACTCTGTCCAACAAAGGCAAGACAAGAGGCATTACAATCCCTACTTGAAATTGTACTCAAAGATACTGTGATAAAATCAGCATAGTACTGGCAAAAAAACACAAGCAAACCAACTTGAGGATAAATGGAACAGATTAAAAGATGCACACATAACTAAAAACATACTCAGCAACGTTATTTTTAACAAAGGGGCCAAACAGGCTCACTGGAAGAAAGACGCCCTCTACAAATGGCTCTCCACATGCTGAAAACTAAAACTAGATCCAGCCCTATCAACATGCACCTAAGTTAAGATGGACTGAAGACCTAAAAATTAAAACAGAAACACTAAATCTACTCAAA
Organism: Octodon degus; assembly: GCF_000260255.1. Lineage (NCBI taxonomy): Eukaryota > Metazoa > Chordata > Mammalia > Rodentia > Octodontidae > Octodon > Octodon degus. The sequence continues at coordinate 15,511,059 of NW_004524580.1, forward strand.
GAGAAAGTAGATGAAAATGTTGAAAACATAAGGGTAGGCAGAGTTCATGATCAAAAACCAAACTGCACAGAAGTACTTCAAAGATTCACCAACCGGGATCTCATCTTATTGAGAAATTTCTGCCTATCAAATGAAATCACCAAACAAGTAGAAAAACAACCCACAAAATGCGAAAATATTTTTAACCAACCATTACTCAGACAAAGGACTTCTATCTAAAATACATAAAGAACTATACCTCCTTTGCTTTTGTTGGTTTTGCTGTCTTCTATTACCCTAAAGTTTTGTACCTGTGCCATGTCACCCTCCCTTGGAGCCAGCTGATTGTGGACTGAAACCTCCACAAACTGTGATGCAGATAAATCTCTTTGTACTGTGATGATGAATGTAGCCTGCCTGTAACAGAGCTGCCTCTAGGCATTTCCTTCAAGTTCTTCGCAAACTGTTTCACCACTACTCTACCATCCCTGGGCTATAGAGCATACAGCATCTCAGCCAGAAATCTGGAAAAACTCAATTGGGGTGAGATTATGTAGATTAAGAAGGGATAAAGGCTACTGATTTGATTCTTCTCTGGAGTATTAACATCCATTAAAAGACTATCACAAGTACTAAAACAAGTACTAACTACAAGTTAGTGTCTTCTGGAGACTCATTACAAACTATTCTACTTCCCCAGCACACCTTGACTGTGGGCAAGACAAAGAGTAACATTCAACAAATGGTTTAGAAAAAACAGAGTAAAATGGATGATAGCTACAGGAAAATGTTATAAGAAGACATTTCCATGGAAGAAAAAATATTTTTAAAATACACAGTTTTAGAATTTTAATGTCCAAGTGATGGTAAAAGTAAAACAAATGACAACCTTTGAAAGACAAAATTGTATCTAAGAAATAGTAAAAAAAAAATCCTTAAAACTAAGAAACACAGATTCCACCCTAATCAAGTAGAAAACTGAAAATAAAGATACAGGATCAAGAAATAAAGGACTGAATTAGATGAGGTTCTTATTAACTACATTTGGGACTACCCAAAATTTCCATGAATAGTTAAGCTTGTGGACAACAATCCCAAACTGGAGCAGGATGATAAAAATCATTTCAGGAATTGTGTCCAAAAATGGAGATACAAGTGAAAGTCGTAGAATATAAACTGTGCCTTATTATTTCCGAATACATTTTAAATTTTCTAGAGAGTATTCTTGTGAATTGATGTGATTAGGATGATAGATACACAGAAAATCAGTCAGTATATACATAAATGACAATGACTATTTCCAGGTAAAACCAAAAATTCTATGACAGTAAATGTGATTATAGTACAGATATCTTTGTTCAAGTAGCTATATTTGGCTTTATAATAATATAAACAGAATACTGATTAAGTAAAAGTACAAATCTGATGTGATAAGATGATAGGATGTCACTTCTATATGTGTGCAAGTGTAATTCAGGAGAACAGGATATACTGTCTCCAGAAACACAAGTCTGTATGTAATATCTGAAATGAAAACCTAAGACCTAATATGTTGCTTATTAATAGATAAATCTCAGAAGAAATAAAGATTTAAGGGTGACCGCTAGTATAATTGTAATATAGGCTTGTTTGTTAGCTAGATTTCACTCAAAATAATGGCAAAATTTGAATATTTACTTTAATTGTTCTCTGATTATATAAACTTATATTTAAATATTAATGACTTCATGAAGTCAATGTTTAACTTTTTTTTTTTCTTGGTACTGGAGATCAAACTCAGGACCTTGCACTTTCCAGGCAGGTGCTTATTCCATCGAGCTATCTCCCTGGCCCCTTAACTTTTCAAATATTGCTTTGCACTATAAAGAGAACACAGGATAAGTTCGACCACCTCTGTAAATCTTTTTCAATCACCATGAGCTCCCCTAAATTACATCCTCATTTCATCTCAGAAAATAGCTTCTAACTACATTTGTATGTGCACAACCAAATGAAATTCACACCCTTGTCCCCACACCAAGACATGGAGTGCAAAGATACAAGGTGTTAAATCATGGGCAGATTTGAACATGGAATGTTGTTAAATCACTAAGGGAAATCAAAAGTCTCAAAATCCTAGGTATAAAAGGCAGACACATTTCACAATAACCAGTATACATCTGTGAGGCACACATGTTCTAAAAATACCTTTTGTATTCTTGACTAGGTCCTAGCAAAATGAGAAATTCTACATTTATTTACACTGGATACTACTAAAATGTTAATAATGTTGACAAGGGGAGAACAATGATAAAATATATTTGTTAACTTTGATATTAGCATAGATTTAAATAAATAAATTTTAACAAGTATTTTTAAAATAAAAGGTCCTCTTTAGTCAAGTCTCCCACAGTAAAGCTGGTCAGAACAAAGACTTTTAGTTTTTCAATAAGTATCTAACTAGAAAAGCTAGCAAAACCAAAATATCCACATGACACAAAGCTTAATGAAGGGTTCTAGGGTCTAGGTCAGAATTCTACTGTGCCGGACTATATAACAGGGCAGAGTGGCTTTCAGAATGAGATGATGGCATGGAATAGAAGTCACATGCAACAGAAAAATAAAGACAGTCATAAAACTGAGTATTCTCACAGTGGACTCAGATCTTCAGCAAGATGATAACCAAGGCCTTAGAATGCTTTCCAGAAAAGCCAGCATAATAGCATTGAATTGAAATTTAGAATTTGTATCCTCAAATCATAAGAATCCTTCACTTGGATTTACTCTCTCTCAGAACAAATTTTTAAGGTTAAATGTTGCTTAAAACCATACAATAACCTCTTTTCCATTGTCTCCCATGAGAAGAGCTATATTCTCTTGGCTGGTAGATTAAGACCTCAATTCCCCAAGGGCTATGTTTGGTGAGCCACAGCCTCTTCATACCAGGCTGATCTGAGCAGTATGCCACATATAAGAAGACAACAATATGGGAATTCTTGTTGGAGAAAACAGAATTCTACACTCATGTGATAATCTTTTACAAAGCCTTACTTTCAGCAAAATCAAGAAAAAACAAATTACATGGAGAATTTCAAAGAAGTTTAATTATAGTTACTTATGTATATTTTACAATTTGTTTTTAAATGTATTTCAACAACATATTTTAGATGAAAACAAGGACTAGGACTCAGTTACACCAGTACACTAAGCACCAAATGGGATATTCTTTGATTGTTCATCCAGCTTTCAGGCTTCTCCTGAGAGTACATGATACTATATGTCCCAGGTAACTCCAATATGGTAGCTGGAGTGTGGTCCCTTTAGTATGTGGTAAGGCCTGCTCCACAGGGGACCTAAAATAGTGGTTCATTCCTCCTGAGCATTTATCCCTTTTGCTATCTTGTTCCTTATGGGATCAAATGAAATTGGATTATTGGAATGATGCTGACATTTTGATTTACTTTCGTTTATGTCAGAATCAAGAAAATATTTGGCTATGACATGTTATGCTGCTATAAACATGGTTTCATGTATATTGCAGCGGTGTGATGTTTTCAGTTCTTTTGGAAGGATATCTGGGAGGGGAATGGCTGCCTTGGGTGGGACCTCCAGTCCTAGCTTTCTGAGGTATTTCCACACTGATATTCACAGTGGTTGTGTCAGCCTGCACTCACACCAGAAGTGGAAGGGGTTCCTTTGCCCCCACAGCCCCTCCAGGGTTTGCTGTTGGCTGACTTCTTGATGTTAACCATTCTTTCTGATGGAATTACAACATTGTTTTTATTTGTGTCTTCTGAATGATCAATGGCGTTGAGAATTTTTTCATA
>NW_004524580.1:15515478-15517392 GCF_000260255.1 Octodon degus
TCCTTTTTAATTTCTTATAAATTTTTAAAAACAATTTTGCAGGTTTATGTCTGGTAACCTAAACAACTAAGTTGAAGATAACATACAATACAGCAACCATTGTTGAATTCCTATTACTTTGTTTAATGACATTTAGTATGGTTTCTAATTTTTTATACCATTTTGTGTTCTTTAAAAAAAAACAGTCAAAAGTAAATAAAAGAATAAGAATAATTAGGCCCCAAAATTCAAAGACCCAATCCAAAAATAGGCATCTGAGATGCAAATGCTCTTCTCAGAGGAAGAAAACCAAAAGGCAAACAAATACACAAAAAATGTTCTACAGCACTGGTCATTTGAGTAATGCAAACTAAAAACATATTGAGATTCCATCATACTCCAGAAATAATGGCTTTCATAAAGAAATCAGTGAATAACAAATACTCAAGAGGCTGTAGAGCAAAAGGGCCCATCTCCATTGTTGGGAGGAATGTAGACTGGAGTGCAGACTCCTCAAAAAGCTAGGATTGGAAGTCCTATTCACCCAGCTACTTCCCACCTAAGTATTTTCCCAGAAGAACTGAAAACATTATATGATAGTGAAATATGTCCACCCATGTTTCCAGCAGCACAATTTGTCATAGCTAAATCTTGGAAATACCCCAATGCTGATCAACTGAGGAATGGATAAAAAAGATGTGGTATTTCTATTTAATGGAGTACCTTTCAGCTATGAAGAAAGATAAACTTGAAGCTTTTGTAGCTGTCTCAGTTGCTCTTCCCCGCTGCTGGAACATATACCCAACATCCAAAATGGAGAAAGGAAAGATTTATTTAGTTCACAGTCAGTGGAGGTTTCAGTCCATACTCAGCTGGCTCCAAGGCAGAGAGGCACATGGCAGAGAGCAGCCATTCATGACAGCGGCAAAGAGGAAGAGCAATGGGAGTGGCAGTTGCTCCGGTAGTTAGCTAGTTTCTCTCCCCTCCTTACATTGTAATGCAAATTACTTAACCCAGGGCAGATACATTATGCACACCCACAATAATCAATAACTCCAGAATCCACCTTGTGACTTCATGAGTCTTTGGGGGTAACACCTATACACAAACCATAACAATATGTAAATGGATGCAACTAGAGGCTATCTTCATAAGTGAAATAAATCAGACCCACATGTAAACATCATATTGTCTCCCTAGTATAAGAACCTGAAAGAATACATAAAATCTGAACGGTACAATAGATCTAGTACAACAGAAAGAGACTAAATGCAAGGAATAAACTCTGAGGTCTACCCAGCAATAATGGTGGCTGTGGGGGCACAGCAGAGCAACAGGAAAGATAAAAGAAGCTTTTACTGGGGGCACAGGAGTACAGCAGGGAAAGAGAAAGGAGAATCCTCAGGAGCAGTCAGTGGAGGGCAGCTACATTTATAGTTCTCCAAAGGGGAGGCACCTTGGGAGCTGAGGTGATGACGTTGTGATGGCTTATTGGCGATCATCTTGGCGTGCTGTGGAAGGGATGGAGGGAGTGCTGGGAAGAAGAGGAAGTTGATCTGGGCTCATTGCCATCTTGTGGAGATATCGTGGGAACTCAGCTGGTTTCCTCATGGGCTGGCCCCATCACAAACAATTGTCATGAGGTAAAGGGAAAAGAGTAAGATAAAAAAGAAGGGAAAAAATCATGTAAGTGTACAGGATAACTAAGACGACTATACTACTAATTTCAGTCAGTTTGTGAAAAGTAGCAATTAATGCTTAAAATTTTTACTTTGGCCAATTTTATGTACTCATATCTATAATCTAAACAACTGCATTGAAGACAAAAATGTACAATGTAACAACCACTATTGAATATCTTCCATCTTGTTTTTGCTTTTTCTGTTTTTATTTTTATTTTTTCTGTTTTATAGTGTGTGTCATTTCTAATGTCTT
>NW_004524580.1:15517798-15520861 GCF_000260255.1 Octodon degus
GTGGTGCTGGGGGATTGAACCGTGGTCCCTGATGCCTTGCCAAGCTTGTTCTAAGTAGGTGCTTTAGACCACTGAGCCATCTCTCCAGCCCCTTTTTTTCCTTTTTAAAATTAAAAGAAGAAAGTATACAATAAAGATGTGGGTGGCTTTCTGCTCCACTCTGCTCCTGGCCACCTGCTGTTGTTGCTGATCCTTGTACACACTTGTTCTTTAGCCTTGGAACCTCACCCACAAAAATCTCCCTTGGATCCCCGAGCAGGTGTACAATGAACTACACAGCTAGAGATGGTGAAAAAGTTCTGTTCTGCCAGTGGATGAGATGGTCTCATAATAATGGGAAGTATTTAAATATCTCCAAATTCTATACTTTAAGTTGTCACAAAATAGATTTTGTATTATGGATAGTTTACCACAATGAGTAGAACAGGTGAAAAAGAGAGAGAGCCTAATTCCTGTAAAGTTTAATGTCTTATTTTCTGTGTTAGGAGTTAAACTATGACATGATCCACTTTAATAGGAATTTGCCTATTCTTTTGTGTGCACAGCAAAAAAATAAGTGTGTTATACTGTGCTAAGTGGGGGTGTTTGAACTATTAAAATCCTACACGTTCCAAAACTAAATATATGGAATCTTCCCATTAAGAACTTCATCTTTGGATGATGTATAATTTTTTTTGTGCTTCTCTTAGTTTCTATGAGAGGATTGAAACAGACATTTAATCTAGAAGCCATTTATTTTAAGTTCTAAAAACCAAAATCTGAAACAAAGTGTTGTGTTACCACTCTCCATAGAGCAGTGAAAGGCAAATTCTCTGTTTCCAGCTTCTGGTAAATGCCAGAGTCCTTGTGTGGCAGTGTCGTTCTAGAATCTGCCTGTCTTCCCCCGGCTTCTTTTGTGTTGTTTATTTCCTCTGTGTGTCTCCCTCTGATGAAGATCCTTGTCATAGATTGAGATCCTACCTCAAAAATGTAGGGTAATTTTATCTCAGGTTCCTTAATTTAATTACATCTACCGACACCTGTTTTTCCAACTAAGGTCAAACTCACAGATTGTACGGATTAAAATATAGATGAATCTTTGAGAGTCCCCATGTGACCAACTGTTATGATTATGTATAAATCATAAATACTTTTCTTATAAGTAATATATGAAAAATTATTAATATTAAAATAACCTGCAAACTGGAGTCTTCTCTCCCTGTCAGGGTCCTTTATAATCTCTTGACAGTACAACAGAAAGCACAATCCTTTTAAAGTATAAGTAAAGTAATGTTGTCTGTTTACTCAAAAGACTCAGTGGCACTCAGCCCCCAAACCTCCTGTTTCATACAGCATAAAAGCCAGATGTTTGGGTTGACCTACTAGGCCCCGCAATGTCTGCTGTTTATGTCCGAGAATTTTGTCTTCTCTGAGCTCATTTCACACTGCCTTCTCTCTTGTGCAATCTGCTCAGTGAATCTCCACCGTCTCCTTACCAGCTTTCTCTATCCCTGTGAGGTGGGTTCTCATCTTTGCACCTGTTGTTCCTCTTACCTAAAATGTTTTGCACCAAGGTAATTACGAGGCAAGCTAATTGCCTTCTTAAGTCTGTCCAAACTTTAAATTCTCTGTGTCCCTATCCACTTCATTTTTTGGTCTCTAAAACGTCCATCAAATTTTAATATAGACAGTTTGCATATTAATTATCTACATTTCATCCCACTTGATTGGAAGCTCCAGGAAGACAGATTTCTGATGCTTTTTTTTAAAAAAATGTATTCTGATACAGGGTCTCACTATGCAGCTCAGACTCACAGTGATTCCCTTGTCTCAGGCTCCCCAGTGCTAGGATTACAGGTATGTGCCACCACACCCAGTCTCATTGGGCTGCTCAGAGCGCCTGGGGCTGGGCCAGTGTGGCATGTGGTACTTGGTCCCCATGCTTGCCTCAGCAGGCACTTAGTCCACTGAGCTATTTTGCCAGCCCTTCTGAGGCTTTTATTAACAACTGTATCCAGGAGACAAAGTGATGCCTATAACATACATGAGGTTCTCAATATGTAATGGACGAATAAAACAATCTGTAAATAGCTCACTCACATCAACCTTAAGTCTATAACAGTATTGAAGTAAATGGCATAGACTCACAAATTCTTCCAATTGTACTTCTGAGTACATATAAACCATCATTTTAATGAGCATAAAAATAGGATTTATAATACATTATTGTGGCAATAAATCATGATAGAAATATCTCTTGATGAAATAGATGTAATTTTTGGAGGACAGAATACTCAGGCAATGTTCTGGAGAAAGACATAAAAGGTCAAATTAGAAAGAACAATATTTGGTTTAATGTTTTGATGCTCACCTATAGAGTTAAAATCATTTCCAGGCTGGTGAGATAGTTCATCAGACTAAGCTCCTGTTTTGGCAAGCACAGGGACCAGTGTTCAATCCCTGGTCCCAAATGTCAACCCGTCCCCACCCGTGGGCACACTGAGTTAGGGACTGAATCTAGGTATGGTGGTGCTTGTTGGTAATCCCAGTGCTGGGGATGTCGAAAACAGGAGGATCGCTACAAGTCTGAGCTATGTAGTGAGACCCTACAAATACATAAATGAAAAAAATCATTTTTCATCCAGTTTTTAAGTTCTTTAGTTCTGAGCTACATCAAGGTGCTTGAGGTAGTAAGATGGTCACATCCTCTTCAATAACCCTAAATATCTTTCAGTCTCATACAGGACCAAAAGGCAATGTCCTCACTGGAATAAGTCTCAGTTTATAGTAATTCCCTCTTCATAGGACTGCGCTCAGATGGCACAAATACCTTTAGGACAAGAAAGGTAATCCATGACTCTGACATGCATATAAATTAATTTGAGCTTTTACTTTTCTGGGAAAAAGAGTACTCACATAAATAATTGAATTTCTCTTTACTTTTGCAAGTTCCATTTCAATGCCATATATTGGTATATGATTGAGGTAAGAAATAGTAATGTGGGCTGGGGAGATAACTCAGTAGAATAAGTGCCTGCCTGGCAAGTGCAAAGTCCTGAGTTCAATGCCTGGTACTGAAAAAAA
>NW_004524580.1:15521281-15534772 GCF_000260255.1 Octodon degus
TATAATTTTTTTTCTTTTTAAAAATTTATTTGTTTGGTACAGGGTCTCACTACTCAACTCAGATTTATAGTGATCCTTCTGTCTCAGTCTCCCCAGTGCTGGGATTATAGGCATGCACCGCCACATCTGGTTTCATTGGACAGTGACCAGCATGGCACATGTTATCCATGACGAAACCTGGGCCAGGCAGGCACATAGACTGCTGAGCTATCTCCCTAGCCCAACCTACATTTTTTTTTTTAAAAAAAACACTCCTGTGGGAAAAAAATATAAATCCAATATGCTCCAGGATTCTTCTTGAAATATGAAAAGTTGGTTTGAGGTGAATGGAGCAATTTTAGAATACTATATATTTGAAAAGAAACATTTATTCCAATTTGCACTGCTACATAAAAAACTGCAGTTTTTCCCAAGGCAAAAAATATATTATTCATATGGTTGGCTCTGCAATCTTTTTAATTTCAAGTACAAATAAGTCAACATTGAAGATCAAATTATTAATGTCCAATATGGATACATTTTTACATTGAAGTCTAAATGGTAAGGCCGCCAGTGTAAAACTGTTACAGTAAATGTTTCTTTTTTCTCACAGTTCGGCACCTAAGCACAGCACAAGAGATGAAATTCAGCGTCCAATTCCAACTCCAAAAAGGCTGAGAAGGACTGCCCTGAATAGAAGCTTCTCTGGCTTTTTATTTATAATAAAAAGAAGCAAGGATAAAGGACAAAGGAAGGATTTCTGCTCAAGAATTCCTGAAGAGGGATGGGGAAGGACAGGAAGAGATGGTAAGGTCAGCGAGATTAGTTATATGATTGACCCTAAGGCCAATCTAAGCGATACATCAAAGTATGGGGAGGGAAAGGGCCAGAGCATTCATTTCTTAAGGCAACTTATTTTGATGCGACTTGGATTTGGGGCCCGGTAGGCTATCTTTGCATCTCTAACCACGCATTCTGGGTGGTTTGAGTTCTCGAAGTCCCTCACCTCTGCATACACGTCTCATACATAACTCTGGCCAGCCTCTCACAACTTTCATTAAAGCAACTCTGGCATAATGATTTCGGACTTCTTCACCAACGCCTCTCTCCAGCTAGAAGCAAGTGTCTGTTCCTTGTGTCTATCAATATGGTCTGTGTATAAGTGGCTCAATTTTCTTCCTCTCACGGACCCAGTCTATCCTCAGGAAACAGACATTCTCTTTGCTCACTCCTGTGTGTGCATGAGCAGAGACCAAACCGTGAAGAAATTTGCAATGCATATATCTGAGCTTTACTTTAGCAAGTTCATTGATACGTGCCTGACTTAGAGTGATAAAAATGAACCATTTTATCTGGCTGCTTTATCTTATTTGTCTCAAGTGATTTAAAACATGGAAGGGAGACAGAAAGAACATCACCGTTTCAGTGACATTATGAAGAAATAACATTCACAAAAGATTCCTCTAGACTATATCTAGAGATGACAGATAATTTAATAAAATTTTGGTCTCTAAATGAAATATGCTTCTATTAAATATATTGTTATATTAACTTTATCTAAGATTATTAAATATCAGAAAATAAGAAGTAGAACCATTTATTCAAATAATAATCAACCATGAACTCAGAACAGTTCCAAATCTCTGAATTTTACTAACTTATTTGGAGAAAACTGGCCTGTCCTCATTGTTCAGGGATTATGCTAATCTTCTCTATCTTGTCCAAATTTTAGTACATATGCTGCCAAAGCAAGAACAAAAGATCTGAATTTTACACTTATAAATAATGAAAGTAAGCTAGGTATACTCAAAGAAATTCCTGGTTACTTGAATTTAGACTGAGAGTCGCTCACACTAATTTTGTATATGTTTCTTAAAGAACTCTAAGTCTGATCATTTTAATTTTGACTTTAAAACTAAATTGTATCCATAGTGAACATTAATAATTAATCTTGAATTTGGATTTACTTGGAGTAAAGGTGAGGGTTAGGGCTAGGGCTAGGATTATTGATAATGTAAGAGTTAGGTTCAGGGCTAGAGTTAATAAAAAGTGGAAGTTGCAGAATAGGATTTTCCTGGTTACTGCTACACCCATAGAAGTGAATGAAAGAATGGTGGAAAAAAGTGGCATTTGTAACTGCACAAAGCTCAAGATTTTGTAAATAGATTAAATGAAGGGGATTCAGTGTGTCTGTCCTTTCTGGAATGTCTGACTATCTATTATACTGATTTTCAGGGTACATGCTTATCAAACCTGTTAGTGAATAGCAACTGGGCCAAAAAAAAAAAAAAAAAACTATTCTCCACAAATGAATAAAGAGGGAATCAGAGTTCTCAGTGAATCACTAACCTGCACTCTACCTTAGAAATCTAATTGATACTACAGATCTGTTCTACTGTTTTAAATAAAGATTGCATTTAGGCCTAGGGATTGGGTTAGAGCTAAGGTTAGGGTTAGGAATGGGTTAGGTTTTAACTTAGGTTTATGTTTAGGTTTAAGTTTAGGGTTTAGGGTTAGGGTTAGAGCTAGGTCTAAGGCTAAGGATAGGGTTAAATCTATGGCTAAAGCTAATGCTAGCTTTAATTTTAAGGTTTCATTAGAGTTCTGGTTAGATGTAGGGCAGAGGTTATTGTTTGAAGAGGGTTATGGCTATGTTACAATAAAGGCTGAGGTTAGCATTCGGGTTAAGGTTAAGTTTAGATTTAGGGTTAGCGCTAGGACTAGGGTTGTCTCAGCAGTAAAGTTAGGTTTACAGTTAGGCTTCAGATTAAAAGTAGGGTTGGTGTTAGGTTTAGTGTTAGGATTAGATCTAAGGCTAGGGTTAGGGTTGGAGTTAGGATTAGGATTATTTCTAAAGCTAGTGTAAACTTTAGTCATACTGTTAAGTTTGGAGCAATGGCTTGGTTTAGTAGTAGGTGTAAGATTAGCACTAGTAAAAAAAAAGAAAAGAAAGTAAGAAAAAGATGATTAGTGCTAGCATGGGGCTGGGATTAGTATTAGTGTTAGGTTCTGGGATAGGGTGAAAACAATGAAGATGTAGAATCATACATGAATTGGCATTCCTCTGCCAACAGTATAAGTAGAAGGTAGTGCATGAAGTACAGCTTGTCATTGCAAACAGCTGGAGCTCTCCACTTTGGGGTGTAGGTGCAGGATATAGGGTATGGACGTACTCTCCAAAGTGTCTGCCCATCTTCAGTGTTTATTTCAGAGTACAGGTATATCACACCTTTTCAGTGAATAGTAGTTTGACCTTGAAAGTGCTACTCAACTCTGATGAAAGGCAGAAGGCTGCAGAAGTCTCACGCAATTATCACGGCAGGTTTAGATCTCTGCTAGACTTACGACAAGGTTTTAAGCTTAGATTTAGTGTTAGGGCGAGGTGCAACACTATGGCAAGGGTTAGATGTAGGTTTAAAGCTAAGGTTAGTTTTAGAGTGAGAGGTAGTTTTCAGGTTAAGCTTATGGTTAGGTTTAGGGCTAGGGTTAGCTTTAAGGCTACAGCTAGGCCTAGTTTTAGGGTGCAGGTAGGTCTAAGGTTTGGGATAGATTTAGGATTATTATTATTATTATTTAGGCTAGGGCTATGGTAAGGATTAAGATTAGGATGAAGGTTAGAGTTAGGGCTAGGGTTTTTTCTAGATTTAGGATTAGGGTTAAGTTTGCGAGTAGGTTTAGATGTAGGACTAGGGTTAAGGCTTGGGTAAAGGACAAGCTAGAGCTGGAGTTAGCATTAGCTTCAAGTTTCACTTTTGAATTATGATAAAATGAAGTTTTCAGACTTGGATTTTCTTTGTCACACTTCTATTTAGAGAGGTGAATTCAAGAATAGTGTGCAAAGTACCCTTTGTAACTACATACAACTAGAGCTCTCAGTTTTTGGTGATAGCCTAGATACAGGGAATGGTATCTGGAATGCCTACCTCTGTAATATGTATATCAGATCCTTAGGGTAGAGGGGGTTCAGGTAAGAAATATACTATTCAGGGCTGTTGGAGAGCAGGAGGCAGTACAATTCTTAACTTCTTCTTCTTCTTCTTCTTCTTCTTATTATTATTATTAATAATTTTTAGGGAAGTGTCTACAGGGTGTTCAGTATCTCACTGCTAGATTGGACTCATAGTGATTCTCGTTTACAGCCTTCCAAGGGCTGGGATTACTGGCATGCACCACTGTAGAGATATAGATTTGAGACAAAAGTCTGATGTCCCAAGAGATCAGGGAACACTGGACTGAGCCTAAGGAGGGTTGCTGTCTGTTTGAAAATTCCCGGCAAGCAGGGACCCAAGGCAGCAGATAACAGCTTCTCCTGCAGGGGCCTTGTCCTTTGATCCCTTGCTTGGGATGTTATCAGCTAGCATTTGTGTGAACCTAGTGTTAGGCAAATGGTGGAAGTTAATAGAAACAGTAGTTTGTATTCACTTAGATAGTTATGCACATTCCTTAGCCAGCCTTTAGCCCTCAATAAATGTGAGATGCTTCTGAGGCTCTGGGCTCACTTGGAGAGAGACTAATCTCAGTGAGACCTCTGAAGCTACATTCATCAGGTCTTCTCGTCCGTTTCTTTCAGCACAGACCCATAACATACAACACACCACCACACCTAGTCTCAATTGCCCTCTCATCACCCCAGAGGCCGGGCCAGCAGGGCAGGCCCAGGAATTGAACCCCTAGCCGGTGTGCCTGCTTGCAGGTGCCTTAATCCACTGAGCTGTGTGGCGAGCCCTTGATTCTTAATTCACTAACATGAACTCTGAAATCCTGTCTGATATTTCAGATTTGATGTACTGTTTTCAATGAAGGTTGCAGACTCAGATATTTTTTGGAACTACTCATAGAAATGAATGAAAGAATAGTACATATATATCAGCTTGTAACTGCATACAACTACAGCTCTCAGTGTCTGGGAGTAGACTATATACAGGGAGCCTGACTATGCTCTTTGTTATATCTGCCTGTCTACCATACTGATGTTCAGAGTACATAGACATCAGGCCTCTATAGTCAATAGCAGTTTAGCTTAAAATGTACTGTTCAGCTCAACAACAAAAGCAGAGGCATCAGTGTTCTGACTGGCTGGTTCTCACTAGCATTAACTCTACTTTGGAATCTAGCTGATGTCTCAGATTTCTTCTGTTAAATGAAGGTTGCAGCCTAGGATTTTCCTTGGCTCTATTGGGCCCCTAGAGCTGAATGGTAGAACAGTGCACAGAGTATAGTTTATACCTGCAAACAGCTAGAAGTCTCAGTGTTTGGGTAGAAACTAGACGCAAGGCATGGAGTTCTGATTGTGAGTTCTGAAATACCTGCCTCCGTGTAATATTGATTTTTCACAGTATATGTATAGCATGCCTCTACATTGAATAGAAGTTGGCCTAAAATATATTATTCAGTACTGCTGAAAAGCAGGAGGCAACAGAGTCCTGAGTGTTTTTCTAGCATGAACTCCAGCCCAGAAGTCTGACTGGTATCACAGATTCGTTCTGCTGCTTCATACAGAGGTTGCAGACGTGTACATGTGTGTCCATGGAAGTGAATGGAGGAGGAAGAACACTGAGCATAGGATGTGCCTGCAAATAGCTAGAGCTCTTCAGGGCCAGGGGTAGACTATGCGCAAGCAACGCAGCCTGGACGTGCTGTCTGGAATGTGAGACTAGCTTCACCACTAATTTTTAGGATGCCTGTATATCAGCCTCTATAATGACTAGCAGTTTAGCCTAAAACGTGCTAAGCATTTTCTGTTGAAATTCAGGGGGGCGGAGGGGTTCTGAATGTGTCCCGAGCATGAACTCTAGTTCATAAGCCTAACTAATAAAGTTTCCAAGATGGAAAAAAAATGTTCAGATTTCAGCTCACAAGTTTATATCTCACCAAAAAATTCTTTATTATTATTTTCTCAAATTTGAGTTCTATCTCTTATTATAGGACAAATGTTGTTATTATTTTTCTCTGGCATTTACTTAATGCCTTACTTTCTTTCAACTGTATGACCTTATAATTATTTTTAAATTATAATTTATATCACTTGAGTGAGTAGCAGGAATTAGTAAGAATAATTAGAGTCCCACACATATACAGATCCTAGAAAAGTTGATTAAATACAGATAAGAAATATCCTACTAATATTTTAACCCAAAACACTAAAGCAGGAACTTACTAGGGAAATGAACGAATAAACACTTAATGAAAAGCTCAACAATTTTAGGCTTTAATTCTGAGAAGATCCCAGAAGTGGATGAATGGTAAGTACATTTTTCCTAATTTCTACATAAAATCAGGGAAGTAACATGGATGATGCTTTTACCACATTTCGGTAACAAACTATAACCATAAAGTTCAAATTGCAGACAGGTGAGGATAAGCTCCCAACAGCCTCACAAGCTGTGTATAATGAGTCTGTGTTGGAAGATGCAGATAAAAACAAAAGTTTGAAAGACTTAGACAAAGGCCTTCTATCTAGACCATCAAAGAATTAAAAAAATCAGGCCACACAGATTGAAAGACTCAATCCAAAAATGGGCATCTAAGATGAATATACATATCTCAGAGGAAGAAATACAAATGGCAAGTAAAGGTAGGAAAAAATATTCAACATCATTGGTCACTCAAGAAATGCAAATTAATTTAAAGCTGAGATTCCATCTCACCCCAGGAAGAATGCCTAACATCAAAAAGTCGACCAATAACAAATGCTGGAGGGGCTGCGGGGAAAAAGGAACAGTTGTCCACTGTTGGTGGGAGTGTAGACTGGTACAGCCACTATAGAAATCAGGGTGGAGATTCCTTCAAAAGCTAGAATTGGAGATCCCATTCCAAAAATCCAATTGAAACTCTAGTTAAATCCCTGGAGTCTGCTAGCAAAAAATTATTTGGTGATTTATGAAAAAAGAACAAATCATTTATAAGAAAAATCTATTCTATTACTATTGGACTTCATAACAGAATGCATTGTCATAAAATAAATGGAGTAGCATATTTAAGATGCTTAAGGTAAAAAGTAGAGCTAATGGTTATTATATTCTAAAATAAGTGACTTTCGAGAATAAAAGCAAAGCTAACATTTATTACTAAATAAAAGCTCACTGTGAGGTTATCATTTCTGCAGACATTTTGTGAAGCATCTACTAGAGAAGTAGCTGCAGAAGTATAACATGATTTATGACGGAAGAGATGTGTATCTAGCAACTGGCAAGAGGCCTAGATACACAATTACTTATTGAACTAAGAAAAATGAGTTAAAATTGTGTAGAGTAAGAACTATGCAATCAATCATAAGGTTTTCTGATTTTATAATTTCCTGTGTCCAAGGGAATCATTATTTTCTGAGTATAGTAAAAGATATAGATAGATAGATAGATAGATAGATAGATAGATAGATAGATAGATTCATAGAGAGATGTAATATATCTAAGTTAAACTCTATCCTGGATTTAACTTGATACAATTAGTGTTTCCTTATGTAGAAATTCGTTTCTTTCTAAAGACACCTATCTGAAGTCTAACTATTAAAAAAAAAAAAGCTGAGATTTTAACAAACAGCACAGAGCACTTCTAACAACAAATTTTAAATATCATTCACACAGAATGACATTAGACTTTCTTAGAGGAATGACTGATCCTAGAAATAGAGCAATAAATTTATCAGTTTTTCATAATCTTCAATAGGAAAGTAGCTGACAAATATTTCTTAAATCTTGTCAAAAATCTTTGGGCTAGTATTAAGTATCCACTGGTCACAGATGGGGAAATTTGAGCATTGATTAAGGAAAGTGTATGATGGATTCAAAGTAGTCAACAAGTTTAACTTAAATTAATTAGGTTTTAAAAAGAAATTTGGAGATAGACAGTGGAACTGACTCACTACCTTAACATTGGAGATAAAAAGAAAGAGCCAAGCTTTTGTAGCTTACCTTTTGGATATAAGCTGGAGCAATGGAAAATCAGTAGTGAGAGGAAGTACCTATTGTATATTTACAGTTTAATATTTTTAAATGATAAAAGTGGAATAATGTCACTTTTAAGCCCTATGGATAAATACATCAAAATCAAAACTGTTTCCATAGGGATAAACAGACAATAAGCACCCCTGGATGAAAGACTCTGTCACTACCTTTTGTCTGGGCAAAGGAATATAAGTGTGAATCTTCTCTCCACTGCAGAATAAAGTGTGGACATCAGAAATCTCACACCAAGTATCTAAGGAGCAAAACTTAGATATGAGGAAATACAGAGGGTCAAATTTCACCCATTGTTTTCTTTCTTTCATTTTTAAATGTATTTGGTTGTTTCACAGTCTCACTATGCAGCTCAGACTCATAGTGATCTTCCTACTTTCAGCCTTCCCAGAGTTGGGATTACAGGCATACGATACCACACCCAGACTCTGGCCAGCTCAGCCTGCCTGGGGGCAGGGATGGCATGGCATGTGGTGCCAGGGATTGAACCACAGTCCCTGCACTTGCCTAAGTATGCCTAAGCAGGAGCTTTAGTCTACTGAGCTATCTTGCCAGTCCCTGATGGGTCATCTTGAACCATATCATAAATATAAAATCATCAGCAGACACACTAGTCTGTAGAAGGGGAAAGTCTACCAGTTATTATATACTTAAATGATATCAAATTTTTGAAAAGTTTAGAATAGGGACAAGACAGTAACACAATGTACAATATAAGTAAGCAAAAGTTTCCTAGAGAATAATAATATACTCTTACAAATTCTGTACTTGCTGCCCCTAATATGATATTTGGTAAGCCCTGAAAATATGGACTTTTTTGTTTCATTGTTTGTGTCAATAGATAGATAGATAGATAGATAGATAGATAGATAGATAGATAGATAGATAGATAGATGTGCATAGGAAAGATTAGATTAGCGTGTGTGTGTGTGTGTGTGTGTGTGTGTGTGTGAGTGTGTGTGTGTTATTGGTGATAATTAGTGGGTATTTTTACCTGAATAAATCGTGAGCAAGTTAATAGAAGTACAGAGATAAATTATATCTTGTTTCAGTATGAAGAAGCACACACTGTTGCTAAAGGTAGCACTAAATTTTTCCTCAGATATTTCACACCTATGTTAAGACACTAACGAATCCAAAACTATAATCCACTGAAGCTGTAAAGTCACACCATGATAAGAAATACCATTAAGTAAAAATTCAAGCCTCCTGTTGAGAGTGAATTATCATTAGAAAAATTCCCAGAGAGGCATTCACATGTGTTGCTCCATAAAATCTACATTCAAGACTTTAGAGAAAGAGAAATTTATTGAGAACTGAAAAATTACTGTATATTGCTTAGAAGATACAAAAACAGCTATTTGGAAAATGTTGTTTCACAGAAATTCTTCATTTTCTTCAGTCTATTTGAATTCTTTTTGTCCAACGTGTCACAGTTCTTTGGAAATCTTCTCTATATTTGGGGGAATATATTCCTGGACCTTACTACAGTAGTCTTGGAAACTTCCATTTCCATCAGTTCTCTCTCTGTCATTGGCCCAAAGAGTGTTAGGTCCTTCTAGAGACCCCATCTGTATGTTCCAGCATTCACTGGAAGAATTGATGGTGTATCGTCCGGGTACAAGGACGTCTGAAACGTCAGGTGTGGAGCAATGCAAAGAGCCCTTTATGTGCTGGAGAGCAGAGGACCCAGGCCAACATCAAAGGCTAGGAGCTCACTACAGGGTTCATATCAAGAGTCCGCAAAGTATGCACTGAAAGGCTGCAGTCTGTGCTAAAAGGTTGAACAGTCTGCATTTTGAAAAGCTGAAGAGTCTGTTGTAGAAACCTAGAGATGATATCCACTGGTAGTGGTGAAGAGCAGGGCTACTACAAAGAATGAGAAGAAAAGCTTTGTTTGCCTTTCCCTTTTCAGTGCACTCTGGCTACAGCCTATTGGGTGGTGCTACCCACATCCAGGGTGAGCATTCTTTCTCCAATAATTTCATTTTCCGGACATGCCCAGAACTGTGCTAACCCAATCTCTGGGCATCTCTTATTTGAGTTGACACAACAGTTAACTATTGCACCATCCTAATTGGGGACACAAATATAATTTTCCTGTTTTCATCATCACAGAAGTAGAAATTGTCAATATGATGCCATCCCCAAAAGCTGTTTGTAACACAGAAAAGAGAAAATGAAAGATTAGACAAAGATTACTATCAAATTTCCTGTACACTACAGACACTGGACAACTCACTACCAAATTTTGAAAATTCCTAAAAGTCACCATGTCCAAATTTACACAGAGCATGTTTGTTACAATAAAAATAAAATAAATGAAACATTGAGTTGATGTGTGCAATTTTATTTTATTGATTTTGAATTTTTTTTAATTTCTTGAAACGAAGTCTTGCTATGCAGTTCAGGCTGCCCTTGAACTCACTATGTGGCTTAGCATGGCCTCAAATGCTTTGCGATCCTCCTTTATGGCTTCTTGAGTGCAGAGATTACAGGTTGTGCCACCATACTCAGACTTCAGGTCTATTTTAATGAACATATGACCTGATATATTTGATAGTTTTCAAACATAAAAACTTCATTTAAATATCAATTTAAATTATAATATTTAGACAAGATTACATCATC
Source organism: Octodon degus (assembly GCF_000260255.1). Taxonomy (NCBI): domain Eukaryota; kingdom Metazoa; phylum Chordata; class Mammalia; order Rodentia; family Octodontidae; genus Octodon; species Octodon degus. Next base: position 15,531,847 of record NW_004524580.1, read on the forward strand.
GATCACTTTCCTCTGTGGCCCTAAAATCTCCTTGATCAGAAAATTTGGGGCACAACTGAGTTACATGATGTTACAGTACAGGTTCTCCTATGTCCTGAGTCTTCACTGACCTTGGAAGGCTAGGGCCAAAATGTTGGCTGTTCTTGCAGCTCTTCTTTTTCTCTAATTTTTGGTCTGCAAACACCCTCCAGAAGAAAAGCTTATTGTTATTACCCTACTACATAGGCAGTTGAGCTTAATTCACTATCTGACTGAATATCAAACACTTTAGGCATAACATGGAACGGGTATTTTTCATCAAGTATTGATATGTTAAACTTTAAGTCCCTACAGAATATGAAGGAAAAAATTAAAAAAAAATTTTAAAAAATAGGAAAAAACTGTTACATATTTTTACACAGAAGTTTAGAAACCTAACCATATACAGCATTGTAGCAGGACACTCCTCTGAAATTTTTTTCTTGTCTCTTGTTTTCATTTATTACCCTTTTTCTAAAACATACATTTACTTGAGAGACAGTATGGCAATAATTGGTGTGTCATGACAAACAGTTCATATTTAGAAGACCAGGATGACAGGCATTCCAAACATGACCCAACTATTGCAAATTACTATCTTCTCTCAGGTTTTCTCAGAGATCAAATTGGTCTAGCAATGGCCATGACTCATCCACATGGCTGACACTGGCAAAGGATCTACAAACCATGGTGCAGGCTTTCAGGATAAATCCTGAGGGGATTTGACTGACCTTGTCAGATACAAAAGCTACATTTCTTGTTGTATAGATCTTGGTTTGTCTTGGTCTTAACCATCCAGCAGAAAAGTATAAAAAATGAAGTATAAAAAGTAAAGCCATATTAATATGGTAAGCTGTAAAATGCTCAAATTAACAAATTCTGACATTGACAGTCTTATGAAAAACCCTCTAGTATTATGGACTACTGGACTATAGTGGAATATTTTGCTGAATTCATGCACCTATAATATTTTAAATGACAAAGGAATACCCTTCTCTGACAAAACTAAACAGAAAAAGGGGTATACTAATGAACAACCATTCTATATCTGTATATTCAAAATAGGTTAGTTATACAGCTACATTCTCCTAATTCAATCAATAGATATATCTGTTTTAATGGTGTCTGTAGGCATGATATCATGTCTGCATCTTATACAATGAATATCCACTAAGACAACAATATGCAATGTATTAATTAGTGAAACTGTCCTACTAATTGGATTTGAAACTGTCTCATTGCTGTTTGTTTCTCAATAAAATTATTTTTAAAAGATTTAAAACGTAAAACTATTTTTTGGTAAAATATTTGACCAATAAAATCTTTGTTACTAAACTCAGGTGTAACAAAGATGAATAACTGTCACTAGCAGTGCTCAGTGCTCTAGCGATTATCTCAGCATCATTAGACACGTTTCTGATTTCTTAAGTCATCTTCCCAAATGGCCCCTGATTTTTGCCTTTTGCTATAATTCTTAAATCTTCACATTCATCATCTTTCCAAGTGCTGAGAAACAACACCTCACAACCACAATATACAGAAAGAAAACTTCGTATTGGCTTGTGGTTTCAGGTGATTCCATCCACGACTAGCTGGCTCTAAAATAGACACATCATAGTGGAAAGTAGTAGGAAATCAAAAGCAATCAGTTGATGGCATCCGAGAAAGTGATCAGAAGAGTGGGGCCAGAGAGGAAGAAGCCAAGAAGCAGCTATGATCCCCAAGGTCACATCTCCATGACCTACACAGACAGATGCAAAATGGTGCTTTTTTAAAATGTATTTTTGTATAGGCTGCCACTGTGCAGCTCAGACTTGTAGTGGTCCTCCTGTTTTCAGCCTCCCTAGCACTGGGATTACAGGTATGCACTACTACGCCGGATTTTGGTGACTGGCTCAGCATACCTGAGGGCAGGGCCAGAGCAACAAGTGTTTCCTGGGATCAATAGAATTGTGTTTTAATAATACCCTAAACCTCTGCTAAACCAATCCAGTTAAGAGAATTAAACTTAACCATCACATTCTATCCCTTATCATGTTGATGCGCAAACATATCTTAAAGCATACTTAATATTAATAAAACATAGTAAGCCTTTCATTTATCATATTGTGCATATTTAGAACATGTGGTATGTCTGTAATATTAAAAAGTATCATACTTATATATTTATGTAATTGTTAAAATAGCAAATGCAATTAATAATGTCAATAATTAATGGATATATGTCATGATATTAATATTTGTTCTATACATGATAGGGAAAATTTTATTTTTTGTCTAATTCTAATATTCATAACAAAGCAAAGAAAAACTCAAGTGAGTTGACAGCATATTTAGGGAATTATAAAAGCAATTTTCTTTTCAAAAGTTTAATTATTTATCCTAATCTCTCTCCTGTTGGAATATAAGTTCTCTCAATGCAATTTAGGTTTTATTAGATTCCAAAGTATATATTTTTTTCTAAAGCCGAAATTGGTCTGCTGGGTCTAACAGAGCAGGGGGGATCATAGAACTTTCTACAATCATATCATTAATCAACTTGTTCTTTGTTGCTCATCTCTAATGTTCTAAAGAAGAGCTGAACAGGATCTTCAGGGAAAAAAGACCAGAGGATAAAGTGAGAAATTATTGTGCAATATTTTCTCTTATGTTGCTGAATTATTCATTACTTTGAGTGTTTTCTTATTAAGATTGAAAAATATATTTAAATTATCTATGAATCTCTTAATGTCAGGAGAAATACCATTACACATCGGATTTTTGAAATACTAACCTATTTGTCTCAAGAAAGTTACTTGAGACAAACATGAAGTTTTCTCCTTTGCAAAAATCACAATAATAAAACTCATCTCACAGTTTTATTGTGAGCATCAACGTTAGTGAAAGCTTCCTACATTACTAACCTTTT
>NW_004524580.1:15535934-15541202 GCF_000260255.1 Octodon degus
CCTTAGGACTGTTAAAACATTTAAAGATAGGTCTTTTCAATGTAGGTTCTAGTATGTGTCACACTTCAACAAATATTGTTTCATTTGAGATTTTCATTACAATCTTGTGATAAATTCGCTGTTTATTGTCTTACTCTAGGTTCACTCAGCCTGTGATGAACTCAGGATCCACTCAGACATGCTCGCTCGATTTGAGGTAATTTCTAAAGTACATATTCCTGTGAAGAATAAGTGAAGTGTGGGAATTGGGAATTTAATATTTACTTAAAAAGAAAGCTATTTTGATTATTGTAAGTTGATTCCTCATAGAAAGACTGACTTTTGTGTTTTATCAATGAAAGCTATCTTTGCTGTAAAATAAAATTAATCTTGTGGTAGAATTGAAAAGTGCTTTGATTTTTCAAATTACATTAGAACTCTAATACTATTATTATAGAAATCTGAAGTAATTGCCATTATATCAACCAATTTATCACTCCCAATTTAATTAAGTTAAAGTAATTTTCACTAATATCAGGAAACTACTGATTTTAGCAAATGCTAATTGTAGTGAGAAGCCTTTAAAATCTAGTATATGTGCTGCCAAAGCAAGCACAGTCTTTAAAATCTAGATGAAACAAGTTTGCTGACTTTTAAATGTGACACTTATTGATTTATAAATATTACATTTTATAAAGTCAAAAGAAACTTTTAATACATGAATGATTTTATTTTTTATCTTAAAGCATCCACACAATAGATGATTTATTTTCAATTCAGGTAAAGTATTTGAAATAAGTATTACTGAATTGATCTGGTTCCTATTTATTTATAAAGAACTAAAGTATTACTCAGAAGAAATACAACTGATATATTTTAATAACCATGCCAATATTTGTCTATTTTCTCTTCTCCCTTTTGTAGTGTTCATTTCAGCAGGCTGTTTATCTATTCTCATAGACTTGTTATTACTCAAAATGTTTTGATAACTTCTCTTTGGGGATTGCTTTTTGTGCTTATAAGATATGTATTTCACTATTTATAATAATGAAAATTTTCTTTTGAGAGTAGATTTGGTTGCTAATATACCATCTGGCTGCAAATATTAAGAATAAATTTGATAATCAGTATATTAGCATCAGAGTGAGTGATCAATCTAAAGTAATGAAAATTTATTCGGTTCCATAGTTTAAAAACTGCTTTCATGGAAATTTCTCCCACCAAAAAAATTACAAAACAAATTTTGTGATTAGGAACATTTTTGAATAACACATAGGTTCACCATCCTCACTGGACTTCCCCAAATTAAGTGCAATATCGAAAAATCAATCTTACTACCAAAGAGTCAATCCTGCTTCTTATGATATTTGAATGTATCAGGAAAATTTGCTACTGGAATTAATAAAAGGGCATAGTTGTTAATAAAAACTGTTTATAGCACAAAAAATGATTTATGTAAGCCAAAGTGTTTTTAAAGGATCTTTCTAAAGTTGTCAGTAGTACCAATAATCTATCCCATTTATACATGAAATACCTATATTTACTTATATTTTTATTTTTAGTCATAGCATCTACTTGTATTTTGATAATACACATTTTTCTACTAAAAATTAAATCTGAACAAGAAAAAATAGAAATACTTAAACAAAATACTATTACAAGTTATATTAATGCCTGCCCATTTTAGATATATAATTCTGCCTTTAATTATTATATTATCTGGATAAATAAAGCCATTAAAATGTTGTTTGATCTCAGCTCTAAAATGTAATTTTTCAGCAATGTGTGGCTGTCGCTTATGTGGGTAATTTAATTTTACTCTTGCCAGCCATGCGCCTGTTATCCTTTTTGGTCCTTTGGATATGAGTTTTCTCTCCCCACCTAAAACTTCCTACTTAACTATCAAGTCCTAAGGGTATCATAATATCCTCTTTGAAGGTATAGTTAAATCATATGGACAGATTTAATACCATTCTAAATTCACAGTTTCACAAACTTACTTATCATATAATTGGATTCATCACAATACATTTATTTACCGCATAGTTCATGCTCTGAAGTACCTAGGGTTCTTTCAGAGTGGATTCTTGCATTTCCCGTGCATATGTGCATATATGGAATATATGTGTGTGTTATGTATAGCAATCTTAGTGTATTAGAATAAACTTTATTTGCATCTCAACCATCAACCTAGTGTTTAACACATAGTAGATGTTCAACAGTATCTATGGGATAAATAAATGGGACAGCCCTTCTTTCAAGACTTTCAGCATTCTCAAACCTAAAGCTACTTAGCAAATTTTAATTTTTCTGTCTATGTGGCATTATTACAGGCTGAAAAAGGAAATAATAACCAACCCCAAGTGTAATATTTCTAAGCCCATGTACTATTATTATTACAAATGAAAATAATTAAAATAATAAAAGAAAAAAAATAATTCATAATTCTTAAAATACTACGTACCTATGTAACCAATCTTTAATGATGAGAATTCCCTTATTCATTAATTCATTTAAGAAGTGTTGTTTGTGGGGCTGGGGAGATGGCTCAGTGGAATAAGTGCTTCTCTGGCTAGCACAAGGCCTGAGTTCAATCCCCAGTTCCACCAAAAAAAAAAAAAAAAAAAAGAAATGTTGCTTGAAAACATAAATGTGCGGACACTTCTTTAAGCTTCTAATAAGGACTTATTTGTTCTCTTTTATTAAAAAGAAACCTCACGTGGCCTCTCCCCAGGGCACCCTGAGAAGGAGGTTGAAACTGGGAGTAGTGGCACATGCCTGTAATCCCAGAATTTGGGAGGCTGAAAACAGGAGGATCACCACAAGTTCAATCTACAAAGTGAGACCCGGTAGACCCTGTACACCTAGTCCTCATTACATAAAAAAAGAAACTTCCTGGGTATCTCAAGTAATTTATCCATCTTATATTCTGTACTCTGTACAGAAGAACATAAAAGAATGAAATCTGCAAAGAGACTTGAGCAGGGATATATAACTGATCTTCCTGACTTTTGTTTATATAGAGGCAATGAGTTTTTATACAATCGCTTGTCAGTGTCTATTTAATTTTTACATTTTCGTTTAGGGCTTAGGGTCACCTTAGTTTATTACAGGAGAATAAACTAAGCCAAAAACTCTCTCTGCTTTAGCAGAGCAAGATTTTTCCATTTGTAGTTAAAGGTTTTGCTTGAGAGAACTACATGTCTATCATTTTCTATTGCTGACAGCAATATTTTCAAAATCTTTCCTTTCAGAAAGGTCTCTTTTTCATAACTCACAATAAAGAATCAAAATTTTGATGAGCTTAGCATTATTTTCCATATTGACTAGCTCTTAGCTTAAATGTATATTTATACATGCATAAATATATATATACACATGCGCATATGTACACACATAGAATATGTGTGTATTATATACAACAATCTTGGTATATTAGCAGTGCAGTATTTTTTAGAAAGTATGTTATCTGAGTTTATAAATTAAAGATTTAAATAAAATTATTCTTTCTTTTAAGGAAACTTTCCTTTAATGTGTAGTGTAATTTAGTTTTTCAATATGTGAACTTACAGCAAATTTTCCAGTAAATTGACTTATATGTAAATAAATACTATTCCCCACTTAATAATGGCTCAGCCTGCAGGTATTCAGTAATCTTATAAAAAGTAAAGTAGGGAAAGGCAAAGGAGAGCCAAATAGAAGAAGGGGGAAAAGACAAGTTCGGTGGCAGAGAGAGATAAAGAAAATACAATATATTTACAATTAAAGAGACCATTATGAGTGATTGACATTTTTGCCTCAGAAGGAATTAAAATGTTGACTTTAAGTGGAAATGAATTGCTTTGGTCGGTGTTTCTCCTGATCAGAAAAGTAGAAAGTCTCTGGTTGTTTAGTCATGCCTCTAAAATGCCAAATTTGATGAAAAAGAGAAATAAAATTGGGGCAAAATGATAGTAATAAAGTAAAGTGGATAATAGAAAGTTCTAGAAGGTTGGGAGAAAGAGGTAAGCAACAGGTATTCCATCAATGAAAACAGGGACACTTCTATGTTGACCAACAAAACTATTGTGTATTATGGTTATTTCATAATAGTTAAATGTATGGACCATGTCTACTGCCATTGAGCATGTGATTGGAAATAGAAAAATAGACAATTAAGGCAGAGGATTAATTTCAACATATGAAACTTTCCAAGTGGAATTGGGAAACTAAAAATTATTGAACACCGCTTATGTTCCAAATACTTTGAAAAATGCTCTTTATAGTTACCTGTTCACAAAATCCTCCTCCAAATCACTCATAAAATGAGGGGAAAATTTTTTAAAAAACAAATTAACCTAAAAATACTATTGAGATGGCTACCGAATGCAAAATTTCCAATATTTTTTATTTAAAATATAAGTTTTAAAATTTTAGTTCATACTATACATATAGCTACTCTAAGATTAAAAAGCAGGCTTTTTATATGTAGTTTCCTTGACTATGAATAAAAGCAATGACAAGGGATACAGAGATTATCTCCCTACCTTCATCTCTGGAAAATGTGAGTTTTATGTACTATTACATACAATCGCACTTAGATATTTTATATAATATAGGATTTGTTCTTAACAAATTTCAGAAATCGCTAACTTAAGGATATGTTAGCTCTTCATTTTGGATAGCATTGTTGATACCTTTAAGACTATAATGCATATGTTCTATGTTTTTCTCTATAAATATTCTGGATAAAGCCATAAAAACTCAGACTTGAGAGAGGGAAAGGGGAAGAGCTAGGAAACATAACAATGTCAAGCTATACAGTTATATGTACAAGATGGGCAAGGCAATGATCATGAGAATCTCCAGATTTTTGAATCTAGCAGTTAATTGGAAAGATTCTCAACCTGACTAACTATATATAATGATACCTGTGAAATAAGCATCTGCACTGAAGATGGTAATCTGTAATAGTAGTTTCATGCTTGGAGTGCCTGTCATTCTGCTCTTCTGAATACGGGCTGCTTGCCATGACATGCCAGTTGCTGCTGTGTTGTCTCTCGGGTAGATGGTTGTTCAAAAAGAAGGGGGTGGTGAATGAAGGAAGGAGATAGGAAAAGGAATATTGTGGGACTGTCCTGATTCAAGGTTGTATATGGTGAGATTTTTGGACTTAAGTGTAAACATAAGAATTATATAATTATTTATGGCTTATTTGTTAAATATATTCTAATTTTTAAATGACTTTTATCATATTCTGTAGGGACTTAAAGTTCACCATATCAATACTTGATGAAAAATACCTGTTCC
>NW_004524580.1:15541302-15551829 GCF_000260255.1 Octodon degus
TTTTTTGGCGGAACCAGGGATTGAACTCAGATCCTTGAGTTTGCCAGTCAAGCCCTTATCCTACTGAGCCATCTCCCCGGCCCCTTCTTTTACTCTTTAGACGTTGATTAATGAGTGTAATTCAGTTGTTCATCACAGTAGCAGTGTTCAGTGTTGTCACTGTGGGTAGGACATCGAAGTACAACTGTGATGATTCCATTGTGTTATGAAGGGAGCAAAAAGTTCACCTGAATGGACTAGCAGGTCCTTCTGAAGGAATTTATGGGGTGTATGAGATTAAAGGGTACAAATTTCAAAAGTTTATATAGTTTGAGAATGGCACAAAGCAAAGGTAATTTTAAAGTTGAAAATAGATTCAATTATAAAATAATGAAACTATAAATACCAATATTCTCAAGATCTAAAAATCAATAATTATTGTAATATTTCTTACACATATATATTCCACTTAGACCTCAACTTGACTCATAGCATACTATATCTATTATTCTATGTATAGTTTCCTCATGTTTTCTAATTTCCGATGTCCTCAACAACAAACTCCTGAGAAGCACTAATGCAATGTGTACCTAATTGTAAGAAACTGAAATGACATGTGTTCTACTACACGATTTCTTACTTTTAATGTAAAATACATTTGACTAAGTAATGCATTTGCATTTTAAAAATCAATGCACTTATTTATTATGTTATTTTTCACTCATAGCTTATTTTGCTCTAGCTGTTTAACAAAATATCATAGACTGGAGGCCTTAATGTTTTTCTCAGAATTCTGGAAGGTGGAAAGACCAAGGCAAATTTCCCATTTCATTCGATTTCTGGTGAAGACACATCCTACCTCTCATTGAGGAGAAAAAGCCATTTGGTATCTTTCATTTATTAAAATAATTTTTATTTGCCACACAGTAATTGCTTGCATTTATGAAGTATAGTGTGGTAATTTGACACGTAGGTAGCGTTCACTTCACAATGATCAAAGGAAAGTAAGTAGCACTTCCATCTCTTTAACTATTTCTTTATATTGAGATACTTCAAATCCTTCTCTTCAAATTGCTTTTACAAAGTGTATTATTAATTGTTGTAAACTATAATCATCCAACTATACTACAGAGCATTAGAACATTTTACTCCTTATCTATGTTTTAGGATGTTACCTAGAATCCTTCTATTCTCTTCATCTCCTACCATTTTTAGCCTGCATTTATCACTATTGTAATTGCTTCTTCTTTTTTTTTCTTTTTTCAGTACAAGGGATTGAACTCAGCACCTTGTGCTTGCCAGGGTTAATTGCTTCTTCCATGAGAATTAGTCTCTTTTTAAGGATACTAATTCTTTCTCTCTCTCTCTTTTTAAATGTATTTAGGACAGGGTCTATAGGGTCTGCAGAGTGTGACTACATAGATCAGACTCGTAGTGATTCTCCTGTTTTCAGCCTCCCAAATGCTAGGATTACAGGTGTGTGCCACCAGGCCCAGTCTCAAAAGCCTTTTCAGCATGCCCCGGGGGCAGGGCCAGCACAACACACCAGGGATCAAACCCCAGCTGCTGCGCTCTGCCTAAGCAGGTACTTTAGTCCACTGAGCTATCTGACCGGCCTTAAGGATGTATCATTCTCAAATTTGTTTTCGGATAGCATATTAACTGAAACCCCAAGTTATTAATTTTCTTTTCTTTTTTTTCCAGAACCGGGAGTTGAACTCTGGCCCTTGTGCTTGCCGGGGAAGCGCTTATTCCACTGAGCCATCTCCCTGGCTCCTTAATTTTCTTCTTTAAAAAGTGATGTTAGGGCCCTGGCAAGCACAAGGTCCTGAGTTCGATCCCAGGTCCTGAAAAAATAAAAAATAAAAAAATAAAAAAGTTATACTGAATGATCCCTCATTTACAAATAGTTTGTGGTGATTATATATATATATATATATATATATATATATATATATATATATTATATGTAATACATGTAATTATACATATATATATATATATACATTTATAGTTACACAAAATCAAGTTAACACATGTACGTAGTTTGGCATTGAACTCTTCTTCAAATGTATTTACCAATTTCTATGTCTGAATTCTTGGTTTCTTTAAACTTCTCAAGATTAATCTTCATATTCTCTCATATTTTGCATTTTTATTCGAATAATTTTTCTTTAATATTGGAAATATTTATTTGTTCTAGAAACCTTGCTGGCATTTTTATAAGAATTGACCCAATTTTCAAATTCAGTTTAAGAGAATACATTCACAATGCTTAGTATTTGACTAATAAAAATGCTATGTTGTCTGTGGTTTCCATTTATTGTTTATCTTCTAGTACTGCTTATCATTTCTCCATAATTTTTTAACATTTCTCAAGTCATGTTTAAATATTTTTACTTTGTGCTCTTTTCATGAATACCATAAACCATATCTGCATTTTTGTTATTTTATTGATACTGAGAAATGATTTTAACTTTTAAAATTTTTCTTTAACTGAAAGAATTACTCAAGTATCTTTTTGGATCAGATTTACAATTAATTTTGGTAATTCTCTACACAGAAATTTACCTTTGATTTTCTTTCCTTACCTTCTAGTTTCCCATATTGTTTTCAACTCTTATTGCACCCTTTTGATGAGCTCTTCCAAGAATATCTCGAGAAATTACAGATTAATGGATGGGAAAAGTGTAGTATTGACACACAATGGAGTACTAGCCTGCCAGAAAGAAGGTTAAATTGAAGTCAACTATAAGAAAATGGATGCACTTTAAGGCTATAATGTTAAATGAAATAAATCAGATGCTGAAGCTTAAATATTTCATGGTTTCTCTTACATGAAAAACCCAATATGCAAACAAAGAGAAAAACAAAAAAGAGTAAGAAACAGAAAGATCATTTGCAGGAGGGGAGGGGAACAAGAGATGGGGAGAAAGGAGGTGAAGGGAACAGGAGAGGGAAGGTGAAGGTTGCACAATGCGGAAGAAGTTCTACACACACGTAGGACTCCTAAGATGCATGCAGTCATTATCCGCTGCAAATACAGACTACTAGCCAATGTTTCAAAAACATGAAATCCTAAAAATGAGAATTGAAAACGCGAAGAAAATGGTTCTTTTATATGATGATAGCTTATTTCCAATTATAGACAGTCCTCTGTGATTATGTTTGCTGTGGCCTCTTTCCTACTGCCCTGGAGAAAAACATTATTTACTTATTTATTTATTTATTTATTTATTTATTTATTTATTGTATTTTAAGGAAGGGTCTGCAGGGTCTTCAAGGTCTCACTGCTAGATTGGACTCACAGTGGTTCTCCTGTTTACAGCCTCCCAAGTGGTGGGATTACAGGGACAGACCACCACTCCCAGTCTCAATTGCCTTCTCAGCACACCCCAGGGATGGGACCAGCATGGCAGGCCTGGGGATCAAACTGTTGGCCCCTGCACCTGCTTGCAGGCTCCTTAATCCACTGAGCTATTTGGCCTGCCCAAGAAAAATATTCTCTGCTTTAATATTTTTCATTAAAAGATTATAATTTAGTAAGAGGTTTAAAAAGTAATTTAATTGCTTGCTTTTATTATTTTATTTTTAATTTTTTGTCTTTTTACATTTTGAGACAGGGTCTTGCTATGTACTCAGGCTGCACTAGAAGTCACTTTGTAACCCAGGCTGGTCTTGAACTCACAATGATCCTCCTGCCTCAGCCTCCTGATTGCTGGGATTACAGGAACATACCCCACACCCAGGAACTGTTATAATTTCAAATATAAATGAAATGACAGATATGAGAATAGCAGACACTGTAAGAAGTGTTTCCTGGAATGTATGTGTGAATTTATCATTTGTGTGTGTGTATAATGATGGATATCAATTTTAAATGTTACAGCAAGCTATAATCTACTGAGATGCAAAGGCCCTCAGGGATATAGTTCCAAATAGAATACCTGAGTTCTTAAGACAGAGGTTGTTTTCTTTTCTTTCTTTTTTTTTTTTTTTTCAGAACCGGAGATTGAACTCAGGCCCTTGCGCTTGCCAGGGAAGCGCTTATGCTGCTGAGCCATCTCCCCAGCCCCAAGACAGAGGTTTTAAGGTCCCATTTTTCTTTTAACAAGTGTCAGTCATAACTGTTTCCTGAATTTTCATGAGTGTTTCAAGTTCCTGTGAGAATCTGCTGTGTTTCTCTTTGTTCCTACAGTACAATCCTTCAGGATTTGAAAGAAAAAGAAATCGTGTGTCTCTGAATTTTGTGGCCTTTGGATTTTATTCTTATAATCCAAAAGATTTTTAAAAATACAGTCCTATCTCCCAGCCTTCCTGTTCTTTGGAATCAAAAAATGCCTATGTAGAAAAAAATCCAGGTTCAAGTTTGAGTTGTGAGCAAATATTGACCAAATAGCTAATTTTCTCAGTCTTTCAAACAGTCTTTTTTGTTCATATTTAAATATTTTTTCAGCTTTTCTAGTTATGCTCACTGATGTTTTCTGATATTCTCCAATTTCTATAAAAGTATTTATTAATTGGTTTGAATAATTATCTAACATCACTCAGTAAGGTTAACCTGAAATTTATTTGTTCTTAAAAAGGTATTATAGTTCACAAACTATAATTTACCCATTAGAGGCTTAAAAAAATCTTACCCATTTAGTTGCGCAAATATCACCACAATCATCAGTGCCATCCACTGTTAGACATTTATAATAAACTCTAAAAGAAATACTATGGCCGGGGAGAGGCTCAGTAGAATAAGCACTTCCCTGGCAAACGCAAGGGCCTGAGTTCAATCTCTGGTTCCGCAAAAAAATAAATAAATAAAAAATAAAATAAACACTACATGTTGCACTAATGGTTATTCCTTTTACCCACCACCCAAGCCTCCCATTCCTACCAAGACAATTACTTCACGTCCAGTAGACTTTCATGATTTATTTCTATAAAGGATGTTTTCAGTGCCTGTCCATGTTGCATCTTGCGCTATAATGTTCCTTTAAGTTGCTAAATAATATTCCACATTAGGAGTAGAATACTTTTGTTTATTCACTTATTAGATAACCAATGGTTTCCATTTGAGAGTCCTGTGAATGAAATAATGTAAAATTTGGATGTAAGTCTTAGTGCAAAATTATGTTCCCATGTGCCAGGGATATATAGCTAAGGATGGAATTGATGGGACATATGGCAGTGTTTTTCCAACATCTGACAAGCTATTTTCCAAAACAGTAGCAGTATTTTATAATGCCATCAGCAATGTATGAACATTCCACATTTTCCATATATTTGCCAATATTTGTTATTGTTTGTCTTAATAAATAAAACAACCCTAATGCATGTGTAATGCTATCTTGTTTTGGTTTTGTTCTGCACTTCCTAAAGGCTACCAATATGTAGCATTTTTATGGGACATATTTTTATTGGACAAATGCTATTCAAATACTTTGCTTATTTGTTAAATTTATTTATTTGCTTCTTCCTCTGTTGAGTTCTGAGAGGACTTTTCCCCTATACACAGTACTCTTTGTCAGGGTTTTCTAGAAGGCAAAAACAAAATACATGTACACATTGAAAAGGAGAGAGACAGCGACCCAATGGCTGAAGTGATAGTGGAGATTGAGAAGGCACATCATCTGCCATCTGCAAAATGGGTACCCATAAAGCAAGAAAAGTAGTTAAGTACAGATGTAAAGGCCTCATTACTGCAACAGCAGAGACTCTAAGTCTTAATCTGCCAACTGTTCGTGCACTCAGGCAGAAGAGCACCAGTTCTCCCTCAGTTCACAATTATCTTGAAATTGTTCTAAGATTGAGAGCTGAATGAGAGGTAGTCCTATGAGCTTGTCTACACTAGAGCAGACTTTTTTAAATGAGTGAAAGAAGTCACAGCTTAATTATTAGTTTCACGTTGGTGTTAATCAAGTTTTCAGAGGTTACCTTGAGTGTATGTTTCAATATTTGCCTTAAATGCTTAGAACAATTTCAATATAATTGAAATGTTTGTCCTTTTGTACTGAGATTTAAAAAATAAACATATTGTCATAGCAAACACACATTGCACTAGTTCTTCTCAAAGTTCTCCCCATTGCTTTAAACACTAGTATTTCATCATTCTTGCTATGTTCTGAAGCCTATCTGGAAGTTCTAATTCATGGGTATCTTTGTGAAGTGTGATTAAACGTGGTAAATGTTGTGGTCTCACGACACTATAGCGTCACCCAGTGGGAGGGTAGCCTTTTAAAAACATTTCAGTGTGTGTCCATCCACCTCATTTACTAGATTTGACTCTGTGTGACTTCTGGTTCTTCCCGAAGGTCGAAAGGACTATGGAAGGTTTGTTTTGTAGCAGCTAAGGACTTGGTCACCAGTACACCCCAAATAAAGACACTCAGGTAATGGGACGACCAGAGCTGCTTCAGAAAGTGGCAAGAATGCTGGAAAAAAATGCACTTCCCGCATAGAGGAATATGTTGAAGTAAATTAGTGACAGTTATCTTTTGGAGTAATGATGTTTTTAAATTTAAATATCAACCATATTTTTATCACACTTCATATTTTATTTTCCCTCCTAGCTGTGCCTTTGGGTAGCAGTCAAAACACTCAGAGTGTTATCCTAGAAGTCCTTCTCTCTATAGCTTCTCTTATTTTAGGTATTTCTGAATTCCAACTCTTCAACATTTTCTCCACTCTTTCCCTTTCAAAATCCTACTGTTACATCATTATCAGAACTTTCTTTTCATTTGAAGTCAGTTGAAAAAAGCAGAATATCTGGTTAACGCTGATTTACCATGAGGGTATCAGTTATTTATATTAACAGGAAATCAAGAAGTATCCAGGAAATAAAGCTTTGGTTTTGTTTACTCTGTTCACTTTAGGTTATCAAGTCTTTACTCTTATGCTGTTTGGCTTATGGATGCAGGATATTTGCAACAACAGATTGTGCAAACAGATTCACATGGATTGAATTACAAAGGAAAGGGAAGATCTAGTGCCTAGCTGTTTCATCTTGCATCTCTGTGTTTTGTTGTTGTTGCTGTGTGATGCAAAATCTCTCACAAACCCACTAATGAGCTTCTTCCATTCAATTATCCAGTAAATTTTCAGTTCTACTGGATAACTATTACTGCTAGAGGATCTTAGAAAATCAAGCCAGTCTGGTTATTTGATAACAGAGAGGTTGTTACATCTTTGAGCAAAATTGAAGTCCTCAATACAGGGTGGTAATTATTGACAACAAAATCAGTGCAAGGATGTGCTCTTTAAATATTTATTTGAATTTAAGAGCAGTGGCTTGAAGAAAATCTGTGCTTTGTAGGTAGTGAGGCCTGGCTATAAGCAGGAGTAATGGTACAGTGCAGGAAAGCTCCCCTAGCCCTCCAGTCTCTGCTTCCCTATATGTTAAATAAGTATTCCTGACTTTGACAAATTATAGGATGGCTTGGGGATGTTTACAAACAATGCCGGGACATTATTGGCACAAAGTAGGTGGTTCTTAATGACCGCTCAGACACAAGTTATATTAGTATATATTATATGATTATGAAATCATACTATACAGAAAAATTTTAATCATAAACATCCTTTAAAGATTTGTGCACTCATCTATTTATTCAGTAGTAGTCAAATTGAGATTTAATATTTTTATCTGAGAAATCACATACATACATATATTTGTACACAAATATCTAAGAAAAAAAATTAATGTGTTTATCGTTTGTACTTACATACATAGGATGAGGCATTGCAGAACACAGAAAGTGGGGCTGGGGAGATAGATCGGTGGAATAAGCACTTCCCTGGCAAGTGCAGGGGTCTGAGTTCAATCCCCAGTTCCTAAAAAAAAAAAAAAAAAAAAAAAGACACCAATGTACATTGAAATGCCAGTTTAAGTGCTGATTAGTCTTTTTCAGCAGATTTCTTAATCTCTGAGATTCTATTTTATTCTCTATAAAATGAAGGAAGTAGCAATAAAACACAGAAGCTTGGTCAGTGAATCGACTACTTAGAAATCCATTTTTAAATTCTCAATTTTAGCAAAAATGTTATCATTATTCAGGTAATGTTATCATTTTGAGCAATACAAAAGTTTTCATACTAAACCAAGGAACACTGGTAAAGTTACAATTAGGTACATCCAGACATATTTTTATCTTTGCTATGGAAAGTGGAATTTGTATAAGTTTTGGAACTAAAAAGAATGATTTATATATATTTACATCATTCACTTAAAGAAGTTACTTAGCATCTTGAAGCTATAATATCTCCTATATAAAGATAAAATATTGACCTAAAAGTCTGTTAAGCAGATAAAAGTGTGAACACACAACATTCTAGAAAGAATACCTGATTATAAAATAAAATAAGCAGGAGCTTTGATTAGCATAACATTATCCTAAAATTTGATACTGTCTTATCACATATAAAGTTAGTAATTTAATAAGTCAATTTA
This sequence comes from Octodon degus, assembly GCF_000260255.1. Lineage (NCBI taxonomy): Eukaryota > Metazoa > Chordata > Mammalia > Rodentia > Octodontidae > Octodon > Octodon degus. The sequence continues at coordinate 15,549,722 of NW_004524580.1, forward strand.
CGTTACTGTTCCCTACTCTATAACCAGGCTGAGGTGGGTGCTAGTGACTGTGACAGTCACAGTAGTCACTTATCACGTGTTTATTACTATCTACAAATTATGGATTACAAAGATTAGAGCTGTCTGGTGCTCTATTTTCTATGTTTCAAATTAACATTAATTTGTTATTCATTCATTAGTTGTCTCACCTGATGAATTCACTAGAAGACATAATGTATCCAAGGTTAAAGAACTTAGAAAAGATTATGGAAGAAATTTTAATAGTAAGAGAATTCCTGTCCTAGTTTTAGTTTTTCCCTCCCTCGCACCCCAGCTCCAGTCACTTCAAAAGATTGTTGTAATTTTAGTATTTTATTTTATTTAATCTTAGCAATATGGAAACTTTGCTCACGTCAAAGGCTACTCAGGATAGATTTTGAAGATCAGAAAAGGAATTTCCTTTAATCTACACACTCTACTTGACAGAAAATAAAGCTAAACAATGCGACACCAAGACTAAAGAGAAACGTGAGTAAGTGGTGGAGTGGTAATTTAGGGTTTGGTATGGTTTGATTCTGTCTCACAAGAGCTCCTCTGCTGATATCTCAATCTCCCCTATGGCAGTACTGACATGATGGCCTTTGGACAGATGGAGCTTAGTGGAAAGGTATTTGGCCACGCGAGAGCTGCCCTTTGAAAGTGTGAATGCTGCTCTCACTGAGAGAATGAGTTCTTACGAATGGGGGATGTCACACAACGAGTCCACAGGTTCACCCTGATATCTTACTCCACACTTCATCGTGTGCTCTCTTCTATCCACCTTTCCATGACTTTGATGCCATCTGTCATAAGGACCTTTGCCAACCCAAGCACACCAACATCCTGCTTGCTAAGCTCCAAAAACATTCCCTAAACCTCAGATATTTTTGCTACAGCAATGCAAAATGGATGAAGACATGGTATACAGAATAAAGGTCTCTTTAATCCACTTCCCCCTAATCCCCCCAAGATACAAAACAAGAAAGAAATGCATTATCTCAGAGAAACTTACCAATGTTAATCATTAATGTGCTTTAAGCAACTTAACTGGCAAGGTACACATTGAATTCATACTGTATTATTTACAGGTAAATAAGTAACACTATCTTCTTATAGGAAAGGTACCATAATGCAGGCATTTCTGTAAAAATAACAGTTTGATAAAGAACTGATGCAATTATTCATACTAAAAATGCTGAAATGTTGCGTTTAAGTTGGCTTACAATTGTGCTGGCTACTCACATAACCTACGGTCATCCACAGTTTCTCCCTAACTCATGCATGAGACGTCAACCGATAGATACATATCTGCTATTTATCTGCAATTGTATCTGTTTCCCCTAGTAATCTAAGTTGTTAGAAGTATAGTCAGTATGACCTTATTTTACATTTGTTAGAAAGACAACATTTACACGAATCAATAGAAATCCAAAGCTGTCTTCTATACATTTTCAATTTCTCATTGATCAATAAAGCATTTTAAGACCAATTTTAAGACAATGGAAAATGAAAAGATTGAATCTATCATAAACAAATCAATGAGGCAAAAGTTAGGCTTCAAGTACAATCAAGTTGGAAGTCCCAGCTACATTCTTTTCTAACTTGCAATAATATACCCATAAAAGTTAGACAACTTTGAAAATTTCCAATGCAGAAAACTATGGACTGACAGGTAGTTAAATGCCAGACTGTGGGCAAAATTTGCTGCAGCTACAAACTTGAGAGAACTGGACTGAAACACAGCGGAGAGCCAGCTGCGCCAGGATACAGTTGTCTGATTTTCTAAAAGTATATTTTCTTGTCCATTCTCTGTCACTCCCATTGAAAACAAAATAAATAAATAAACAAATAAATAAATAAATAAACTAAAGACCAAGGTCTGCAGAGTTGTGGGATGCTATTCTGCTTTTGGTAGGAGTGCTGTTTTTGTTTAAGAAATCAAATGTTTACTTCTCAGTTCCTCTCTCAGGGCAAAACTGTCTTCATCCAAAGAAGTAGAGTGACCTCAAGAAAGCTTTCCATCAAGTATTGATATGTTGAACTTTAAGTCCCTACATAATATGATAAAAAACATTTAAAAATTAGATTAT
>NW_004524580.1:15560013-15578615 GCF_000260255.1 Octodon degus
ATTCTCTTAATGAATAGAGGGATTTGCTCTAATGGTGTTTGTAAATAGGATATCATGTCTGCATCTTGCACAGCAATTACCCACTAGGAAGAATGTATGCAGTGTGTTAATTATTGAAACTGTCCTACCAATTTGATTTTAAACTGTCTCATTGCTATTTGTTTCTCAATAAAATTGTGGGAAAAAAAGAAATCATATCACATAATTTGTGATATGTGGAACATACCAGTGGAACAATTTTATTAGTACATTGCATATCTTGTCATAAACATCCTCTAAAACTATAATTATATATCTGGGTGCATGTAAAAGAACCATTTAAGAATAGTTGTTTAGTTTTTGTAGTATTTTATAATCATCTTAGCATTTGCCAGAAATAAAATAATAGCAATAGTCAAAGTATAGTATTAAAAGAAATTCAAGAAGTTATATCCATTTAGTTACTATTATGTGTGACTAATTGTCCCACAACAGTGTAATCTACGGAGCTCAGCAGAAATTCTGGAAATGTGTTACTGTAGGTGTTTTCCAGAGTAAAATGGTACAGAAAAATTTACTTTAGTAAATTTTAATTTAGTTATATAAGTTTTTAAATCTAAGTCTTTAAAATTAAAGTTTTAGAGTAGTATCAGCAAAGTGTTGTATTTAATTAAATAAATTTAAAACTCTGTCCCTCTACAAAAACATTGAAAACTAGGCCAGAACTATCAGATCCAATATTGTCCAAACTCTAGAAAACAGTCAGAAGTTTATAGCAACCAAAGGAATATTGAACCAATTAAAGGGTAACTAAACTATGGGAGGAATGCACTGTGACTCCTTTGCTTCTCCGTGCGGTACCCTCTTGCCAGCTTTACAGTAGCTAGGAAAAGTGCAGTTTATATTCTCAGTACGTGACCCAGGTCTCCGGTGCTGGACTAAAAATTATTGTATTTGCCTTTCTAACCTATCTGGAAGCTTTCTGAAGGGCTGTGACTGGTGCTTATATATCTGTTTCACCTAATTCATAACTTTGTCAGGGACAGAAAGTTTATGCATTGATTGAAAACATTATAAGGCAATGAAAAAACCTTGTAGCTGTTTTGTAAAAAAGATTATGGTGGCACATACAATATACTTTCTGAGGCCTGGAAAAAAAAACTCAGACTTGATTATTGACTCAGGATTGAAGCTCATAATTAAAGTTTAATACAAATTGCCTTTTTACAGTGGGTTTGTGCTCTCTGCAGAGAGTGTAAAAACACCTTTCTCCATCTTCTTTTCAGCCCTTGTTTTCATTAAAGTTATAATTTTCACCATAAGAAGCTAAGGATGACATCACTTTGATTTGTACTTCTTTTATATCCACTTTATTAAAATATGATTGACATATAAAAACCTGCACATAATTTATACAACTTATTTTTAAATATGTCTGAAATTTGTAATCTTGTTCGTAGCATCAAATGTTTGCAATACTCCCATTTTACAGATGATAAAATGAAATGAAAAATTAGATGTTGGTTGACTCTAAATACATCTAATTTTCACTACATTAGGCTTTGTTTCTAACAATTAACTTTATCTATCCCCCAGTGTATGTTTTCATAGGAAGTAGTAAGTGAAGATGATGATGTTTATAAACCATTTATAATGAACTTTAATATAATGATTGCAGGATAAACAGATCAAGAAGCTATTTGTGTAGTATTTGTTTATTTTATGGAGCTTAATCCTTAAAATAATCTATTCCAGAACTTTCATTACTAATGCTTTATGAATACTAACTGCTTCGGTTATAAACACCCACTCTTGAATTTACTTTACTTATATATTGTTACTTAATATTCAGAATGGTTATTTTAACTGGGCATGTTGGTGCATACCTGTAATCCCAGTGCTGGGGAGGCTGAGACAAAAGGATCACTACAAGTCCAAGCTCTGTAATGAAACCCTGTACCAAATAAATAATAACAATATGATTATTTTAAAACTGAAACTGCATTCTGTAGTGAAAAGCATTTTTATTCTACTCTAAATTATTTCATACATAATATGAAATTTTGCTTTAGCAGATTTTATAATAGAAGAGCAGTGACATTTTCTATTAAAATTGTTATGCAAATATTAAACACTGTAAATTTAAATGTACAGATTTATATAATGTATGTATATGCATATATACAAGGAAGGTTTAAGAATACAGACACAGAAACCAGACAGCTTGTAGTTAGCCATGACTTCACTAATGCTGTGAAATATTGGGCAAAAGTCATTTACTCATTCAGTCATTCATTCCATACATATTTCCTGACCATTGTTGCAGGCTAGAATGGTCTATGTGATTGTGTGTGTGTGTGTGTGTGTGTGTGTGTGTGTGTGTGAGTGTGTGTGTGTGAACCAGAGATTGAACTCATGCCCTTGCACTTGCCAGGCAAGCACTTATTCTACTGAGCCATCTCCCCAGCCCTTGGTCTATGTGTTGGTACATCCAAACAAACAAAAATCCTCTTCATCATTAAGCTGATCTCATAGATGAAGGAAAGTTAAATAGCAAACAGTAAACATAAATGAATCAATTAAAAAAGTATAGTAGAAATGTCAAATCCTATAGAGACAAACAGATAAAACGAGTCAAAGAAATGATGAGGGTAAGATACAAAGAGCAACTTGCAGTGCAAAACAGGTTATTGGATGAGCCTCACAGCAAGAGGGAAATCTGAGAAGCTCATTGGACTGAATATCAACCAAGAGGGCACTATGAGGCAGCCTTCTGCCTGGCTCAGGGCACACTAGGACAGGATGTCTCAGGTGTGGCTATGGAGTGTTTCAGAAGCCAGAGGGAATTCTGTATGATGAGAGGTAAATTAGCCAGAGGAAATGAAGTGGAAAAAGACCCATGGCAAGGAGAGAGAGTAGGTGAACACCACACAGGAAAAAACAACAAGACCCATTGGGAAGGAAATTGCAGTCATCCTGATGTGGAATAACCGGCTCATAACAGGACCGAGGCAGCTGATAAGTGGTAAGATTCTGAATACATGTGGAATGTCTTTTTAATATAAGCAATCAACTCATAAAAGCTAGGCTTTCAGACCCAATTTCTCAATTATTTTAATATATTAAAACTATAACGTACAAAACATAATATGTAAATCACAACAAAAAGCTACATATAAGCAATAAATACTGTCATAATAGGAAATATTTTTAAATCAAACTATTAATATAGATCTTGTTAAAGACTTGCTTTGATGGTATTTTTACCTAATAGTACATGTTAAAAAAAACAGTGTGAGGGGTTTATTTCTTGTATTAGAACTTTTTAAAATTCTCTCACATGATTATGACATTTTATGAATTTTATTTGGAATGTATTCAAAATTTTCTCACACATCATTTTGTCAAAATGTTCATTTAAATATATTAAAATGTCTGAAAATTTTTAAATATTAAAAAGGTTCTATTGAATTGGGTTTTGGGGATATGGATATAATTTTTACTATACAAATTTATCTGGATGAAATTTAGAGGCAAATACATTTTATGAAGTTTAACTTAAAAACCAAGTGGTACCACAATAAACATTGTGATCCCCTGTTCCACATACTGCACCAGCCCCAACCTCTGGCACACTGTGTAGTGAGACCCTGTACCAAATACATAAATGGAAAAAAACAGTATTGTCATTCCATTCATACATACAGCCTTCAAAGACTGATCTTGTAGAAGCAGAGAGCATGAAATTGTTTACCAGAGTCTGGAGTGGTGAGCGGTGAAGGACAGATATAAAAGATGTTGGTCAAATTATATATGACTAAATTAGATGGAGGGAATCTGTATTTTCAGTTCAGGTTAGGGAAATATATAAAACAGAAAGAAGATAAGTGATTTCCAGGATTAACAGTGGAGGGTAGAATGGTGGGGATAGGGAATGACTATTAGTTGTAAAGGGATTGTATTTTGCTTGATGAAAATGTTCTGAAGTTGATATGAAGATTACATAATCTTGCAATCAAAATAAAAACTGTTGATTATGCATATTTGAATGACAGAATTACATGATATGTAAATTACATTTCAATAAATGTTTTAAAGCATCAGAGGCTCTTTCTTATTAAACACTGTTACCAAAAGGTAAGGTCTACAATTTATGATTGTATTTTGAAGACCTGGGCAAAAGGACGTTCTGATAAATTGAAGATAGTGTGGAATAGAAATATGAGAGGTAGAGATGACTGTAAGACACTTGTTTTAAGCAAGAAAAAAAGGTGGAATTGTCATTATAGGAGTTGGGGAAGTGCTATGGTTTGTGTATGGGTGCCCACCCAAAGCCTCATGCAATCATGCGGAGGGGCTTCTGGAGTTTGTGATTGATTATTGTGGGTGTGGATGCTGCACCTGCCCTGGGACAGATAATTTGCATTATAATGTAAGGTGGGAAGGGAAGCTAGCGGCTTGAGCTGCTGCTACTCCTCCTTTTGCGCTCCTGCTCTTTGCCTCCACCATGAAAGGTTGCCCTCTGCCATGTGCTGCTCTGCCTTGGACCCAGCTGAATATGGACTGAAACCTCCAGTAACTGTGAGCTAAATAAACCTTTCCTTCCTTCATTTTGAGTGTTGGGTATTTGTCCCAGCAATGAGAGAAGAGTAACTGAGACAGGAAGGTAATGGGGTGAAGCAGAATTTGAGGGTGGCGCATATCAAGATTTCCACTCGGGATACAATGAGATGAAAATAATAACATCTAATAGAATTGTCAAGAACCAGTCTGGATGATGCAATAATGTTCTGTACTAAAGATACAAAATTAAGACTCTCTGGTGCATAAATGGTACTTGAGCCTTTTAGTAATGAAAGTGTCAAAAAAAATGAAAGAAGACAGGGGACAGAAGAGAACTATGAACTGGTCATGATGACATTAGAATGCTTGAAAACAGAAAAAAATATCAAAGGAGACTATGATGAGCAGAATAATGACTAGTCGCAGATGTCTGTGTTTTAACCCCAAAAAATTGTGACTATGTTACTGTATGATAGTTTTATAGCTGCCAAACTCTCAGATTAGAACACGGAGAAAGCGATGAATTATTGGGTGTTATTCAGAGGAGAAATGTTGGTATCGAGTGATATGACACAGGAAAGATCTGACCAGTCATTCTGGCTATGAAGACAAGACCGGACTATCTACTAAGGAAGTGGGCAGCCTCTAAAACTGGAATATGAACTGAATTTATATTCTGGTGTTGCTCTCCGTGGGCTTCATGATGGAAGCACCTTGGAACTCGTTAGCATACCTCACAGTGCCTCCTACGCCCATTCTGAGATCAAAGTTTTTCTTATTTGACAAACATCTCATAATTCTGTCATGCATCTAGGGTTGTGACCTGCGTTCTCATTTCCCCGAGAACTTCACAGGCTAATCTATGTGAAGCACTCAGAAAAGCTTACTAAGGGCTTAGTTGCTACAGGTCTGTTTCAAAGGTAGTCGTTTTATAGTTGAAGAAATTAAGCATCTCAAAAGGCAAGCAATTCACCTGAGATTATACCTGGCAAGTGAAAGTCTTAGTTCTGACTTGAAACTTGGGTTCATTTTATTTCAGTAATTAGAGAAAAATTTAGACCCAAAAGAAAAAAAAAATGGAAGATTTGTTCCTAAAAATTATTTTTAACTGAATTTGTGTTTAATAATTAAAAACAAAATTTAATTTAAAAATACTCTATGCTGATGTTATTAAGCGGCTGAGACATTACTATGTTCATATTTTACTTTGATTTTAGTATTTTGTTTCCTTTTAAATTTTTTGTTTTTTAATATTTATGTATTTGTTTATTTATGTATTTGTTATAGGGTCTTGATATGCACATCAAACACATAGTGATCCTCCTGTCTACAGCACTGGGATTGCAAGTGTGTGACACCACGTCTGGTTTCAGTGGCTGACACACTGCGTGGTACCAGGCACTAAACCTGGGTCCTTCGGGTTGCCAGGCAGGTACTTGGGCCACTAAGCTATCTCCCCAGTCTTCCTTTTTAAAGTTTTACCATCGAGATATCTCAAGACAGAGGCACTGGAGACAAGTCCTTCAGAATTCATCTTGTCCCATCTGTCTTTGTTTTGTGATAAAGTAATACATTTCAGAAAACATTATTTCCCTGAAACAGAAATCATAGTAAATACTAATCTGCTCAAAGTCTAACACTGCCATTAATTAGGTAGTAGGCATAGATCCTTAATAATGAAATAAAAATAATAACAGCAGTTAAGATTTATTAAGCATTTGAGGAGCACTTTATACATGTTAAGTGATTTAATCTTTTCAAAACTCCCTTGAGTTACGTTTATTACTTCACTTTTTTCAGACAGGAGCCGTTCTGAATCTACTGTTTCATAAGAATAGTATTATACAATCAGAAAGTTACAAATAGAAAAATGATGGGGAGTTTTTAATAAGGTAAAACGGAAGAAACGGAGGCTGAGGATTTTGGAAGGAATAAAGGCTGCAAGAAATACGCTTAATATGACACTTGCTGGTGACAAAGCAAAAACGCTTATTTCATCTGTGTGTGTGTGGAAAGAACTGCCAAGAAAATGAAATACTTTCCAGGAATTGGAGCTATTTTGCCTTTATATGTGTCACTTCGCAAAGAGTGTGCACTTAAAGTAGAGTGCACCCAGGGCTTGGAAAACAATGGAAGGCGACCTGCGCCTCTATGGGGGGCTGCGGAAGGGCGCAGAGGGTGTCCCGATGGAGCAGGGCAGGTCGCCCGCTGCGCGCAATGCGGGGAGGGAGTCACGTCAGCTGACACGGGCAGGAGCCCGGCGGGCAATTCCTGACCACAAGTCAGGCATGTTTTACACGTTCCTGGATTGGGACCTTGTAAGCCAGTACCCCCAGCTGCCTGTGGAAGAATCAGTCCCTGTTTGGACAGCACTGTAATAGCACAGTGGGACCCCGGAATGCGTGTGGCGTTACAGCCCGAAAGCATCAGCAAGCACATCCCAGGACGCCTCGACTAGCAGACTGGGTAAGAGCAGCATCAGCTGACGTGAGGAAGGTGTTTAATCTGAGTTGTCTGGGAGCCCTGAGCCCCAGAATCTGGTCTATGTCTCTTGATTTAACGTCTGCATTGTTTGTTATTTGATAAACCCAAATCACACTTGCAGTTTTCTCCTAGATGTTTATACCCTGCTTTCAAATTAAAAACTGCTGAATAAAAACACCCTGCCTGTTTTTAATGCTATAAACTCATTTACACATGAAATAATAATGTGAAATGACTTGGAATGGATATTAAATATCTATATTAAAACTTTTATTAGGATTCGAAATGACGCCGAGAAAGTCCGTAACAGCTTCTCACATGCAGTCTTTAGTAGATGATGTTGTTGAGACAATTAGAGGACAAAGCAGCATTTCCAGTAGGGAAGAATTTGTAATTGCATAACTATTCTGAGTAGCCGTATTTAGACTATAAAATACAATTCCTCACATAAATTCAACAAATACTAAATAACCAGAAATCCATTCCTTAGAAAGACGACTCATATGTGGCAATAAATAAAACAAATAATGCTACACTAAAATATTGCAGGACCATATGTCATAGTGAAGCACCTCCTACCCGCCAGACAAGCCCAACTGGACACCTAGCGACAGCCCCACATACTTATCAGTGCTTAGTCCTTAAGGCTCTTCCCAGTAAATACTCTGTGTGGGCACAATCTGCATAAATCTGGTATCCAAATACCAAATCCTTTCTTTTGCTAAATTCATCTTCATTTACCTAGTGAGAAACTATTGAAACATACCTAGCAGGTTTATAAATATGCTTTTAAAATCTTATAAAACCATTAGGCAATTTAAAATTTTCACAGACCTTTTTTATCTTAGACACAATGTTCCCAACATAACTGCAGTTTGCATGTAAGTTGGGAAAGCACGTGACCATCTACTCTCTACAAGTCTGCAAAATCCTACCACGGCTTCTCCTCTTGCAGGCCTTAGCGCCGTCCAGCACAGCAATGTGTGTGACTGCTTGTGCAGAAGTCTACAGCTGTGACCACTTTCAAAAATCATATGCTTGTGTAAGTTAAAAGCAGATGTTGGTGAGCACTATATTTTTGCAAACCTGAGACGTTGTAGAAAATTTCCTCATCTGGCATGTAATAATTTGTTGAAAAAAGCACAAAATTTAGCTTTTTCTTATTCACTGTAGGTATCACTTTGAGAATGTGATGGTTTTGTCAAAGATAAGATAGGGAAATAAAAGCTACACCCCCACCTCGGTACTCACCATTCACACTGTCTTCTGTCATCAGCACTGTGAAGGTATTTTCCTTCATTTTTAAGATTCACTGTCACTTTTCACATTTTAACACCCAGCCATCAACTTTTCCATCAATGCAATCACACCAGGAGCTTTTTTATATGCATGTGTCAAAAGGAAAATGTAAAAAATGTCTTTTTCATGACATAAGAACAGTCTATAAATTTCATGATGAAATTCTTCAATATTTGGAGATATTTCCTTTTCAGACGGAGCCCATAGCTGTATCTTTTACTTAGGTAAGTTTGTAGTGGTGTGCTTAATTTTCATGTATATATTTTGTCAAAATATGACATTTTTTAATCCAAATGATATCTAAGAAGATGTCTCTATTTCTTTAATGTATTAAGAATACATTAGGTATTTTACTTTGTTAGGCTGAATATTAAAAACCAAAGGGCACTTCAAAGTTGTTTGAACTAGTATAATTTCCGTCATCCTTACATAAAAATCCTCATTTGAATAAATGAGTACTGTATTTTTGCCTGAAGAATATGATATAAAAAAATCTACTGGAGACCTAGAATCAGATAATGTCAGGATTTCTATGTCCCACCTGTTTAGAATTTAGGGTATATACATTATAACCACAAAGGTGTAAGGCAGACCAGGTATGTAGAGTCCAATGACATTGGATTGCTGAGTGTTGAAATTACCTGCTTCAAGCTCACAATTCAAAGTTCATAGCATATAGTGATTGGGTTTACTAGTTTCTCTCACTATTATAACAAATTACCACAAAATTGGTGTTTTAAAGCAAATAAATTTATTATCTTATGGATCCACAGGTCAAAGTTCTGAAATTACCAGGGTGGCTAAAATCAAGACATCATGGTTAGTTCCTTCTGGATGCTTGGAGAAGAGCACTTTTTTCTGGAGTTTAGAGCTATAGACCTTCTATTCCCTGGCTCCTGTGCCCTCCTGCATCTTCCACGGCAGCAGTAGCAGCAGAAAGTTTTCAAATCACTATTTACAAGATCGCTTTTCTTCTGTCTCTCTCATGAAACCCTTTTCCATTACATTAGAGCTTCTCAATAAATCCAGAACAATTCAAGATTATTTATTATATCTACGCAGTCACTTTTACTGTCTGAGGTAAGAAATCACTTATTCCAAATATTAGAATGCATCTAATGGGAGGAGTAGTTTCATCCTATGATATTCAGTAGTCAATAAATGATAGCATTACTATGTTCAGTATTGATGTATAAGCAGAAAGGTAGGCTGGTAGCAAAAGCAATATCAACAAATAGGTTACAGTTAATAGGCATGTATAAAGTGGTGTGCTTTAAAATATGCTGCAAGTCTGTAGTACATTATCTTTCTGACCATTGTACAATGAGACATAAATTTAAAATGCCTAATTCTAATTCTTTGACTTTAGCACTTCTTAGGCAGCCAACATATTAATCCATCAAATTCCTACATGATGTAATAAAAACGTGATATGAAGAGTGATAAATGCTTCCTCTTCAGGTCACTAGGACCCAGTAAATCCTTCAGTAATGATGCATGAAATTCATGGATCTTAATGGAAAAGAAGAGGAAATGAAAGTGAAAAACTACATGGGAAGCAGAGGAAGGCAAAAGGGAGGAGCACAATGTTTATCAAGTTTATTGAATTTCTTAAATGTCCAGACACTTTTTTTAGCACATTAGTCAATGTTTATTTATTCTGATGACAATAATAACAGCTTTATGAGGCACCCACTACAATTATTCTCATGTTAGAGACAGAGTAAGTGAAGCAATGAGCCAAATGTGGTAAACTGAGCACATTTCTAGTAGTAGTAGCAGTAATATTTTGACTCTATTCTCAGAGTCTAGAACCTTCATGCCAAAGCTTCAGAGGAGAGCTGTGGCTGGTCCAGGATGTCCCTCCTCTAAATTCCAGGAGGCAGGCGACACTCAAAAGGAAGTGTCACATTGCCAGGGATGACAGAGAGGGAAGTACAGTATTTGGTAATATTTGAGCCTAGCTTTGCTTGCTTAAACTAGGGAATTTCACCAAATCCCTCTCATCTGAGAGAAAAGGGAAAAGCATGTTAAAATTAAAATGCATTAATGAATGAGTCTAATTCAAATAATTACTTTTTCTGATCTGCAAATTAATATACACAATATAGAAAACTTGGACATTGCAGAAATATAGAAAATAATTTAATGATAACTTTTTCTTTCCCTTCCTTTCTTTCCCTTCCTTCCTTGTCTGTAGTTTGAGTATAACTTTAGAGGTTTTTCAATCCCTTTCATATTCATCTGTACTAATGGCCTTTACTCCCCACAATTAAACTCACCTCCATCAGATTCTGACAAGAAGCTGGAGCCCTGATACCACTCAGTGCTGTCATTTTTAAAATAAAACACCAGGATTTAACATAAAACACTTGACTGTTTTAATGAGCCAAGAATACAGCGCTCCCAAATCTGTTAATTTACAAGCACGTAGCACTCCTGAAATGGGGCTTTTTCTATGGTTATTTCCGTAAGACACCTATGAAGATGGGCTGCATATGAAGAAGCTCCGGGTGTTCGAACTTCAGGCTTACATTTGCACGTATGAAATTTTTGTTTTAAAGTGCTGTGTTCTTATTTTATTTTAATAAATTCTTGTTCTCATCTGTCAAAAACTGTGAAAAGTCCAGAAAAGTAGTGGAAAAAGTTCGACGTATTTTACACCGATTTGTGAGAAAATTTATTATTTTATTATTTTTATATATAAATAATGGAAATTATATTTATTTAAATTTGTCTTTAGGGCTTTTAACATAATATGTACTGTGAATAGTTTTCATGTCATTATTCTCTGAAATAATTGTAGAATAAAATTATTTCATATAAAAATACCATAATTAGGGCCAGCCAAATGGCTCAGCGGATTAAAGCACCTGCAAGCAGGCGTGGGGGCTGGGGGTTCAACCCCTGGGCCTGCCCTGCTGGCGCCGCCCCTGGAGCACACTGAGATGGCAACTGAGACTGGGCATGGTGGTGCATGCCTGTAATCCCAGCACTTGGGAGGCTGTAAACAGGCGGATCACTACAAGTCTGATCTAGGAGTGAGACGGTGAACACCCTGTAGACCCTTTCTTAAAATTAAAAATAAAAAACTATAATTATTTAACCAATGGCAATTCAGTTGTACCCTACTATACTATAGTTATATTTAAAAATCACATTTGTACTTGTATATTTATATGCATTCATATATATATATATATATATATACACATATATATACACAATGACTATTTCTCTTTATAGATAAACATTCATGTAGATTTCTGAAAATAAATTTATATTCACACTTTATTAGAAAATGCACCTATTATTTCTTAAACAAATATATTATTTTGTTTAGTTTTATTTGTACTTTCTTACATAGTCACATGAGAATTAAGGATCTCCCTGCCAATTCAGATCCACTTTTTTTTTTTGGGGGGGGTTATCTGCACATTTATTTTTTTATTTTAATTTTATTTTAATTTTTATTAGTACACATTTGGAGTACATCATAAATACATTCCTACTGAGGAGCTCATACATGTTCATAACACATCTTAATCTTTCTGCAACCTCTTCTCTGGGCCAGTTTATTTATTTTTTATATTAGTTTTATTGATAAAGAAGTAGCAATGAGACAGTTTCAAAACAGGTTAGTAAGACACTGACAATAATTAATACATTGCATACTGTTGTCTTTGTAGTCATTATTCATAGTACAAGATGCAGACATGATATCATGACTGACCTTGTAGATACAAAAGTTACATTTCTTGTTATATAGGTCTTGCTTTATCTTGGTCTTAGCCATGCAGCAGAAAAGTATAAAAACAAGGTATAAAAAGTAAAGCCATATTAATATGCTGAGCTGTAAAAGGCTCAAGTCAATAACTTCTGACATTGCCAGTCTACGGATGACCCACTACTATTATGAACTATTGAACTATATTGGATTATTTTGCTGAATTCAGATGCACATTTTTTGAATTCTTGCCAGCTCTTTACAGGAATTACAATTGTTATATAGTTATCAGCATAGTATTTTCCTTCCTATCTCTTCCCACCCCTTTCCTACTCTTTCATTGTTTTAAAATAAATAAAAGTGAGTTATATATAGATTTTATACCTTGCTCTTTATAGGTCATATATCATAGATTTCTTTTTTTTTTTCAGAAAGTACATTTAAGCCTATATCAATTTGTTGACCATTTAATAACTGACTTGATAACTACCGTGATTTATAGAATTAATTTCAATATTTGGCCTTTAGATGATTTTAAAATCTTGATTTGCTACACAACTATAAATGAACAACCTTGTATATTTGTCTTTATACAAACTCCTAAATGTATCTGCCAGTTAGATGATAACTGCTCTAGCACAAGGTGTTATTTTGATTCTTCTAACATAATCTGCCTGCAGAAAGTTGTATCCATTTGTATTTTTATTAGCAATGAATGATAGATTTTACTTTTCCAGGTCAATACTGAATTAATTCATTGAAAGTATTTCTGAATTTAATTTCTTATAAATAATTTATCGTTATGATTGCTTGAGAGAAAAGTTTTACTTCTTATAGTGTCACAAGGTAATTATTACTGTTTTCTCTGATTCTTCTATTCAGATTTCTTGCCACAGTTTAAAATTTCCAGCTCATTGTTCAGCAAAAACAAGAGCCTTTTATGCTTGCTGTTGTTCTAAGTTTTCTGGCTATTGTGTTACCAGATTTATCAGGTTCCTTTCTGATTTGCAGCTATGAACTCCTTGGAAGGACAGAGACAGAATGATAATGAAGTATTAAAAAGGTTACAGACTAAGGCAGAAATCATCACCCAGAGCACTGCATACCACAAGGTCAATGTTTCAGCTTGATTGTAGACACAGGTTCAAGCACAGGGTCAGAGCAGAGACTTAATTCTTTCTGTCTCCATCTCCAGGTCATAGTATCATTCTATGGTTTGATATATTCCTGTACTGATTCATATCAGCTCCTTTCAAGTTTTACTGAAGTCATGTCTTTGTTTTTGGTAACTGCAGCCCTTCCTTTTGTGTTTCAATCCTTGGTATATTTTCAGAGTTTTATTGTATGCTTCAGAATGTTTGGTCTGTGTGAATATGAAGTATCAATAAAGAACAAAATAAAAGATAGACAACAGGAAGAAGAGAGACAGACCTTTCTCAAAGGGTAAGAGATCTAGAGAAGTGGAGGAGGTGAAAGGAGGGCGGAAACAGGGGCTGAAAACAAGAATTAGGGTGTGCCATGCACATGTACCAGCTCCACACAAGAACACAAACATTACAAACTGCAAACATGTACTAGAAAAAGCAAGGAGATCAAGAGAAGGATGGAGGGGGAGGAGGGCAAAGAAAGGATGAACAAAGAATTAGAATCTATTATATATATATGCAACTCCCCATGAGGATGTAAAAATGGAAACAAAATACATTTACAGACAAAAAGAATTAAAAAAAAAAACAAGGCTGTATGACCACAAAAAGAGCACAATTAAGCTATGAGAATCTTCACTTAGGTGCGAGTGGTACAATAACTTTTGAAAATGACTAAAATAATGTGCTAAATGAATCAAGCAATGAAATAATTATTGGACACTTACATTATTGAATCTTTCCCCAAACTCATAAGGATAGTATTAGTATCCTGATTTTTAATCATGAGGCAAATGATGCTTACATTACTACATTTTAATGTCTCAGTAAGAGACCAAATAGGAAATCATATCATTCGCACCTAATTTATCTACTAATGCTAGAATAAATAATAAGCTGAAATCTACATTAAATGATTAGGAAATAAATGTAGATATTTATTAACAATTTATGGATTTGATTATGATCATGCCCATGAAAAGGCTTTTGACTGTTTGCTTTAAATCAAAGGATAAAGGCAAATACAAAAAAAAAGCGCAAATACTGTATTGGATCTTGGACCTTAAAGCTGTGGTTTTGCAAAAGAAAAAGACATCTGACTGTTTTAGAATGTGTCTCAGATGGTTTCTTTTAAAAATTTTTATGGAAATAGTGGAATATAGAAGATAACAGTGGACTATTTGCTGTCACTGGTAGAATTTCTCAGCAGGAACTTGACATACCTAGATTTTGCTTAAGGGGTTTGTTAAAGGTCATCCTTCACTGCAGAAAAATTTAATAAATTAAAACAGTCTGAGGTTTTTTGAAAGTAGAGGGAGTTTTTAGATTATTATGTTCACTTACTAGGCCGACATTTATCATTGGCAATGACTGCAAGATCTTTAGATAAACTTTTTATTTTGTTTTTTTCAACTTGCATGTAGTATTTGGAATTTCATATATTTATGAGCAAGATCATGAGTTATTTTTCCTACATTATGAAAGAGGTAATGATTTTCTGATGAATTTTCATTCAAAAGTGAAGTTTAAATAGGACTACTGCTGTCATATGTGATTTACTTGTGATTGTAAATTAAAACACAAATAGCACTACCTATTATTATAGCCTACAGGCTATTTTGTAGTTTACTTTATGTTTCAAACTTTACATTGCATTTTTATTCAATATTCCTCATCAAAAACTGTTCAAATATTCAGTAAAGCTTTAAGGCACTCTTTATTTGAACCAACTCTTGGGCTACTTATGCGGAGAAATACAATGAAATGGATGAATTATAAATGGAACTATGGGCTCCATTATAGCAAGAAAATTTCTCTGCTCTTTCTATGGGATTTGCAAAGGTATTTGTTCACTAGATCAGTAGTTGAATTTGGAGAGGACTTTTAGTTCCAATGAAGAACAAATGCAAATGCAAATATTCAGTTTATGCTACTAAGGAGTGATGATATTAAAATCTCAGAACATTAAAAAAATAAATGCAATGTAGATCCTAAACAGTGAAGGGTTAGCCTGTAATTTCATATTTGCTTCACCTTCAATTTAACTCATAAGAATTCAACATCATTAGGCACAACATCATTAGGCACAATCCCTAGGATTATTATAAACTTGTTTCAATTTTATTCCTTTGTTTGATTTTTTAAAAAATAATAACATTTCATTTCTATTCAGTTACTTCAGCAAAAGTAACCAGACTGCTCTTGGAATCTGGACTCCACCTTGTGACCCAAACACTTGAGATCTGGTCTTTTATTCTTTTTAACTGTTTTAAAAAATGTATTTAGGACAGGGTCTATAGGGTCTACAGGGTCTCACTACATAGATCAGACTCATAGTGATTGTCCTGTGTTCAGCCTCCCAAGCACTGGGATTATAGGTATGTGCCACCACGCCCAGTCTCAATCGCCTTCTCAGCACTCCCCAAGGGCAGGGCTGACACAGCACACAGGGGATTGAACCCCAGCCACTGCACTCTGCCTAAGCAGGTGCTTTAGTCAGCTGAGCTATCTGGCCAGCCCTGGAGGTCTGGTCTTGGCTGAAATTTCTGAAGCTTTTTTTGGTCCTCAGTTTCCTCACCAAAATAATGAGGCAGCAGACTAAATAGCTTAGCATTACAAAATTATTTTCATGAATAGGCATTGAGAAGTGCAGAGCCCTGGGAATTGTGAGTTACAGAGGTTCCTCTCACCCTAAGTCCTCATTTCCTGGGCCTTTCCTGAAGTGAAAGATCTTTTCTCAAGAATTTCTACCTTGTTTAAACACAGAATGACTTACTGTACATAAGAAACCGTGTTCTATGAAGCCAGTATAAGAAGTAAGAGGATGAGGATATAGATTACTATTATTATTCAATGAGTTTGTCCATAAATGTATGTGCGTGTGTGAGAGTGTGTGAGTGTGTGTGTGTGTAAGAACATCTCAGCCTAGATATTTTTGCCACCTTAAAAGACTATTTTTTTTTAATAAAGAACTCTACAGTACATTTCAAACTATAATAAACAGCTAAGTTAATTAGAAATTTATAGGTAGATTCTCAAAGAAGTCAGTGCTGATGGGAACACATTACAACTGTGGGGAGATATATACTTGGTGAAGACCAGGCTTCAAGACAAAGATGAGGTGACTGCACCTACATATTGCCCCAAAGGATAAACAATAAAGATGGATATTCTAAATAGGCATTCAATCACCTGGGTCAAGGGGCCAAGAGCTCCCTCACCCATTTTTTCCAGGAAAGGCCCTTAGTCTTTCCATGTACAGTTGCTAAATAACTTGATTCCCTATTGAATCGATGTCACCTAATGACTATACTTGTAAACTTATTGATTGATCATAGGTTTATCCTACTTTGTGACTCTGCTGTATAAAGTCTCTCCTATAAGTTGGATCCACGCCAACCCACCTTCCAGGCACCCTCCTGTCATCTCTCAAAGGCAGATGCCATCTTTCTCCCAATAAATATCTCTTACTCTTCACTTCCACTGTTACTTAGAATTCATTCTTTGATTTAGAGGAACAGGAACTCAGCTTATTGCACCTTAGAAGGTTGGGGGTTATAATATTTTCTGTACATCATTGGCAGATCCTATATCATCCCTAGAGCAAAACCATCACTACAAGATACATTCCAATCAGTAAGTAATGCATACAACTCTCACTTTTATTACACTTGGTAAATATGTAAGGCTTAATTTCAGTATTTTGAAGAACATTTGTGTGTGTGTGTGTGTGTGTGTGTGTGTGTGTTCACAAAAAGCTGTATTGAACCCACCACTTGGAAAATTGAAGTTTGGTATCTAATGTGAGCACAAGGGCCGGCTTCAGAAGCTGGAGCTGAGGGACTGGTCTCAAATACACAACCTCCTTTACAAAGAATCTAGCAAAACCACAGCTATTGAAGGAAATAAGGAACACAACTCAAAGACATGAAAAAGGATATTTTTTAGCTTTACTATATCTTTCAGCTAAAAGGAGCATTTTTCTTATTTTTCCTCTAATTTTGTCTAGAGCCATGATTTAAATCTTTAAACATAAGAAAAGAGATACCACCTGTTGTAGGTTAACTGGGGATTTTTTTAGGACTCAGATAAAGAGGATGCTAGAAATCATGGTACTACCCACATTTTCCACTTTGAAGGCCTCTGAGGGATGCGTAGCTCATGCAGGTGCTTCAAAGCGTTCATCAGATTACTCATGAAAGGTGTGACATGCCACCCCATAGCACCAGAGCTCGTCAAAGTTCTCTCTGCTCACACATTCACCCAGTGCTGTAGCATTCACGATAGAACATCTGCACTTTTATGCACACAGCCATTTTCCAAGTTTGTTAGAGCACAAACCTTAAAGCAGTAGAGTAAAAGGACATATCGACATACTAAAAGAAGCTTAAAGAAAAGAAAATATGCCAGCATGCAAAATCTTCAATGGTTACTTTCTCTACTTTTGTAAAAAAGTACAAAAGAAATAATAAAATATGAGATAAAACTTTTTTTCAATATACCAAATTAATATACACAAAATATTTTTCACAAACACAACAGATTAAAAAATCTTGGAAATGATATTCTACCAGGTTTGGTCATCAGTTCCTTTTATATGTCTGCCTCAAAATTATATATCATAAATACATTTCAAATTGTACTATATATTATATTTTAGAGTATAAGATTTTAAAATTATATTCAACACATAGCTTATAAATTGCACGGCATGAGTTTATAAAGGATCCACCCTTTATGTGC
The DNA here is from genome assembly GCF_000260255.1 of Octodon degus. NCBI lineage: Eukaryota > Metazoa > Chordata > Mammalia > Rodentia > Octodontidae > Octodon > Octodon degus. The sequence continues at coordinate 15,577,954 of NW_004524580.1, forward strand.
TGTGATTCCCACTGAGAAGCCTTTCAAAACAGGGCCTGTTTAAAAGCTATCTCTTCCCTCAGCAAGGATTAGATGATCAGCAAAACCTTAATTATCTCATTGCCTGGTTCTCTCCATCCTATTTTTATATATATTCCCCATTTCAATTCTCACTGGGGAAGACTTCACCTACTGAGGAGAAGGGTATGCAAACCTTTGGGCAGCTTGACAGCTTGTCAGAAACCCAGCCTGTGTTGCAAGACAGAATGAGAACAACAAAGTTCGCCTGACATTTACCATCCCAGCAGCTAAGGAAGATGTAACTTTTTCTTCTGAGGTTATTTCCTGGGGGACAGAAACCTTTCTGACTCACTGTATCTAAAATGAATCCAGAAATCATGCATATTGCATCATTGCAACATGACAAATTGGTTTTTAAAGTAAATTTTGGGTCGGTTCGAGTTTCGCTGTACCAAATAAAGGAGAGCTTAGGCTAGCTTTGGGAACTTGCTTTTCTGCAGCCTACAATTACTGATACAAATTTAAAGTCTTATTTGTCATAAATCCTTTTCCTATTCCTTCCCTCTGTTCCTTAGCCAGGATATCTTAAATACCTGTAAGTTCAATGTAACTAATCATTTGCAGTAGAAAAAAGAAGGATTATTTATATAGAATGTTGATAC
>NW_004524580.1:15579069-15596687 GCF_000260255.1 Octodon degus
ACCTCAGTCACAAAGATACAAATCTCTGAAGGGGATCAATCCCAAGTTCTTTAGGAACATGAGTTTTGCCAAGAAGCACAACAAGAAGGGCTTCAAGAAGATGTGGGCAAACAACGTCAAGGCCGTGAGAGCTTGTGGCAAGGCTGTCAAGGTCCTTGTCAAGCCCAAAGAGGTCAAGCCCAAGATCATTCCAAAGGGAGTAAATTGCAGGCTCACTCGACTTGCCTATATTGCTCACCCCAAGCTTGGGAAGTGTATCCATGCCTGCACTGCCAACGGCCTTGCCACCAAAGCCCAGGCTCCAGCCAAGGCCAAGGCTCTAGCTCCTACTCCAGCCCAGGCTCTCAAATGTACCCAGGCCCCCATGAAGGCTCCACAGTAAGCCTCTTATCTGCTGATGTAAAAACAGAAGGACTGGTATGACCCCTGGGGTACCATCGATGGGCAGCTTGTGTCCTCCTGTGCTCTTTGTACAAATAAACCTGAGGCAGGATAAAAGAAAGAAATAAATATAAAAGCCATCCAGTCTATGCAATAATTGACTTTAGTGTTTTATTGATCTAAGTAGAAAAATATGTATAAAGTAGGGGCTGGTGAGATGGCTCAGCGGTCCAAAGCACCTACCTAGAACAAGTTTAGCAAAGCACAGGGACCGCGGTTCAATCCCCCAGCACCACATGCCAGTCAGTCCCGCCGCTGGAGACACACACACACACACACACACACACACACACACACACACAAATAAATAAATTTAAAAAAAATATGTATAAAGTAGAAAAAACAGACAAACATATAGTCATTGAAACATTTCCTAAAAAGTAGAAATTACTTTTTCATTTATTTTCCACCCAAATTTTACTCTGCATTCTTCTATGTCAAATTTGCAACCACGCATTCTGGAGGGTGGGAAAGGTTCTGTGTTCTGCTTTTCATTTTTGGTTGCTTTGTTCACTTGAACTCTGCAAATTTTTAAAATGCCATAATATTTCTAATTGTTGTGAGTATGGAAGGAACAATCCTTTTGTGGCTGTAAATTTTAATTTGTGGCTGCAAATTTTAAGAATGTGTTTGACAACACTTGTATTTTATTGACTACACCTGGTGAACATCTCCTCCAAAGAAATCCTAAACTGCCCAGATAAACCCCCACTGGTTAGCTTCTGAGTGTCTCTGAGAAGGACAGATGCAATTTTACTAAGTGAAAGTCGATTGTCTCATCCATGAAGCTGAGAAGGAGGCACTGAATGTGAGAGGTTTCCTGAGTGTGACTTAGCTAATTATTGGGAAACTCTCTAAAACACATTAGAAGCAGAAAAGGACTCTTTTAGAATGTCTATTGTGTGTTTCGCTCGTCATCTTAATTGATTTTTCACTTTGAAAAGCTTATGTGCGAAGCACAGAAAAGCAAGGGCTACACCTCCAACATTATGCGCCATTAGCTGGGCACTGCTCCAGTTCTGTGTTACTATAGCTGATTTGGCGGCCCCAGACAAGCACAAGGAGCAGGGCTGTGAGTACTGGTTCACACAGATTCCTTTAAAACAATGTGCATACCCATTAAGTATTTTAAATTTACAAGAAAGCAGTCCTTAGACACTTGGTGTTCAGCGGTGAGCTCAAGGGACCCTCTCAGTGATGTCAGTAGGCACGTAGCTTCCTGGTCATAAGGGCCAAAATCCCAGGTGAGCTCAAAGCGCATGGTGACCTGAACAACTCGGGACTTTCAAAAAAAGGGAAAGGTGATATACTGATTGGCAGCCTTATCTCTTCTCAGGGTTTAAGGTGTTTCATGTTAAGACCAATTATAGGGGCTGATGAGATGGCTCAGTGGTCTAAAGCACCTACTTAGAACAAGCTTAGCTAAAGCACAGGGACCGCGGTTCAATCCCCCAGCACCACATGCCAGCCAGCCCCGCCCCCTGGTGGGCTGAGCTGGCCACACACACACACACACACACACACACACACACACACACACACACACCTCAATAAAATAAAAATCCTTACTTTTTGAACTTTTTTTGTAAGCAAAACTTTCACAATCATAGAATCCACTAACATTTTCACGAAACCTCAGTTTTCTCAAACAACTTTGTGCTTTGATTACCAGTGTATAAAAATCCTATTTTTGCTTACAGAATTGGAAATAGCATGAAGACTGCTGCTTTCCCAGAAAGATTGATCCCAGTGTAGAACAGAACTCAGCAGCACTCTTAGTTCTTCGGGTCTGCTGTCTACAGAAGTGCCGAGGCCTGTGCTTTTGCATTGCTTCTCGTTCCTCGCAGTGTACAAAATGATGGCGGCAGTCTGCCTCACAGACTACCACTTCTTTCTAGAAGGAGGATCTTGGCTCCCTCCTTGTACAGCTGCGGTGCCGCCCAGCATCGTGATTCTTTCACTCCAGCTGCGTTGAGCCCCGTGTAGCTTTGGCGTAACTGACCTTGTTCATTGGCCCGCGTGGCGCTTCGCTACCTGCTGTTCTGTGCCACTAACTGCTCCTCACACATCTTTGCAAGTTATGACCTTTGCAACAGATGCTACTCCCCAAGCTAGTTTTTAGGAAAGCAAAACCTTAACTACAAGGTGGTCAGCATTATGAAAATATCGAATAAAATAGAGCACTTTTGTCTAAGGTCAAGAGAAATCAGACCACCTGGTTTCTAGAGCAAACTCAAAACAACAAATCTGGACTATTTGGAAAAGTTTGCTGAACATAATAATTCTTATTTTTTAAGTACTGAGTTTTTTGCTTGTTTGTTTACGTGTACAATACAAATGCAATTCTGGGAGCTCTTGGGGTATGTCTTCTATTGGAGTACTAAAGTGCATTTCAAACAAACAAAAGAATTGCAAAATGAATTAATACCTATATCAAATCGACTTCTAAATTCCATCCTAAGCCAAAATTCTGAAATTGGGCGTTTTGTCTTCAAATTGATGTAGTCTTTACATGATCGGGTAAAAAAATCCAAAATCATAGTGCTTATAAATGCAGTAGAAGGGCCGGGGAGATAGCTCACTAGAATAAGTGCTTGCCTGGCAAGTACAAGGGCCTGAGTTCAATCCCCGGTTCTGATAAAAAATAAATAAATAAATAAATGCAGTAGAAGACTTCACTTTATACATGTCTATTACCAGTCAAGTCTTAATGATATAGACATTTACAGAATGTCACTGAAAATAATCTACAAAAATAGAGATAGAAATTACATGAATTGTGTATTTTTCTACTTATTGACACAGATAAATTTTATTTGACAATCTCTTTTTAGAACATATTAGATACTTCATGAATATGTGATATGTTCATACAGGAGTTACATCATGCTAGCATAAAATTTAAAAAAACTTGTATCATGAGCAGTCATTAAAACACGACTTGTATGAGTCAGTTTCCACTCAGAAAAGTGGACAATTGAAACACTTATGAGAATAGAAACATTGGATCTGATAAAGCTGAGGTCTACAGCACAGAGCTGGAGAAATGAAGACATTTATAATGAGAGCCTGAGCAAAGGCATAGTTGGGTAGCTCAAAGTTTGCAAAAACGAAATTGCAGTGCTATGCTATTCTTGATATAAAAGTACAATAACAAATTCTTGAAACAAATGTCATGAAGAGGTTTTGGAAAGCTGTCACTTCTGTGGAGAGTATTTTCTTGTGCTTACGTCCATTATTGCTGGATTCCAGTTACCCGACCCAGGACACTGTTGGAGTCACTAGAGTTTGCTTAGATTAATTCATTATTAATCCAGAATTTACAGGGCTAATATCCATTTTGATAAATTTGTTGATACTTTGGCAACATCATATCCTTCTACCACTATCCAACACCTTTATATTCTTCCTTACATTTAATAGTCTTCCAATTAAGTTTGGTGCATAAGCTATTTCTTACTAATGGCACTTTGTAGCCTACCTCTTGCATAAGGGAATTTGGGCGTGCTTATTGTTCTAGGAATCTTAGAGTTGCTGGGAGTGAGTCTTGAACCAGTGTTGAATTTTTCCATTGTAGTAATTTAGGTGTGCTGTAAGCAGATTACCACCAACTCTGTGAATTAGAACAATATAGATGTATTTGCTTACATTTATGGAACTCAGAAGTCTAAGATCAGCTTCCTTGGTGAAAGTAAGCATATCCTATTGTCTCTAATATCTCAGAGGGGAATTTTCCTTTTCCATATTCAACTTCTACTCACTGTTAGCAGTCCTTGGCTTGGGAATGTACTGCCCAATCTCTGCCTCTGTCTTCCCTGTGATGTGTGGTGTCTCACACTTATAAGGACACTTGCATGTCTACTCATATAATCCAGAAGTATTTATATCCTTGTCTTTGACCTAAATACATTTGGAAGAGTCTCTTCTTCAAAATAGGGTTACATTATCCAGTAAGCTCTGGAGCTCCCAGGCTGGTATGGCCATAGACAAGGTATATTTCAGGTAAGAGAAAACTTGACATTTTTGAGCAATCTTTTTAACATACTACACATAACAGACATTTATTATTTGCTTATAAGTAATCATTACAGGTCCGTTTACCAGCAACTAGCTACCCTTCTCCAGCATGTGTAGACTAACAAAGGTGACTCCTCAGAATGGTCAGTGACAAGCTCCATTGTAGTTAGCACATTTTTCCATTTTTATTTCTAATGTGACTGTTTCCTGGTCAATATTTTGAATTTAACATAAGAATTTGAAAAATGATAATTTTAATGTACAAAATAATTTAACTGTCTATAAAAATAGATTTTGGTTTTTTAATATTAAATCTTTATTTATAGAAAACACAATTACTTTTAGAAATTTGTAGAAACGTGCTACTTGCTCTTATCTTTAGGTGGAAATATAAAGCACTGTGATGATAGTTTTGTTTCCTTCATGTATCTCATGATAGGTCCAGAAAATCAACATATACATTCCTTATATCTTTATTTCCACTACAATTGTCAGTGGTAGCAGTTATGTAACTATTCGAAACAGTTTCTTCTAGACACTTGACTATAGATCATTAAAACTAAGAAATATAATTACCATTCTGGCATAAAATGTCATGTATATATGTTGTTCTGCCTAACACTAGCCAGGTGGTCATTAAGATCCTTAAATCCAACTTTTCTGACATTGCCAGTCCTACAGAAAACCTACTACTATTATGAACTACTGGACTATATTGGAATATTTTGCTGAATTCATGCACCTGCAATGTTTAAATGACAATGGAATACCCATCTGTGACAAAACTAAATGAAAAGGGGATAAAATGAACAACCATTTTGTATCTGTATAGTCAAAATAGTTAGGATAGACATACAGCTATTTTCTCTTAATTCAATGAATAGAAAGATTTGTTCTAATAGCATTTGTGGACAGGATATCATGTCTATATCTTGTACAATGAGTAACCACTAAGACAACAATATACAATGTATTAATTATTGAAACTGTCTTACTAATCAGTTTTGAAACTGTCTCCTTGCTATTTGTTCCTCAATAAAATTGTTTTAAAAAAATATATGAAGTCTCTTTTAGTTGGGGATCAGTTAGAATAACAGTCATTAAAAATAATGTGTGGACAAGCATATTTGCTATGCAGATTTCAATATACAAACACAGAAGGAACTGAAGATGCAGAATTCCACAAGAGGTGATATTGAAGGACCAGAGTGACCAATCATGACTGCTGTCCCACAGGTCTGTATGCACAGGTCAGGGTCAGACTGTCAAGAAAATCCCAGGGACCATTTATATCTAGCTGCCAAACTGCCACAAAGAGGAAAAGATAGAGAAATAATCATGCTCAGATCTCTGGAACCAGCATTCTTTCTATGAAGAGCAGCCAAGCCCTTTTTGATTAGCATAAGACCTCAGTTTGTTGCCACACCCAAGAGCTAGACTAAATGTGGAGTCTACTACCATCGTATCTGGTGATTATCACTTCCTGAAAGTAAGATTTCTGCTTTAATTCCACCTTTCAGATCACACTTGCGTTGTGCCCTTGGCTGACGATAGACCTAGACTGAGCTTCCATATGGATTTGAGGATTTGGAGAAATAGCTCTTATCCACAGACACAACTGTTAATATGAAGCTGATAAAACAGATTCCAGAACACAAATCATACCAAGGAGGGATAACACTATAAGAAAAACACTAACAAGATCGTTTCTATTATAAAAAGAAAGACAGACGGAAGATATGCAATTAAGAAACTGCTAATAAGATTGGTTCCATTGTTTCCTACATAATTCACTGCTAAAAATGTATAAAAAAACAAAACAATCATCCAACTCTCTTTTCAAATTTGGGAATGACACAAAAAAAGAGTTTCATAATAAGTATAAAAATATAGGCAGCAAAATAAAATGACTGAGGAGTGATCTGAAAGGAATGTCAATCTTACTTCAAATGAAGTCTTAAATCTCTTAAGCCTCATGCAACTTTCCATGAAGATATTTTCTGAACAATCTCAGATAAAGATCCCTTGCGTATGTGTACTGCAATTGGGCAGAACTCTCTGGACTTCTATCTATTGAACAGAGCCATCACAGAGAAATGCCATGCATGCTAACTACATTCTTAATTACTTTCTCTAATTATTTTCCTGTAGTTCCTCAAAGGTGTTAACTCTGAGTCAAAGATACTGCATTCCTCCTCTTTTCTTCTGAAACCAAGCAAAAAGAAGCAAAATAGATCTGTTCCATTAAATTCTATTTCTATCTTAACCCTGTTCCTACATGCTTTCAACACTTGCTAGTGCAGAAGATAGGCTGCATAGAGATTTACCTTACAGTGATCTCATTCTACTATTTTTATCTTCGAATTATTTTTATTCATGTCATTTGCCTCATTCATGTATCAAGGAAGGAGAACATATGCGAATCAAGGAAAACTTCAAGTGATAAAGAGATGTGGTGCTACTGTAGTAGACTTCATCAACAATCATCATGTACTTCCAAGACTGACATTCAGTAAAACAGTATTTTTAAGACCCAAAGTGAGGAAGAGGAGATCACTTTTCTAGTCTTCACTTTCTGGCCAAGATAAACAATTAGCAGAGCACACACACAGGACATTTTCCCCAGTACCTTTCTTTTTACTCTAACATCTTTCTTTGACATTATATGCCATCATTCTTCTCCTAGAATTTCTTTGTCTATTAAACAAACTGAACAAATGGAAAGTGTCACTACTGAAAAATAAATGTAGGAGCCAATGATGTGCAGTGGAATTCTTTTTCAATTTCTTAACACTAAGAAACTTACAGTAACTGCACTGCATTTGTGATCTTGACACTCCTTTGTGATTCTGCAAAGGCACTGCTGTTAGCAGTCAAATCAAAGAATGGAGGCCAGGGCTTCATGGGCAGCAGAAATTTTAAGATGCTTTGAACATCAATCCTTTCTTCTTTCCCTCTTGTAGATCATGATGAAAGTGACATCTTTGAAATCTTGAGGCATTAGTCCTTCTGCCCTCTGTAATTTTTCTCCCTTTCTTCTCATGTCTGAGGCCTTGACTCCTGGACATCTGCTTGTTCCCATACTGTGCTGACCCACCTTGCATTGTACCCAGGTCATCTTCCTTTCAGCTGGGTAGCCTCTCCACCTTACCTCTGAACTAAAACAGTTTTGAAAATCCATGAATCTACCAAAGGCTACAGGGAGCAAAGGTGAAGTTCTCTTAAAATAATTTTCAGATAAAGTTTCACAAAAGCCCTTTTCATATTTTGTTAGCCTATCTTTTAGTATATATGAGTTATAGGTAAAGATTTCTTTCCTTCATTGGAAGTAGATGTTTGGCATAGGCAAAATTAACTATTCCGATTAAGCAGAATACAGGAATTCGCACCCATAACAATGTTAAAAACGTTAAAAATAAATTTTAATACCCATGAAATATCTCAGGGTTTTAAAGGAATCTCTTTAGCTTTTGACTAATGCAGAGGAGCATTTCATTTTTATGGTATTAAACTAGAGGTGTAGTTGTAATTATTTTTACAGTTCTAAAGATTAGGGGGCTGGGGTTATGGCCCAGTGGAATAAGCGCTTTCCTGGCACGTGCAAGGGCCTGAGTTCAATCCCTGGTTCCTCTGAAAAACAAAACAAAAAAAAAAAAAAAAAAAAAAAACTAAAACACAATTCCAAAGATTAGAAAATTCTGTTTAAAGGCCCACACAGAAAGCAAGTGACATCATTCTTACAACTGGTCTATATTTCTAGGAGTTGTCAAGAATATATACTTAACAGATAGCTATTGAATATAGGTAGATTTCTCAAAGTTTCACTCCTTTCTTACAGGATGAAGACATATGATGTCTCAAAGAGCAGTAGTGTCTCAATCCACTCATCCAAAACTTCACATTGAGAAGCTATCAATTATGACATTTTTGTTAGACAGTGGAACCACCATGATGAATAAGATCTTAAATAAGGAAGCAAAGATGGTAAATGTTATAAATGAAGCCACCAACTTGCCAAGATAATGAAGGCAGAGTTAATAGTGATTTTATACCTAAGGAGAGTTCAAAGAAGTATCTCTTAAAAGGTATCTAACATGAAGTCCTAAAAATAGGAAAGGGCAGCTAGGTATAGAGAAGAGGCAAATATTTCAAGTACAGGTAACTTAATGATTAAACAATGAAGATGAGAGAAAAGATAGGAAAAAAGGAAAGAGGGGGAAAATGCAAATATATACACCGGATGGCTGAGATGATTGTACTCATAATTTCCATCAGGTGCTTGAAAACAGAAGCTAATGTTGAGAATTTTCACCTTGACTAACTCTGTATGCTGATATCTATGATCTGAGCAACTACATCGAGGACTGTAATGTGTAATAAAAACCTACCATAGAAATATCTCATCTTGGCCTTGTAAATGTATACTATTTCTAATGTCTTATCAATTATTATGTTTTTAATATAAATTAAAGCAAAAAAGTACAAAGAAAAAAATTAAAATTTCTTGGAAGCAAATGCCAATATTTAATTATCTCCCCAATAGCCCAGCCAGTGAGTGAGTAGTGTTTCAGTCCCAGACAGCGGTAGCCCCGAGAGCATATTGAGGATCAGTGCTGATATTGAAGCAATTGGAGAAATTCTGAAGAAAATCACCCCTACCTTGGAAGAGAACCTACAGTTGCCATCACCCACTGCAACCAGCCAGCTCCTGCTCGAATCTGATGCTGTGGAATGCTTAAATTACCAACACTATAAAAGAAGTGACTTAGACTGCAAGTTGAGACTGTTAATTCATAGAAGTCTGGCAGGAGGAAGTACTGTGGGTCAAAGGTGCTAAAATTAAAGAACTTCGAAAGAACACTCAGACAACAAGCAAGCTTTTCCAAGAATGCTGTCCTCATTCTGCTGACAGAGTTTTTTTTTTTGGAGAAAAGCTTGAGAGGGTTGCAGCATGCATAAAGATCACCCTTGATATATATCTGAGTCTCCCATCAAAGGACATGCACAGCCTTATGATCCCAATTTTTAAGAGGATAGTTTGGCCATGATATTTGATGACCTCCATAGACGGCCTGTAGGATTCCCTATGCGAGGGAGAGGTGGCTTTGACAGAATGCCTCCTGGTCGAGGTGGGCATCCTATGCCTCCCTCTAGAAGAGATTATGATTACATGAACCCTCATCAGGTATCACCATGCCCTCCTCCTGGTCGAGGTGGCCAAGATGGTAACAGAGCTCAGAATTTTCCTCTCCCACTACCACCACCACCTAGAGGAGGAGATCTAATGGCCTGTGATAGAAGAGGAAGCCCTGGAGACCGCTCTGATGGCATGGTTGGTTTCAGTGCTGATGAAACTTGAGATGCTGCGATAGATACATGGAGCCCATCAGAAAGGCAGATGGCATCTGAACTACAGGGTGGCTTTGGATATGATTATTCTTATGCAGGGGGTCATGGCTCATATGGTGATCTTGGTGGATCTATTATTACTACACAAGTAACTATTTCCAAAGACTGGGCTGGATCTGTTATTGGCATAGGTGGTCAGCAGAATAAACAAATTAATCAACAAATTAAACAAATTAACTAAATCAGGAGCTCCTATCAAAATGGATGAGCCCTAAGAAGGATCCAAAGATCAGATCATTACCATTACAGGAACACAGGACCAGATACGGAATGCACAATATTTGCTGGAGAGCAATGTGAAGCAGTATACAGATTTGGAAGGATTCTAATGCAAAATATTTGTTTTGTTTTTTATAGTGTGAAGCAGTATTCCAGAAAGTTTTTCTAACACTAGTGAAGAACTGAAGAAGTCCTGCATCTTTTTTTTTATCTGATTCTGTTTTAAAAGCCTATATTCATCTGCTTCATAGGTATTCTGCATTTGAGGTGTAGTTAAATCATTGCTGTTCTCCAGATGTAATGTTTTAGTTCCTTACAAACAGCATTTGGGGGAGGGTGTGCAAAAACTAACATTGAAATTTTAAAACAGCAGCAGAGTAAATGGATTTTATTTTTTGTTCATTGTTAGTGGTTTAAAAACGTTCCCCTCCCATGTAATTATTGTGAACACCTTGCTTTGTGTGTGCACTGTAAGCATTTGGGGGATGGGACAGGGGGAAAGTAGTAATAGCCCACATATCCCTGGCATCTGTGCAGAGCAGTGTGCAGCATGTGATGCTCTTTTGTAAGAAATGTTTTATGATTTTTAAAATAAATTTAGTGAATCTATTTTGATGGTCATTTTTCTTAAATAATGACAGTCCATTTAAAAAAAAAAATATTTCCCCAATCTTGTATAACTATGTCTGTTAATCTGAGCAACAGATTTGACAATAAAAATAGATAATATAACAACCATTGTTAATTAGCTGTTCCTGTTTTGAAAATCTGTGACATATGTATTGTTGTATATTATTACTCTGCTTCTCTCTTTTTTCTATTTGTTTTTGCTTGTATTTTTATACTTCAAAATAAAAATACAATGTTAAAAAAGTGAAGAACACAAGAAAATAGAAAAAATTAAGGTTTCTTGAAAGCAAGCACTAATAATTATTTGTCCAATTTGTATGACTATTTCTGTTAACATGAGCAACAGATCTGATGATAAAAATAGATAATATAGTAATCATTGTTAATTAGCTCTTCTCATTTTGAAAATCTAACATATGTACTGCTATATGTTGTCCTATTTCTGTCTTTGTTTCTGCTATTTGTTTTTACTTTTCAAAACAAAATAAATAAAAGAAAAAGAAAAAAGCTAAAGCAACAGACAACAGCTTGGTGTGTTCTAGACCCTTTTAAGGTGATCAAAATAGCTTTGGACAGTGGATGAGAGGAACTGAAAGTGGGGATGAGCTGTGGTCAGGGCTGTATTAGTTTTCCATAGATGTGACAAAATATTTGAGAAATCATCTTACAGGGAGGAAGATTTTATTTTGGCTAATGGTTTTGAAGGTTTCAGTGCATGCTAGCTGGCCTGGCTGCTTTTGGGCCTATGCTGGGGCCTCTCACCATGGCAGGCCTGTATGGCAGAGGAAAGCTCTCCATCTCGTGGTAGTTGGAGGCAAAGAGTCAGGAAAATCCAAAGACCAAGGGCAAAATACAAAAAAGGCCCATGACCTACATCCTCCAAATTTCCCCATCTTCTAGCTTTGGCCATGTCTCAGTAGCACCATTAGCTGGAGACCAAGTTTTGAACGTATGAATCTTTGTGGGCCATTCCGCATGCTACCTGTGAATCAGGCCCCCTTCTGTCTCCATGGACAATGCGAGTAAACAGCACTGGAGCCATTGGCAACCTTTTCTTTAACAGTAGTTTTAGTGACAGGGCAAAAAAACACAAACCAGAGAGCATATAAGTTTTAATATGGATAAGGAGGGATGAATCTGAAATAACATCTAAGGGTAGAAACATCCCTCTGTTTCTCTCAGCAAATTGTAACACATAGGACTCCAATGGGGAAACATTGTAGTAGATGTGCACTAATGGTCGCATTCTGTTGAAACACGGTTGAACAAGGCATCAGAAAACACTGTCAATTGACGTGTGCTAGAGAGGAATATATCTAAAAATTATTTATATTCAGAATTTCAAGAATTTATAACAGACACTGTAAATAACATATTGATCTCATATTCCAATGAAAACTATGTAAAATAAAACATATGCAGTACATATTTCTTTAGACTCTTTTATAAGATTGTCAATGGAGGGAACTGGTAAAGAAATAAATTTTGTCTTAGATCTGACATTAAACCTGTTGCCTTAAGCAAACTCTTGTGGGATTTGATTTTAATTCTTTCTAACCAAAGAATTAAAGCAAATTAAATTTTCCCTGTAGATTCTAAAATCCACTGCTTTGTATAAGCATATAATAAATGAGTTTTGTTTCTTTGATCACAGGTGACCAAGAGCCATCAAGTAATTGTTTGTCACTCACTGAATGTTACATTTGCATAAATGGAAAATCAGTTTGTGCTTGAATAGAAGAGATCAACATAAAGATTTTCTCCAGGATAATTTATAAAAATAACACAATGTCATAAGGATTTATGACATAACATTTTTTTGCTTGTTTGTTTTTTAGCCAGACAAACTGGCTTTAGAGTTAGTGGAAAGTCCCCAAAAAAAGAATGTCCATAAAGCTTCTAAAAGTGTATAATCTCAAGGAGAAATTAGACTTATTAGCTAACTAAATGTGCAATATTTCTCTAACACACAGCAATAAATGCCACCAAAAGAGCATCTAGCATCACTGTTGAAGAGACGGACTCCTTAATAGGACAAATGGATATATATATATATATATATATATATATATATATATATAGTTCCATCTATTTTTCAATCCTTTTGTCAAGATGAATTTCAAAAGGATCAGAGAAGAAAAAATTGAAACTTTCTGCGTGAAACAATTCATTTCCATAAACTGTCCCCACCCCACCCAAATTCTGCACTACTTTTCATTAACTTTTTAATAGCTGTTTCACCTTTAGTTTCTATATTGAGAATTTCTCTGACACGCTGAAAGATAGGTCAGAATTCTCTGATAATTGCAGCCCTGTTCATCTTAATTAATTAATTTTCCACACACCCAATCTGTTTTCAGTTATTCAGAAATAAATCGACCTAGTACGACTTCACATAAGCGGGCACACACACACACACACACACACACACACACACACACACATTACCTATTATTGACATTTACTTACATATTTTTCTCTTTTTTGTGCTGGTCCTAATGGGACTTGAAAGTTAAAGGTTTAAAGATATAATTTTGCCCATGTAATTAAGCTGTCTTAATTGAGAAGGCTTATCATTAAAAAGGGATGTATTTACATTAAGTCAGTCCTTTGCAGCATACCTTAGGAAATGAAGGGTGGACATGAGAAACTGATCATACACAATAAAATGTGGACACTTTCTTCCCTGAAATACCATGCATAGGGAGGGCAGGAGGGACCATGACTTACAGTTTTATCCTTGAAAATGTCAATGAAATGAACAGGAAAACAAAACATAAGTAGAAAATAATTGATCACTTACAAAATAGTGAGTTTTCATTATTTAATTAAGTATGATTTCAATTTCAGCATGGGCTAAATGACAGCCCAGCATAGTAATAATTCTAATTTGAGATTTCTTGGATGACTTCATCTTTGAAACAGTTTCTAAACTATATACCTTTCTTACCTGTGAGAGGCATAAAGACAGCTTTGATTCACTAATGCCATTAGTGTATTTCGCTTGTACTTTTGTCCTCTGAAAACAACTTTCATGGTAAAGGAATTTGTTCCCATCTCAACTTTCTTAATTATATTTTAAGCTTCAGGTTTGTTGAGTTTAGGAATCTTGGGATATTAATCATACTATATTTTTATCTTTGATTCAGGTAATAATAAAAATTTTAGGTCTTAATTTTCAATAATTATTTGTATTTCTTCTCAGTTGTCCTAGTCATGTCCTGTTCTGGCATGGGGCCAGCCTCTTCTTTTATGATTATAACATCAGTACTACAAGATATCTCTCAGAGAGGCAGTTTGAGTCATTATTATAACAAAATACCAAAGGTCAGTTAACTTTACGAAGAGAAGAGGTTTATTTAGTGCACACTACGATTTTCAAAGACAAGGTATTGGCATAGATTGAACCTTGATGAACACATTAGTATAGAGGATAGATAACATGGCAGCAAAGGAAATGCATGAGAAAGGAAGAGATCACCCGGCTGACTTCCCAATGGTCTTATAACACATTACCACACTGCCGACCAAGATTTCAACACTCTACATTTAAATCACATATGAGTCATCGCATATGGCCACCACTTAGATTACGTCATGATGACCCAGGAAAATTATTCTGAAAATCTGCTTATCTCCACATGTATAAAATGTCTTAGCCACATATGCATATAAATTCTAACCTATACATGTATGAAGTGTTTTACTGAAAAAGATGGGTAGTTCTGGGTTTTCAAATTTAAGCTGGAATCATTATTCTTTTCTATGAAATAAACACAATATAAGAAGTCAATATCAAGAAAACACCTTAATATAGTGCTCACCCAAATGATTACGAACTATTCACAAATCAATTTTTTTAGCAGAAATTGTTTCAAGGGACACAGTAATCTCAGTCAACAACTGCATGGGAAACTGTAAATGTTTTTATTTCCCATGATACACTCAAAGCAATAGAACCATATCCATAAGCCAAAACACGGGGAGAGTTTTTCCAGATCATAAATAATTTAAAACAGATTTTATTAAAACTAGCAATGATACATTACAGAATAGAATGCAAAGTCCACATTGATAATTTCAGATAAGGCATAAGACCACAAAGACATTTCACACTGATGGTTAGTCTTTTATTTTATGAAATATGAATGGAATGCAGATTCTTACACTCTTAAGTAAAGAAATGAAAAATAAAATGTTTAAGACAATACTCAAATTCATGAACACAGTAGTACTACAGCTACAAGGAAAATCATTCATAGCTGTGTTATTAAGGAATTTTTCATGAAATATTGGGAAAACCTCCAAAACATCAATATTGGTACAAACACAAATATGATATTAAAGAATGGGTTTCCAAGCTACATTTAATCTTTATTGATCAATTGTATATAATCCCTTTCAATATATAAAATCAAGAATAGCTCAGCAAAGTTGATGCTGTTTAACTTACAAAGTCTGTAGACAACAAGGGTTTGAAGTCTCACTGCTATGTTTTACATCCTACCATACTGAACTTGTATAAAATGAGACAAGCTCTTTAACTTATGTGAGTTTCAGACAATAATACTGATGCTAAAAGTGAGACTACCCTTTATGGATCACATATGCTCTGAGGACTATCAGAGTGACGCAGACACTGAATTCTCTTAAAAGTGCATGCAAGAGGCTTAGTTAGGGTTTCACTTTGGTTTTTCCATGACTTCTCATTTGTGGGAAAGGAAGGTGCATACCTCCCTACAGCCTTCTTAGATTGTGTAATCTTGCATACTCTGTAGTGCTCTTTCTTTGGTGCCCTGTGAATAAATGAATCAAAATAGTATAAATGCCTACATGTTTTAAATTACTTTGTTACTTTTTGGTATTGTCTATACTCAATTTATCTTTTATTGAAATATCACCAGGTTTTGATTCTCTTGGTGTACGTAGTCTTGCCCTCCTCCACACTATTGTTTATAGCACGAATCTTAGGTCCAATGCAGAATTGCAGCATTTTCTTCAGAAGTGAAGAGGACTGAGAAAAAGTAAGATTAGATACCAAAATGAGTGCATGTACAATACTGAGCTTATGAGATAAACTATGAGCATGGTGATGTATATGCTGTACATATGCTCTACCTTTAAGAGATAATCTGTGTTAGGTTGTAGTATTAGGGCTTAAAAGACAAGTCATGTAAGGGCTAGAACTACAAGTAGTGAGTCTGTGCATAGACTACCTGAAGTTTGATCAAATGCATTACTAGATTACAAATACCTGAAATTAACACTGAGTTCATGCACTGGCTATTCAAGGGAGAAAGCACTTAGCTGTCTTTTCATGAACTAGAGATAAAGGGCTAGGTGGACTTTGTAAAGTTTTCAAATAAATCAATTTCTTAGCTTGAATTTCAATGATTTTGAGTCTATTTTGAGTGTTTCCTGGAGAGTAGAATCGTTGGTTGCAGAAAAATCAGATGTACCACTTCGAAACAAGCAAATCTTGGATGTTACTTCCCTAATTGGAATCTTTTACTGCATCCACAAACCCTGAAAAACACGTTTAGACTTTGTATGATGACATATCGGTGCCCTTAAAGAACATCTGCTACCACCTTTATTCTTATCCCAACTATTGCTGTCATTCACACACATGTATGGACACGACATTCACTCACACACGACCAGCCCATACATAGTATACATAATATTTTTGCCATGCTGCAACCCAGTAGATACACAGCCTTCACCCATGCACCTCAAGACTCAGACCCAGCTCAAGCTTTGATTTACCTCCCACAGTTGAGCAGTGACAATCTCCTGAGTCCAAACCTATGTACCAATTCATACCTGTATCACTTGTGTCTGAGTCATTCCACTGTAATAGGAGGTACACATGGCAAAAGGGGTCATGGCTTATTGAGTTCTGGTGTTTGGCACATGAGATATGAAATAATTAAATATATTGTATGAGTTAATGAGCAAGACTATCATTAATGAAATTTATATCCTAATATTGTCCATAGCAGGTGCTATTCATCTTCTCATCTTTGAATGTGTTTATTTTATAAGTATCTGGAAAATGCACTAAGTAGTCAAGTTAGAATAATCTTTTGTCCCACTTTCCAAAATAGTATTTCTAACTTTCTTTATTCCATGAATTCATCCCTATATCCACATTTTTATAATTTATAATTTACAAAAAACAAGAATATCCTAGAAAGGTAGTTTTTAATCAAGTCACTTCAAAATGAAACAATAGATATTTTTAGCAAGATAAATCCATCTACTTGAATGCTATGGAAATAGCAAGATTTTTTTATGTATTCAGTACAGTGTCTACAGGGTCTCACCATGTAGATCAGACTTGTAGTGATCCCCCTGTTTTGAGCTTCCCAAGCACTGAGATTACAGGCATGCTCCACCATGCCCAGTCTCAATCACCATCTCAGTGTAATCAGGGGGTGGGGCCAGCAAGCCATGTTGGGGATTAAACCCTGGTCCCTTCATCTGCCTAAGCAGGCACTTTAACCTGATGAGCTATCTTGTCAGCATCTAGTAGTATATTTTTAAAAGAGAAGGAATACTTTTTGTTTGGGAGAAGCTTTACTGAGCTCTGCAGTTATTCTAAAGAGAGGTTAGATTATAGAGGTTGAGAAAAATTGGAGTTAGTTTTCCCAATGAAACAATGTAAAGAACTGTATACTATTATAGAACAGCTGATTTTCAGCTGGATACATGGCTTCTTAAAATTCATATACTTCCTACCCTTTCATGAAAGACATAAGATAAAGCCTCTAGAACTGTCTGTATAAAGCAGCTGTGTGTGTGCCCTGCCGCCTTCTTCTTCTTCTTCTTCTTCTTCTTCTTCTTCTTCTTCTTCTTCTTCTTCTTCTTCTTCTTCTTCTTCTTCTTCTTCTTCTTCT
>NW_004524580.1:15597062-15602883 GCF_000260255.1 Octodon degus
TCCTCCTCCTTCTCCTCCTCCTCCTCCTCCTCCTCCTTCTCCTCCTCCTCCTTCTTCTTTTTCTTCTTCTTCTTCTCCTCCTCCTTCTCCTTTTTCTGTTCCTTCATTCTGTTAGAATGTGGTAGAAAGTTTAGAAGACTCCTTATTCAGAAACACATATAAGGCCTTCCCTGAACATAAATCTGGCACATATTTTACTTTTGTAGAGGAATTATTTCTAGAAAGAAGACTGACCTTTCATGTGCTTGCAACACAATATCAAACTGCACTCTAAGATGTCTGCAGTACACCATGGGGATTGATTCCAGTTCTGAATATTATAAACATCCCTGGACATGTTCATAATTCAATTCTTGCTTATTTTTATCTTTTAATTTTCTATTTTGTTTTTTTGAAATAAAATTTCTTTATGCAGTTCTGGCTGGACCTGAACTCACTTTGCAGCTGAGGCTGGCCTCACACTCACACCAACCCTCCTGTCCCAGCCTCCTGGGTGCTGGGATTATAGGCATGTACTACCAAGCCTGGCTCAATTCTTGCTTATTTTTCAGAAAACTATCTCACTGATAATTCAATATGCATTTCTATACCCTAAGTTAAGTTAAATTTCATTGCTAATAAAAAATGTCTTATCAATTATCTTGGTTATTTTTCTCTTGTTGCTGGGAAAAAAATACCTGACACCCAAAATTAGGGAAGGAAAATTTTATTTTCAGTCCATACTCAGCTGGCTCCAAGGCAGAGAGCCACATGGAAGAGGGCAGCAGTTCACGGTGACAGAAAGCAGGAAAGAACAACGCAAAAGGGAGGAGCAGTGGCAAGAGCAGCTGAGGAAAGCCTCTCTCCTTTCCTTATGTTGCCTTCTGGCTATCTGCCCCAGAGTGGTTCTAGCACTCATAGCCACAATTCCAGCAGCATTCAGACCCATAATCTCAGCCTTGGATCATGAATTAATCACAAACTCTAGAGGGGCCACAATGACTGCACAAGGCTTTGGAGGGACAAGTATACACAAACCATAACATAAATATTTTTATTTTTAGTATTTGCTTGTTGAAAGAGCTGTATACTTCATTTTTATTTAATAAACATGTTATTTATTTATTTATTTATTTATTTATTTATTTATTTGGTACAGGGCCTCATTGCACAGCTCACATGTAGTGATCCTCCTGTCTCAACCTCCCCAGCACTAGGATTATAGGTGTGTGCCACCAGATCTGGATTTGATGGCCTGCACAGTGTGCCCAACATTCCGGACCAGCATGGCATGTAGTCTTGAGGATAAAACCCAGGTCCTTGTGCTTACTAGGCAGGCACTTAGACACTCCAGCTATCTTCTCAGCCCCTAATGTTTAAAATTCATTTTATTAAAACTTGTTTGTAGTGCATACACCTTACCATCATCTTGGGGAATGGTGGATATACATGATACAGCTTGGCTTTAAAAATCTATTTCCATCCCACTTCATATTTATAGAAACTTTTCATCTTAGTTCATGTTTATGACACATAAGGTTCATGCTCAGTGAACTGTTAGGACCTTGTAGTTGTCATGGAGTTATATATTTTAAATTTGATCTCTGTGCTATTAAAATTTAAAGTGTTTTCTTTCTAGCTTGAAATATATTTTTAATTCTTATCATGGTACATTCACTGTATGATTTAAACTTGTTGATACAGTGTGTTTCTAGACTCTGAAAACGTTGCCTAATTCTCCATATGTTTGTTCACCCATAGAGTAGAGAACAACATCTAGTATAGGACTTGACTTTAAGTTTTGGTGGAATCTCCTACTCTACATTGAAAACAGCTTGCTTGTATCTACACAAGATAAGCTCTTAATATGAATAAGCAATTGTTCATTTTTCAATAAATTTCTAGGTTGGGAAAACAAAGTTGTGACTGATGTTATTTCAAGAACTTTCTGAAATTCTACTTCTTTGAAAAATAAATTTCTTGCCTAGCCCTCTCTCAGGTCAGTAGATTGCTGTTTATGATATACAGCCCCCTTGGAGGGTATAAATCAGTCAACTGGATAAACTAATTCCTTATCAAAATAATTTATTCATCAACTGTTCACCTCCCTGTGTCCACTAGGTCTAAAAATTCTATCATGAACTTCAGTGGATTCTAACAAAATTTCTATATCAAAGAGTTTCACTAGCCTATACCAGATCCTACCATGTAATAAACATATGACCTTCATACAAATACTTTCATAAGCACTATCAGAAAACTATTTTTAATGCACCCTTTGATAGCTCATCTGGTAGAGCAGAGGACTGTAGAAAAGTATTTTTTATCTTTAATGACCAAGAGAAAAAAAATAAAAAATTATTCTGAGGAGTCAAGGTGACATGCACCTTACAACAGAATAAACTTCACTCTGATTGAATGACAAATTAATGGGTCAGTTGGTGGCATTTTTGGAGCATTCACAGTAGAGCATACAGATGCCCCAAGAAGACATCAGTTGTGGTGCTCTAGAACACAGGGATGCAAAACTAACTCAGAAAAAGTCCGTGATAGAAGATAGGTAGAGATTTTCTTATAAGAACTTGAGGAATTGGTTCTGGGATTATAGGTGTGTGCCACCATGTCTGGATTTGGTGGCCAGCACAGTGTGCCCAGTATTCTGGACCAGCATGGCATGCAGTCTTGAGGATAAAACCACCCAGGTTCCCAGGAGGAGGAGAGCAGTTTGTTTTAAAAACCTTAGTCAAACGTTTATGATATTAAAAATCACCCTCACAGACATACCAGGAAATAAAGTTTAACCAAATATATAAATATCTGATGGTGCCTGAGGAGATAGCTCCGTGGTATAAGAACCTGCCTGGAAAGCCCAAGGGCCCAGGTTTGATCCTCAGTACGGCATGCCACGCCAGCCCCAGAATCCCTTGCACTCTGTGTAAGACTAAAAAATGAGCATGGTGGTGCACACCCATAATCCCAGCGCAGGGTAAATTGAGACAGGAGAATGACTAAAAGTCAGAGCTGCATATGGAGACCTTGTACTAAATAAATAAATGATTTTTTAAAAATTTAGAAAATACTCTATGGTACAGCTGGTGCATTAGTCCAATGGACTAAGTGCCTTTTTAGGCAAGTGCAGGGACCTAGGTGGGACTCCAGCACCACATGCTTCCCCACCCATGGGCACCCTGATCTGGGCGTGGTGGGCCACTCCTGCAAATCCAGCACTGGGGAAGCTGAAAGGCTTAAAACAGGAGGATCATTGAGTCCAAGCTGCTGCCTAGTGAGACCCTGTACCAAATAAAATTTGTCATCACCTTCCATGCTCATTAACTTGACACTTCTGCATACTTCTTTATGCCATAAGTTCTAAATTAAAAAATAGTAATATCATCAGGGCTTAATACAGACAGGTGTTCTATGTATAAGACAAATGCAGAAACCCTTTCCCTAAAGGGGGATGCAAAATCATTTAGTGATGTCTATCTTTTCCTTGATATCTCAAAAATTATTAGCAATGTTTAGTTGCATATTATGATACAGGTCAGCAAAACTTATAATGGAATAGAAAAGAGATCAAAGACATTTTATGTGGGAGGTCATAGGCATGTTTTTTATTAAATTGCTGTAAAGCAATTTTCTACAGGTGCGTTTTTGTGGAACACTGCATAGAAATAAAAAACAGGAGGTATTTCTGCCCTCTTTTTAACCCTGTTAAAAACGAGAATAGTCCCAAAACTATAAAAAGAAATGTATTTAAATTCGTAAAAATGCCACACATTTTTTAAATGCTGATGTGCCTCTACACCAACACATTTGGTTTTAAAAAATATTAAGCCTGTGTTTTTAAAAAGACTTTGGAAACTTGGTCTTGGAGTGTGGTTCTCCCTATACTGTGTGACTGAAGAAAGAGAGACACAGAGCTTGCCTTGCATTTTTAACCTGAATTCCTTGCCTGCCAAACATACTTATTTCTCAGAAAGAAAAAAAAATGCATTTACCTTGATGGACACTAAGCATGAAGACAAAAAAAGTGAGAATATACCCTTTCTTCCTGTCCTTTTCTTACCATCTTCCCTACTTCTTCGACCAAAGAGTTGGACCGAATCCCAACAGACATGTTTCCCAGAAAAGTAGAAAGTACAATTTGGAGAACATAGAGTAGGAGCAACTTAAATTTTTCTTGCATTATCCACCTCAGTTCCAACAATGAATTTCTATCTGGTACATTTTATACTGGTGGGACATTTTCACCCGGTAAAAGAAGCTTGCAACTATCGGCTTTAGACATTTATACCAGCATGTACACACACATACATGCTCATTTATATTCACGACAAAATAAGGAGGAACTACTGGCAGTTCCAACTGCATTCATTCCTCATTTATGCAGTCAGCATTTACAGTGATCACTTCCTTCCATGCAATCTGTACTGCCTTTGTACCCACAAGCACTTCAGCTCATCCTGGATCTGTATTTGGTGACATGATCTAAATGTTCACTGATAGTAGTCCTGGTGAACATGGGTTTCTCAAATTTTCCACTGACATTAGTCACAGTGAATGGTAAGAGGAAGACAATCCCCAAGAGATTACCTGTGTTCCAGAGATACTCTTTCTTATTGCTATAGTGAACCAGTAGTATCATTTCCCTTTGGTAACTGGATCAGTCACTGCACAGTAACTTGTTCCCTTTACTCGTAATTCAAAAGCAGGAGGACTCTAAAACATCTGATGACAGTAGTGCAACTTCAGAGTCAGGGGAATCATTGTGGTTTCTCCATATTTAAGCATTTTCCCCTCCTAATCTAAGATCTGTAGTCCAGAAAGGTACACAGTCATGATAACAGGGTACAAAGCTTTTTCTACTAGGTCACTACCACTAGGAGTAATGATGAATGAATGATACCACTCCTATTTTCATCACCTGATTTGGGTGACTATGAGTCCTATCTATGTGAGAAAATATACCAAGTACTGGAAGCTGATTCTGAGGGCCTAGATCCTTCTCAAGAACTTTGCACCATGGTCTACAGGATATTGTTTCTTACCTAGTGATGTAACTGAGACATAAAAAGGCAATTAATTCCACTATTCTGTGAAACCAGCTACTACATGAAGATAGGAAACAAAGCAAGATGGGTAAATTTTATAAATGTTGTCCCACATTTTTGCAGAAACTGGGTTCCTTGATGAGAACAAATATTCTATGGGATGTTGAAGTGTGGATAACCCATTCCTTGAATCCACAGATTGTAGGTTTGATCTAATTATTGCATCAGGAGGAAACAAAACACACAGTATTTATTCTAATAATGAAAAAAATGCAGATTTTTTTCATGTTGAAAGCAGTCCAGTGTAATCAACTAGCCACCTGGTAGCTGATTAATCACCTCAGGGAATGATGCCACATCAGAGATTTAGTGTGGGTCTCTGCTTCTGGCCACTTGGATAGTCAGCTGCAGTCACAGCCAAGTCATCCCTGATGAATGGAAATCCATGTTGCTGTGTCACGAGGTCCAGTCCTGCTGCGGGAATCGCTTTGTTCATGAGCCCACTGGGCAATGATACCAGCGCTTGGAAAGAAGCTGACTGGCATTCACAGCAAGGGTCCTCCTACTCAAGTGGATATTGAATTCCTCTTCTGATGATAACTTTGGGAGGAATTCACATGGGACACAAATATTTCTAGATCTTTTATCCACTTAGAGCACTATTCATATGTCCGTTTTATTATTACATCTTTATTGGCGCATGTTTGCAACACAATGTTCTCATTCATCTTATTTTTTTTATTTATTTGAGAGAGAGAGAGAGAGAGAGAGAGAGAGAGAGAGAGAGA
>NW_004524580.1:15602983-15611832 GCF_000260255.1 Octodon degus
GTGTGGCCAGCTCAGCCCACCAGGGGGCGGGGCTGGCTGGCATGTGGTGCTGGGGGATTGAACCGCGGTCCCTGATGCTTTGCTAAGCTTGTTCTAACTAGGTGCTTTAGACCACTGAGCCATCTCACCAGCCCCTCTCATTCATCTTAGAGAGCAAATACGCCTACGTATTCGTCACAATGATTTGCCTTCCACTCTCCTATCTTTACTTCTCCTTTCTGTATCTAGACCACTTTCCAGTTTGCCAAGGCTCTATTGGCCTGTTTCTCATGATCTATTATTTTATTACTGTTTGAAATTAATTATATTTTGGGTTTCTCATATAGGAGAAGTTGCACGATGTTTAAGTGTGTGCATCTGCTTCATTTCTCTTACCTTTATGTTCTCAAGGTCCGTCTGTTTTCCACAGATGATTCACTTCTGTCTTCGGCGTAGCCGTACTCTCGTCACGTAGGCTTCACGTTTTCTTCATCCATTTGTCTATCGTTGGAGCTGTAGGCCCCTTTCAAACTCTGACGCCTTCGAGTTGTGCCTCCACGAGCACAGCACTTCTCTTATTACTGGAGCACAGTGTCTGTAACTCTTTGGGGAAGACATCTGAAGGAGGACTCGCTGAATAAAATGGAATTTCCAATTTTTTGAGGAAGATCGATACTGATTTTCATAATGGTCATTCCATCACGAAAGTTTAAGTTTACATTCCCACCAACAGTGTAGAAGGATGCCTTTTCCACTCCAGCCTCACAGTATTTGTTATCATTTGACGACAGTCATTCTTTCTGGAGTAAAGTGGAACCTCAAGGTTATAATTTCCATTTCTGTGATGGCTAGAGATGCTGAACGCTTTTTTTCAGGTATTCATTGGCAAATTATATTTCTGAGAAACATCTGTTCGTTTCACATACCCGTTTTTATTAGTTCTTTTCATTTGGGGAGATCTGATATTTTAATATTCTTTATAAATTCTAGATATCGGTCCATTGTCAGGGGAGTAGTTAGCACAAAGTGTTTCCACAGTCTGTAGGTTGCCTCTTCATTCTGCTGATTATATCCTCCACTGTGGAGAAGCTTTTTGATATGCCTCAGAATCTTTTTATTTGATACACTTAACCATCAATTTTCAAATGTGATTCTGTGAAGCTCCTGACTAACCAGCCAAGCCTTTGGCCATAATCCATGAATTGGAGGGCATCAGACACCTAACTTTTTTTTTTCAAGTGAAATAAACAACCATGTTCTCCCCTTGAAGATCCAGTCACAGAGAATTCTTCTACTACCTTCCCTTAGTGACTTCCCAGAGCAGGCACGTAATGTTATAATTATAAAACTGGGGATCATATCTGCATATCCCATAGAATTGTCTATAAACTTTTCTGTTAAAAGTTTATACTTTTCTGTTAAAACTGATCCCACAAACTCCTGATGAGGTCATTAGTGGAGGTTAAGTGAGAGAAGGCAATGTAGAAAGAGCAGGAACAACAGCATTAGGGAAATTTCTCCATGAGATTTACTTACAACTTCCTTGTCTGCTTGAGCATTATCTTACACATACTGTTTCAGTTTAATAATGAAAACTTGTTCTACACATCCAATGTCACAGCTCACGGGCACCAATCATCCCCAGATCATAACGATGTAGAAGGGATATCTTCACATAGCCTACTCCTCTGGATTTCTAGATAAAAAGATTCTGAAATTTTATTATTTTCCATATTCTGCCATAAAATTTCTTGCTAATAAGTCTACAGCACTGATGTACCTAGCTCACAATGTCCAATCTGCATAATTTCGTCAATGTAATATACCAGTGTAATAAACTGGGGAAAGAAAAACTGATCAAGATTGCTGAGAAACAAACTATGACATACAGCTAAAGATTTCATACTCCTGAGGTAATACACGAATGTGCATTACTGGCTCTGTAATCTGTCTAGTGGTCTTTATTTTTAAAGTATAAATAAATAAAGCATTTGCCAAATTAATAGCTTCCTAGAAGGTAAGTAGAGAGGTGTTAATTTGTTCAAGCAGTAAAACCACATCTGTTATAGCAGCTGCTTTTGGAGTGACTACATGGTTAAGTTTAATATCATGCACCATATTCTGTAAGACTTTTCTGTCCTCTGTACAAGTCAAAGAGATGAGATGACTGGAGATGTGGCTGCAATTACCTCCTGCATCATTCTTGTCTTTGATATGGTGCTCATCTCTGAAGTTTTCCAGGGAAGTGGTATTGCTTTTTTTTTAGACTTTTCTTTAGTAAAGGCAGTGCTAATGGCTTCCTTTTGACCTCTTACACCATAATTAGCCTTTAATATAAAATTCATAGAACTGATAAGGGGTTTTGCCAAGCATTTAGTGTACTTAGTTCAATTATCTATTATGAAACTGGAAAGCTAGGATAGATTCAGGGACAAGCCTGAAATAAAACTCTGTTGATCCATTAACCTCTATGTACTTCTCCTCTATTTATAAGCAACACTAACATTTTGAGTCTCCCATAACTAATTGTCATGTTTAATAGTTCTCAAAACACCTGTTTTTCCTTCCTTTGCCAATGCACAGCTGTCTGTAAATCCCTTTGAAGAAATACAGGAGAGAAACTAACAATGTTACTCTTTGGCTATTGTTTTAATTACCTTTCTAGTTACTACAGTGAAGCACACAAAACCTGTAAAATGAAGGAAGATGTGTTTGTGAAGGTTTCAGTCCATAATTGACTGGCTCTGAGGCAGAGTGGCATCACAGAGGAGAAACACTTCATGGTGTGGCAGGGAGATGGAAGCAAGTAGAAAGCAGGAGCCTACTTTTCCCCCTGTATCCCAGCAAGGTCATATAATCAATAGCCCTATTGACTTGTGCTACCCATATCCAGGATGGGGCTTCCATTGTCCACATCCCAAATTATGCTAACTCCAATCAGTAGACTAATTTATTACCACACAGTTTTAGTCCCAGTATCATATGCCCTGGATCCAAACAGTACAAAAACAAACAAACAAAACCCCTTATGAGAGTATTAGGCTTTAGGAAGAAATCTATACACAAGAAATTATAGCTATATACCAGATTCTTCATCAAAGAAATGAAGTCTCTTCTGTTTCAAAGACTTCTAGAACTGTGAACTAGCTCAAATCTGGATACAGATTGAATAGACATGATTCTCTGATTTTATGTGAGCTAAACTTATATTCATTTGTCCTAAAACCTTTCTGCAAACATATACCAAGTAAGAATTTAGAAAAATTTCAATTTTATTTCTAAAAACACTATAAGTTTGTATAAGTCAGAATATTATGATTGCTACTTTGTTCCAATTATCTATTTTTTTTTTTAGCAGTTTTTCTTGTTTCTTTTTAGTACAGGATCTACGGGGTATCACTACACAGATGACTCGTAGTGATCTTTCTGTTTTCAGCCTCCCAACCACTGGGATTATATGCGCGCCACCACACTCAGTCTCGGTCATTGTCTCTGTGCACCCCTGAGGTCAGAGCTGGCATGGTATGCTGGCGATTGAACCATGGTCCCTGTGCCTTGCCTAAGCAGGAGCTTTACTATGCTGAGTTATCTGGCCGGCCCTAAATTATCTTTTTTTTTTTTAACTTTATCTAACTCTAAGGGTTTATTTATTTTATTTTATTTTTATATCAAATAAAAAATGTACTATGTTCATAACTTTCATCCAACTGATGACATAGAGAGCAGTAAAGATTGGCAAGCATGTGATATATACACACCTCAAAATGTCTCGCTGAATTAAAAAAAAAAAAAACAGAAGGATCAAGAACAGTGGTCTGAAACCTACTCATAGGATTTGAGGATTTAATAAATAGCAAGAAATGTGTTAATTTCAGACCACAGCAGTGTTGACAATAAAGAATGGTAAATACAAGAGCACATATTTTCACATTAAAAGCAGTAAAAGCTACATAACCATAATCCAAACCTAAGGGCTGGCCAAATAGCTCAGAGGATTAAAGCACCTGCAAGCAGGTAAGGGGCTAGGGATCAATCCCCGGGCCTTCCATGCTGGATCCAGCCCCAGGAGCACTCTGAGACAGCAATTGAGACTGGGCACGGTGGTGCACACCTGTAATCCTAGCTCTTGGGAGGCTGTAAACAGGTGTATCATTACAAGTCCAATCTCGTAGTGAGAGCCTTGATACCCTATAGACCCTTCCCTACAATACAAAAAAAAAAAACAACAACAACAAAAATCAAAATCCAAACCTAAACATTAAAGCAGGCACTAATCTGCTGAGCTATTTGGCTGCCCTTTAGGTTTGGATTTTGGTTATGTAGCTTTTACTGTTTTTAGTATGTGTGCTCTCATATTTAACATTCTTTTATTGTTAACACTGCTGTGGTCTGAAATTTCATACTTCTTCTTGTTATTTTTTAAATCCTAAAGTCCTATAGTAGGTTTCAAAAGACAGTTCTTGATTCTTCTTTTGTTTTTTCAATTCAATGAGACTTTTTGATGAGTGTATATGTGACATGCAAACAATCTTTACTACTCTCTATGTCATTAAAACAAAAAAAAGGAAAAAATTCAAAATCAAGAAGCAGATTGGAGGCCAAATGAAGATATACCAGTTAAATACTTATTTTAAAGAATTATCTAGAACATAGCACAAAAAGTGATATTTACCAGTAAGATTCCTTATATACTTCTGTATACTTAGAAGATAATTTATCATTTAACAATGGGAATGTGATTTAAATGACTTTTTATTTAAAATAACTACATAGTTTGAGAACAATGTGCACACATTTACTTTTATAGATGTTTTCTAAAACTAAGATGTATAATATAGAATACCTTTTCTTATGTTAGTATGTGATTTCTTAAATTTCCCCACATTCAAATTGGTAAGGACTTTGGCAGCATCTACACTGAATTCTAATCTTGCAGAAAATTTATTTCTAAGTCAATAACCCATAAATCCAGGACATAGAATTATTTACAATTCATGAAAATGACTGTGTTCCTCAGGCACAAATCATACAACTATTGAAATTACCAACTGGACAAAATTATGAAGACAAACCAATCAATTGATAGATGAAGTCTTGTACAGCATATTGTTGGATTTTGCTTCCTAATCCATTCTGCCAATCAATTTCCTTTAATTGGTGGATTGAGTCCATTTACATTGATGGTTATAATTAAGATGTACTGACTTACATTTAACATATTATTTACCTGCTGTTGTATACTTCTTTTTCTCCTGTGTTTAATTGTTCACCTTATTGCATGGGTTCTTTCCATTCTCAGTCATGAGTTGTCATCATTTTGATCCCTCTCTAGAATATCTTTTAGTAGCCTGTGTAGGGTTGGCTTTGTTGTCATGAAATTCTTTAGTTGTTGGCATGGAAGTATTTCACTTCTCCATTAAACTTGAAAGAGAGTTTTGCAGGGCATATCAGTCTGGGTTGCAATTTTTTTTGCAAGACTTTTAGTACTTTGCTCCATGATTTTCTTGATGTGCTGGTTTGTGAAGAGAAGTCTGCTGTTATTCTGATGGGTTTTCCTTTAAATGTGATCTGTTTCTTTTCTCAAGTACATTTTAGTACACTGTTCCTTTCCTGAATTTCTGGGATCTTGATTGTTATTTGTCTGAGTGTGATTTTCATTGGGTTGATGCTATTTGGAGTTCTATATACTTCAGTTACCTGAATGTCAGACTGTTTCCCCATATTTGGGAAGTTTTCTTCTATTACTTCTGCCCATATTCTTTTTATATCATTTGTATTGACTCCTTCCTTCTCACTGATGTCTATTAGTCTTAAATTGTTCATCTTGCATCATCTTGCAGATGTTGAATTATTTTTTTCCTAACTCCTAGTTATTTTTAAGAGATCTTCTTACCTTTCACTAACTACAATGGTGTTGACAAGGTCTGAAAGTCTATCTTCACTTTCATTCAAACAGTTTTACCACTATGTGATTGAGGTTTTAATTCCTTGTATATCTCTTTGAGTCTGCTTCATGTGTTCTATTTCTTTCCTGTATTGCTCATTCAAGGATTCCATCACTTTTATATTCTCTTCTATTTTTTTAATTGGTGTCTTCTTCAGAGCACTTAGTACTTCTTTCATGATAGTTATCATTTATTTTTTTACTTAAATTATTTCTGATCTGATTTCCTCTATGCCTTTTTGCAGTTGTTTCTTTACTTCAGAAACTATTATTTCAGAGATTTCTGGTGTGTGATTTCTAATTTCTTCAATGCTAGTGTCTCCTGCATTTGTTCTTGGTAAGCTCCAGGCCTGAGAATGAATTTTGCTCCTTCTCTTTTGTCATTTTGTATAGCAGTCTTCTGACCTTTGGTGCAGAGGTTTGATGCAGTTATTACCTTAGCACCAGGTCCAGATCTACGAAGTTCAAACTCATCCAGGTGGGTGTGTCTTGGGTCTGGCTGCTGTGCTCCACTTCTTCCAGCTGTAGACCTTGAATGTGAACACGCTGTGCCACTCTGGAAAGATATGGTGCTCCTGGATCAGCTTGGTGGATCTTGTCCCTTGCCTCTCTACAGGGTGTTCTGCTGTAAGGTTTCACACCAGTCCTGTCTGTTGGAAGAAGTTTCACATACATGCCTGGCCTAGGTGCTGGCTGGAATAAGGATCCAGCAGGTCCCAGGTATCTCTACTCACAAACCAATCCTGGGCATTGGGTGATATGAGGATCCGACAAGCCCCTTGTTGCTTCACTCACATGCAGGGCCTTGGTGCTAGCTGGAATGTCAATTATCTATTTTGTAAACAATTCTAATTTGTGGTTGGCTATTGAGTACTATTAATTAGCTTCAGTTACTCTAAGATCTCTTGTATTTAGCTTTCCTAATTTACCATACTTCCTATAGTAAGATTTGGCCTACAAAAGCTTTTTAAGGATGATGTGTCTATTTACACGCATTTATTTTTTATATCAGTGGTGCAATGTATGTCTTATGTACTAATTCAGTGTAGGTAAATTTTAATAACAAAAATCACTCTGAACATTCCAATCTTTCTAAGCCTTTAAATTTCATCCTCTGTATCAAACCAAGGCAGGATCTGTAACTTCTCTGGGCTTTCACTGAAACTCTTGGCTGAATCCCACAGCCTCAAGCACTATGATCTTGGGGATTCCTCACTACAGCTGTGACCCTTTAATGTTTCCTGGCCTCCCAATCCACCTTTGAAATATAGATGAAATTTCCCAATTCTGTAACTTCTGAATTGTTTTAATTCTTGCAAGCAGTATCAGATGAATGATGCTAAATCCACCATCAACTGTAGCACTGGCCAGGCCCAGGTGGAGCACAGCTGCACTGGCCTTAAGTGCTGGATGGCTGAGCACAATGAAATAAATTCTGGGAAACCAATTTAAGAGGCAACCTTCACAAGCCTGAGGCAGAGGTGCTCCCTTCTCAAATGAAACATTTATATTTTCGCACTCTTCCTCCTGCAGTGGCTGGGATCTTGCTGAATTCTGAGGTTCCCTGGAGGCACTTTCCTTCTTTTCTCAGTGCAAGGTACTTAATTTCTTTTTAACAGTGTAGTCTCTTTAGCATCCACAACTTCCATGACCCCATCTTTACAGTAAGTGTTTCTTTTCTGGCCAAATTGTAAGTGTTTCAAATCTTGCCATTCTACTTCCTGCTTTGAATTTTCACTATGAATTGGTCTAAGAGCAGTCCATTGCATCTATACCACCGGCTGAACCTTGAGCTGACTTAAAGTTTCATCCACTATATTAAATTAGTGCAACATCACCACCGTCTATGGACACAATGTATTTAAAATATATTCCTGGCCTCTAGTCCAATTCTTAATAGAGTTCTGACTAATATCTGAAACCTCATGAGCCTGGCCTTTCATCTCTGCATTCCTATGAGCAATCTATTCTTCTCATTTCCATGGGACTCAGCCATCAAGCTTTTCTTGCAACACTCCAGATCTTTAATGTTCTTCAGCTCTAAGCTCTTCCAAATTCCTCTGGCAAACCAATTCATATAGACTTCTGAACCACGTAGGCAAGTGTAGCCATAAAACCCACTCCACTTCTTGGTACTGATTTGTTTGACCTGGTCATCTTTTCATTTCTGGCACAAAATACTGGCATCACAATTTAAAGGAGGAGAGATTTATTTTGTCTCAGTTTCAGAGGTTTCAGACCACAGTTGGTTGCTTCCAAGACAGAAACATCATTGCACAACAGCACAGTGGGGGAAAATAGAACAGAAAGACAATCAGAGAGAAAGGGACAGCAAAAGGCTATAGTACCAAGGCTAAACTCACATCACCTCCTCAGGCACAGTTAGAGATATGGTTTCCTAAGCTCCTAGGAATCTCGCCACCAGATCAAAATGACCATGAAGATTAGCCAGCATGTGTGTTTTGTGTGTGTGTATGTGTATGTGTGAGAATTGAGAGAGACAGACAGACAGAGAAAGACAGAGAGAGAGAGAGAGAGAGAGAGAGACAGACAGACAGACAGACAGACAGACAGACAGACAGAGAGAAAGAGAGAGATTGAGAGAGAAGCACACTTTAGGGAACTGGCTGTTGTACTCATACAGATATAGAACTCTGAAACCAAGAAAGCAAATAGTTTACTTCCAGTCTGTGCCCATTCATTAAAGGAAAACAGTATGCCAATTCAAAGATAGGCAGAGAGAAATAATTATTTCTTACTCAGCTTTTATTCTCTGTAGGCCTTTGACAGACTGGCTGTTGCTGAAGCAAATAAACGAGGGCAAAGCACGTTATTCAGTCTATCATTTCAAATGTTCATTTCACTGAGAAATGTCCCTCACAGATACACAAAGAAATATTGTTTAATTAAATATCTTGGAAGACTA
>NW_004524580.1:15612187-15618356 GCF_000260255.1 Octodon degus
GAGTCAGATCTACATAGTGAGACCCTATACTAAATACATTTTTAAAAAGTCATCACAGGATTGGATTCGTGTCTTCCTTACCTCTCCTTCCTTTCCGTCATACCTTTCAAAATATTTTTGATGTTGACTAAAGGACATTTTTATTTTTAGTCTTTAGTGAATCTATACCTCTACTAAGGATATCATATTTTGTTGTTTTCCTATCGTCCTTGACTTTAGCACAGGTTTGATTATTTCAGCTCATTTAAGATCCATCCCTGCCACTCCTTTATAGGAGTTTTATTTCCTTTCTCTGATAGTTTCAAGCATTCTCTTCTTGTGTTGAATTTCCGGAATTTTGGTTATGATAATGCGTTGGTGTAGTTTTTTGTTCATTTGGTTTGAATTGGTTTGGTTTGGTGATGGCTAATTGGAGTTCTATGTGTCTCATGTGTTATCAGTCAAATTGTATTTCCATGCTTTGGAAGTCTTCTGCCATTATATCTGTGAACAGGATTTTTAATGTCATTTGTGCTAGCTCCTGGTTTTTCATTGACTCAAATCAATCCTATATTTTCTCTCTGTTTTGCACCATCTAGCAGCATTTGGATTATTTTTGTAGGCCCTTATTATTTTTAAGAAATATTTATTTTCATGAACACTGATCACGATCTTCCTTCTGTGTCTGATACTCTGTTCTTTCATGATCTCATTCTGCTGTGTATACTTTCAGTGGAATGTTTCATCTCCTGAATATCTGCTTGAATCTGTTTCATAGATTTATTTCTTTCCTAAGTTAAGCAGTAATGATTTCCATTATTTTTCTAAGCTTCTTTTTTTTTTATTTGAATCTGAGCTTAAGTCACTAGCTAATTCTTTCATTATGGTCACCCTTTCTGCGGTTACCTAAGAAACTATGTCTTTCTTTCTTTTTTCTTTTCTTTTTTTTTTAAATTGGGGATTGAACTCAGGCATTTCTGCTTGCCAGGCAAGCACTTATTCTACTGAGCTATCTCCCCAGTCCAAGAAACAATTTCTGATTTCACTTTTTCTAGAGCCTTCTTCATCTGCTTTGCTAGTTACACCATTACCACCATAGAGAGTCCAAGTGGGTAGCTTTCAAATAGTTCTACCTCATTGGCCCTGGGTTTGCCTTTGTTGAGATGGAAATCTGGGCTGCCTCTTGTTTAAGTGACTTCTCATCTTATATATTTTTAGTTAATTCCTGGTTGATGCTTATAAATTCCTTATGGTAAGTTTTATTGCTAGTATTCAGGACCCTTAGGAAATGACTACATAGAGATGTGTTTCATGTGTAGCTTGGGATGTGGTTTTTGAATTTTGGATTCTGAGTCTATTACAAGATTCTACCACTTCAATATATTGGGGATGGCAAGTTGCTGTTTATTTGGCCTAGTTTCTGGTTCTCTGGCACTGTCCTATAGCACTATTTATGATTCCTGACAATGTCAGTCTTCCCATACTACAGCAAACAACTGATTAGAACAATTATGACACCATGCATAGAGTAGTACAATCAACACCAATAATAATGTCAAACATACATAGCCTAGAAAATGATAAAATAGCAAACTGTGGTAACTATTGTTGCCTTTAACTGAAGGAATTATATTTGTAGTTATATATAAAAATATAAAACAAACCAGAAAATTATCTGCAGTCAATATGACAATTTACACTCAAGGGAGAAAACTTAGAGGCGGTTAGGGGGCAAATCGTCTTTTAAATTTGATGGAGAAATGAAATACAAAGAACACTTGAAGAAATCCATGACCACCACACCAACATTCCAGAACGTTCTGAAGTACATTTTAGGAGAGATAAAAAGGAGTGTGATTTCATTAACTCCAGTAGATTGAATCTACAAGGCAAGGCAGGCAATTAAACAGTGGCGGTAAAGGGGAACTGAGAACTGGAAAATAAAATGACAAGAACAGTCAATATATACCAGTTATAACCATCACTATAAAAGATCTCAATTCAACAATCAAAAGAAAAAAGATTGGTAGAATGGATAAAGATGCAAGGTCCAACTTGGAAGGTGGCCTACACCTGTGATCCCAGCACTCAAGAGGCTGAGGTAGGAGGGTTGTCATAATTCAAGGCCAGCCTTGGCTACTAAGTAAGTTTAAGGCCATCCTGGACCACATAGCAAGACCTTGTCTCAAGAGGGAGGAGGAAAAGAAAGAAGGAAAAGAGAAGAAAGAGGAGGATGAGGAGGAGTAGGAAAAAGAGGAAGAGGAGAAGGAGAAAGAGCAGTAGCAAGATCCAACAATATGCTACATACAACACCTTCAATTAAAAGTGAAATTCATAGATTGAAAGTCAAAGGTTGAAAATCTATACTTCATGTCACAGGAACCCAGAAAAAAGAAGTAGAGCATAGCTATAGTATTTACAAAGTGGATTTCAAGCCAAGACTGATTCAAAGAAAACAAGGATGTCATTGCATCCTTAAAGGCAATAATCCAAGAGGAAGATATAATAATCATAAATATATATGCATCAATACCAACACATTCAGCAATATAAAACAAATATTAATAGATGTGAAAAAATCAAACAAGGGCTAATCCTTGAGGGACCTTAATATCCCATTTTGTCGAATAGATCGATCAACTGCACAAAAAATATACAAAGAAATGTAAGAACTGAGACAATCATTTAACAAATGGACTTAGCAGGTGACTATGGATTGCTCTACCCCACAACATTTTTCTCAGCTCCAAAATACACCACATATTAGCTTTATTGGGAGCTGGTGTGGCTGCAAATCTCCTAAAATGAGCATATGGGTAAAGACTTATATAATAGACAAGTAATATGGATTCTGGGGGTGCAGGAAGGCCAGAATTCTCTTAGAAGGAAAACACTGCTCTGTGCTCTCCATATTTATTGGGTTCTTAGAAATTCAGGGTTTTCAAGAAGTGAAAGGCACACCTAAGGCAAAGGACCTAGAAAATGAGCAGACATGAGAAGCTCAACAAAGATATCCCAAATAGTAAATCTTGCTAGTAAGGAAGACTGTTGTATGTCTTACATTGGAGGTTGTTACCTTGGAACAGCAATGAGAGCTAATTGTCCTCAGCTGTGGACTTATCTTGCCTTGAGAGGCTGGGAATATGAGCTTTTCCAACATGGCCAGGGGGTACTGTGGCTAGCACCTTAACCCTTACACAGCCTGGTCCCAATAGGAGTTCATAGAACATGCATAAATAAATCCAAAAGAAACTAAGTTATTCCACACATACGATCAGACTATAGTGCAGTGATATTGGAAAGCTAATGTCAAAAAAAAACAATAAGAAAGTCATAAACACATGGAAATTAAAAAACACTCTCCCAAACAATCAATGGGTCAGAAACAAAATTAAAGAATAAGTTAGATAGTTCATTAAATTGAATGATAGTTCAAAAATAATATACCAGATCCTATGAGATGTAATGAAGAAGGCCTACAAAGGAAATTTATATCAGTGAATGCCCATATCATAAAAATAGAGCAAGCTCAAATAAACCTCATAATGCTGACCCCCAACTTCAAGAAAAAGAACCTATCATGCTCAAAGCTTGTATGAGGAGGAAATTATAAACATCAAAGCAGAAAAAAATGCAATGAAGAATAATAAAGTAATACAAAGCATAAATAAATCAAACAATTGTTTCTTTTAAAAATTAAAAACATTCAGACACCCTTAGACCACTTTATCAAAAGATGAAAGAAAAAACTCAAATCCTTATAATTAGGAATGAAAAGGGTAAAATCATGACAGACATTACAGAAATCCAGAAGATCATCAAAACTTATTTGAGAACCTGTTTTCTAATGAGATAGAAAACATAGAAGAAATGAACAAACTCCTACATATATATGAATTACCAAAGCTGAATTAAGAATATATAAAAATGTCAAATAAACCAATATCAATTAAGAAAATTGAAGATATAATTGAGAACCCAACAACAAGCAAAAGCTCAGGCCCTGCTGAATTCTGTAAGAAATTAAGAGAAGACCTAATGGTGCTACTTCTCAAACTCTTTAATGAAATTGAAAGGAAAACAATATTCCCAAATTCATTCCTATTGAAGCAAATGTTACCTGATACCAAAACCAGAGAAAGATCCAACCAAAGCAAGAACTACAGGCCACTCTATTGAACATGGAAGTAAAAAGGCCCTGCAAGATTGGCAAATAGGACACAGAAAATCAAGATTATACACTATGACCAAGTAGGATTCATCCTACGGATTCAGAGATGGTTCAATGCATGCAAATCAATAAATATAATGCACCATTAAACAGAGCCAAGGACAGAAACCATGTGATCATTATAATGATTTATTGATTGAGAAGTGTGGCTCCTTCATAGGCTCAGAAATTCCACAGCCTAGGCTGCAGAGGACCCAGTCTAGGATGGCTCATCACTTGAACTATTATAAAAGGTAAATGAGTAAGAATTGATTTGCTACTTTTGTTTGGAAGAGTTCATTTTCACCTCCAGCTTGGACATCCTCTCGTGGCTTCAGCGCAGGCTATTCAGTTTCCATTGCAGATCCTTCAGTCTTCTGTCACCCATAAACCTCCTGATGTGGACTTGCATGGATGCTGCAATGACCTTGGACTTCTGCACACTCCTCATCTATCTCTGTGGGTGATCATCATAAGCCAATCTTGTAATTTCTTATACATTTTTATACCTTGTTATATCTATGTCTCTAATAAAAGACTGACTGAAACAATCATGTCAATACATGCAGAGAAAGCATTTGACAAGGTCCAACACCCTCTCAGGATATGTAAAAATCTACACAAAATTGAAATAGATGCTCTTTAGTTCAATCTGATAAAAACTATCTATAAAAAATGAGCAGCAAACATTGTACTAAATGAATAAAATATCAAAGACTTCACCCTAAATACAAAGATATCCACTATCAACACACTTATTCAACACAGTTCTGGAAAAATTAGCCAAAGGAATTAGACATGAAGAAGAAATAAAAGGAATAAGGATAGGAAAGGAAGAAGTTAGGCAATCATTATTTGCACATGTAATGATATTCTACATAGAGGAACCCAAAAATATTAAAGAAAGACTTTTAGATTTAGTAACCAAACAGCATAGCTGTTTACAACACTTAAAAGTCAATATGATCCTGGCCATAAATAAAAAACTCACAGA
This sequence comes from Octodon degus, assembly GCF_000260255.1. Taxonomy (NCBI): domain Eukaryota; kingdom Metazoa; phylum Chordata; class Mammalia; order Rodentia; family Octodontidae; genus Octodon; species Octodon degus. The sequence goes on from NW_004524580.1 coordinate 15,617,371, forward strand.
GAGCAATTAGTAAAACAATACCTTTCACAATATCATTAAAAACAAAATACATAAAAATCAATCTAAAAAAGGAAGCAAAAGATAATAACATTAAAAACTACAGTAATAAGAAAAGATATGGAAAGATGTCTCTTGATTAGGGGTGGCAAGAAATAATATAGTAAAAATGCTCATACTTTCAAAATTGGTAGGGCCAGAAAGATGGCTCAGCAGCATAAGTGCCTGCCTGGAAAGCACAAGTTAAATCCTCAGTACCAATTAAAAAAAGGAAGAACAAAGTTAGTATACAGATTTAATATAATCCCAATCACAATATCAATAGCATATACCACAGAGATAGAGAGAACAATTCTGAGAAATATATGAAACCAGAAAAGATGTAGAATAGCAAAAGTAATTCTGTGCATCAAAGACAAAATGAGAGGCATCATAATCCCTGACTTTAAATTATACTGCAAAACTTCTGTCATAAAAATAGCATGATATTGCAACAAAATGGGTCCAAGAATCAACAGAACAGATTAGAAGATGCAGAAGCAACTCCATACTGAGATGCCATATCTTTTTTCTTTTATTAATTTTGTTGAGAAACAAATAGCAATGAGAAGTTTTCAAAATCGATTTGTAGGACAGTTTCAATAATTAATACATTGCATATTATTGGCTTCATAGTGGTTATTTACAGTACAAGAGGCAGAAATGATATCCTGTCCAAACACTGTTAGTACAAATCTTTCTTACTGATTTAAGAGAAAGTAGCTATATATCTATCCTATTTTATATATACAGATACAAAATGGTCCTTCATTTGTATCCCCTTTTTTTGTTTGGTTTTTTCAGAGATGGGTATTCCATTACCACTTAAATATTGTAGGTGCGTGAATTCAACAAAATATTACAATATAGTCCAGTAGTCCATAATAGTATTGGGTTATCTGTAGGACTGGCAATGTCAGAAGTTGTTGGCTTGAGTCTTCTATAGCTCA
>NW_004524580.1:15623185-15633437 GCF_000260255.1 Octodon degus
CCAACTCAAGTATTCCTTATTTCTACTCCCGTTTTATAAAGCCATTGTGATTATACTTAGGATAAAATAACATTCTGTTATTTTCATGGCAGTTTAAGATTACAATTTTAGGTAATTAGCTGTTAGTTACTGTTTTGTATGTTTTATGTTGGCCAATTTTAGCTTTATTATCTGCAGATGATACATATAAGTAAATATTTCCCCTAAATAAATGTGACTTGTAAGGAAATGGCTAGTAGGCCTGGCAGTTGAGTTCTTTCTCTCCAAAACTTCTACAGAGAACTGAATCCTGGAAACCAAAAGCTTTCTAAGGGATAGTCTGACTTTGTTCCCCTTTGTAGGTAATGTAAAGGGATTAACTTCTTTTAAGCAAGAGAATATTGTAATATGAACTGAGTTGAATTTTTCAGGAAGCAATTTGGCAGCTATGTCAAATTTGTATCAGAAAGGAAATATAAATGATTTAAGTAGACCAAGAGTAAAGCAATGAAAGGCAGCAGCAGGCATCAAATGTCAAGACTCAAAAGACAGTGTAGGAATGCACAGCATCGTCTAACTAATTGGTATAAAAAAGAAGGAAAGGGTATGAAAAAGTGACTAAGTCTTCAAGCTGTGGTGGTTAAAAACTATTGAATTTTGAGACAGAAGAAGTGAGGAAAGACAGGCTTTAGGATAGAAATCATTAATATTAGGCTTGAGCCCAACAAGGGTGTAAATTTAGTTCCCATATGCAAAATGCAAATATACTATTGCCAGAGATAGTGACTACCCAGTACAGCAAAACACTTTGTTTGAGAAAGAAATAATAAATGATGATTTTATTTATTAAGTTTATTGGAGCAATTTATATATACATAATGATCATATTCACCATAGAGATTTTGTGCCTGTATATGATATATCTTGATACTTTTTTCCCAATTCCTTATCCTTCTGTGAATCCTTTTTCTTCTCCTTATTCACAAAACTTTGTTTCTAATTTTTCTTTTGTTCTCATTCTCTGAAAATTTTCCCTTTCTTCCCTTCTCTTTTCCCCCCTATAGTTTTCCTTTCTGTTGAACCATTTCTTCCTATTTAACAATACCTATTAAATACTTTTGTCTTTCTTTATACATTCAGTTTTTCACACTGGAGTAACAATTTGGAACTTACAGATGCATGACTAATTCATTTCACTTAAAAGTACATTTAGTGTAAAGGTACATCCATCTACCAAAAAATGTTTCAAGTTTATCCTCCTTTATGGTTGAATAGTACTCCACTGTGTAAGAAAACCACATCTTTTTAGCCATTCCTTGACTCTGTCTCTCACTATGCATTAAACTAAAATAGAAATTGATCAAAGGTCTAAGTTTTAAAACAGAAGCAACTAAGTCTTCTGAAAAAGAGAATAGATAGAATTCTTTAAGACATAGGGGTAGGCAAAGACTTCATGAACAAATCCTACAAAGAATCAACAGCAGGGGTTCCATCTTGTTAAAAAGCTTTTGCAAAGCAAAAGAAATCACCAACAAAGTGAAAAGACAACCCATAGAGTGTGATAAAATCAACCAATTGTTCTCCAGACAAAGGACTGATATCTAGAACATATTAAAGAGTCGAAAACAATCAGACCCCACCCAAATTCAAAGACACAATTCAAAAAGACATCTGAGATACGTACATACTTCTCAGAAGAAATAAAAATGGCAAATAAATAGATGAAAAAATGTTCAACATCACTGGCCATTCAAGGGATGCAAATTAAAATAACACAGAATCCATTTCAGTCTAGAAAAAAAAAGACTATTATAGAGAAGTCAATCAATAACAAACACTGGAGAGGCTGAAGGGGAAAAAGGAAACCTTTGCCACTGTTGGTGGGAGTGTAGACTGGTGAAACAACTATGGAAATCAGTGTAGACATTATTCAATAAACTAGAATTAGAAGACCCAATGAATCCAGCTCTTCTTGATATCTTCCCAGAATAAGTGAAATCCTCACACAACAGAGAAATATGTACACTGTTGTTTACAGCAGCACAGTTCACAACAGCTCAGCCTTGGAAACAATGCAAATGAATATGTCAATGTTCAAAAAAATATATCAACTTTAAAATTAATATTTCTTCCTTGTTAAATATGAGCAAAATTCTAATTTTAAAGATAAAAGAATGAAAAAGAAAAATATAAATATGATTAAAAGACAAGTTTAATTTTGGAAAATTTTGTCTTCTTTTTAGTTTAAAATAACTTAGAAGGAAAAGTCAAAATTAGTGTTCTTTGTGTTTCAGGCATCCGTGACCATTATGCCTCCTTAGGTCAGCAAATGATTTCTTAGGCCTCAGTTGGTGTCTGTTGAATTCAGTTCAGAATATTAATGAAGAAAACTTTACAGATTTTCTTTATTTCAAATCTAGTACACATGAAGGATTGCATAATATATTCTAGCATTTTGAACCAAAAGTTCAATGTTTATAGGCCTCAGGCAAATGCTCAGTGCCTTCCAAAAGTATTAGGCACACAGTCAAGGAGAAAATTCACTCTTCTTTGGAGCTTACTAAATCAACACTTGTCGTATTAAATCTCTCATGTATTTCTACTATTTAGAAAATGCAGGGACTAATCCTAATGTGAAAGCTCAACACATAAGCAGTAATCTGCATGAAATCAAACTTGTGGTAAATAAAATCAATTAATAACTGGCTATCAGTCACTCTGTACTTTTGAAATTAGATTTTAAAATATTTTATATTTAGAAGGAACCATCCTAACAGATTATTTATACTAAAAAATATATCCCATTTCTCAGGAGAGCCATGAAAAATGTAAGTCATTCTATAAAATTTATTAAAAATTATATTTTTAATACCCATCATAATATTCTGAATGTACACCAAGCCATCATTTATCAAGTATCAACATAGAACTTATCAGTTTTTCACTTGCACTTTGAGGAATGTGAGTTAAATCCTTCCCTGCTATATTTAATTTCGGAATAGGAAAATAAATTGCAAGTTCAACTTTAGAAATGTTATGTCATGTTAACTTAGCATAGGGTAGCAAGTTGACTATAGGATTCCTACACATAATATAAAGTTTAATTATTCAAGAGTGTATTGCTCTATTTTATGTTGCTATAACAAAATAAAAGCTAAATAATTCATGAAGAAAAGTAGATTACGTAGTTCAGTTTCAAAGGTTAAGAGTCCAAGACCGGGTAGTCCTATGACAGTCACAGAAGGAATGCCTGGAAGAGGGAGAGAGTACAGAGCAAGACCTGAATTCAGAGAACAAAGGGTTCAGTCTTACTCTATCATTATAACCCTGTGTGGGAACTAACCAAAGACCCGTGAAAGCTACATTAATCTCTTTAGTGAACAACGCCCCTGGAGACCTATTTCCTTCTAACAAGCTCAAATCTCTTACAGGTTTCATCTCCTCCCACAGGACCACACTGAGGAGCAAACTTCCAACAGACAAACCTTTGGGGACATACTTAAATGCTTAAACTATGGCAAACATTTTCAAGAAGATAAAGTATTAGTGCAACAAACAAATATGTCCAACAAATCAAAAATATTAAAAATAACCAAAACATGAAATATTAACCTGTATTTAAAACATCCCATTTTAAATATTTTAAATTCATCAAAAGTGGTTTTTTATTCTCAGAAACTAATTTTGTAAAAACTAAATGTTATCTGGGGCTGGTGAGATGGCTCAGTGGTCTAAAGCACCTACTTAGAACAAGCTTAGCAAAGCCCAGGGACCACGGTTCAATCCCCCAGCACCGCATGCCAGCCAGCCCTGCCCCCTGGTGGGCTGAGCTGGCCACACACACACACACGCACAAATAAATAAATAAAAATTTTAAAAAATAAAAAAAAGAATTAAATGTTATCTACTTTGTAATTCATGTACTTATTTAAGAATATGAATTATACATTGAATTTTAAACATTTTTTGCTTTTCCTTCTACAAGTATTTGATTAGAAGCATTAAGGATTCTATTTTACATCTGTCTTGTCACAGATACTTTACTAATGAAAAATAGTCATCAATGCCTCTAGGTCCAGAGGAGAGAAAAATGTTTTCCATCTTAGAACCAATTAATATTTTTTCTTCTGTTTTTTTTCTTCTTTTTGGCGGGACCGAGGATTGAACTCAGGCCCTTGCCCTTACCAGGGAAGTGCTTATTCCACTGAGCCATCTCCCTAGCCCCTTTAGAACCAATTTAACAAAGTATTTAAGAGATAAAGAAGCATATACCTGTGCATATATGCATGGTGTATATGTGTGTGTGTGTGTGTGTGTGTGTGTGTGTGTGTTTATACACACATTGTGGAATTATCTTATTCATGTATGGGATACTGCTAGCTACTAGTACATTGAAATTAAAACAAAATGATACACAAAACATTCTGATAAGAACTGGGACTGAATTCCATAGAAGGGCCTTCTTTTTCAAAATCTCACTTTTCATCTTAAAACTTTTTAGTTACTGTGTAGGCCACCCAGATTATCAAGGATAATATCCTTTCCTAAAGTTAACTAAGTGTTAAGTATTAACCACTTCTACAAAATATCTAATTTAAATAATCACACATAATTAGTGCTTGATGTAATAATGATTGAGGACCATAGACAACTCAAGTTTTCACTCAAAATTAACAAGCACATCACTTAAAAGGAAAGAAGTATCTAGGGCTGGGGAGATGGCTCAGTGGAATAAGCACTTCCCTGGCAAGTGCAAGGGCCTGAGTTCAATCCCCGGTTCCGCAAAAACAAAAAACAAAAAAAAAGTAATCTAACAACATACAGAACAAATAGAAAATAGGACAGAAGACAGAAATTCAATCTAGTAATAACTGCATTGTATGTTAACATGTCTAAACCGAAATTAAATGACAGATGCCAGACTGCATATAAAATACAGCAAAACTTTAATCTGCTTATAAAGGAACAGCTTTTGTTGAAACACTAGAAATAAATTAAAAGTGAAGGAAGGATGTTATTTCTCATGAAAACTCGACAAGAAAGCTAGGAAGAAAAAAAAAGAAAGCTAGGAAGCCTGCATTAATTAACACTAACATGAAATTCAGGAGAAAAATTACCACCACAGGTGTATTTTATGATGACAACATTTTAAATTCATGCAAGAAACACATCAATCCTAAATATGTATCCAGCTAGTAATAGAATTTAAATCAAAACAAATGGAACAAAAAAGATAAAATATTGAAAATATGATTCCAAAATCCTTTTGAAAAACTGGTAAAAAAAAAAAAAAGAAAGAAAGAAAGTAAATAGATTTTTTTTTAAAGTAGATGAATGTATTAGTCAATACTTCCTAGGATCAGGTGTACAAAAGAACGCTGCATTTCCATTAGTGCGCTAGAGAGCTGAGGGATCCAGGTGAGGGTGCGAAGCCCACAGCAAGTTCCCGCCCCATGTAAGTCCACATCAGGAGGCATGGATCCTCAAGGAGAGACGAAGGCTTGCGCCGAAAGTGCACATGGGCCAGTGCCAGAGGTCAGAGTGTCTGTGCCAACAGGCTGAAGGATCTGAGCCAAAAGGCAGAGGCAGCTGCACCGGAAGCCAGGAGACCACATCCAAGATGAAGACAGGATTGAAGCTCCTCTGAAGAAAGATACCCAACCCTCATGGAATGTATACATTTGAACTAGTTTGGGAACATTATTTTCTAACCACTTTGTAATCAGTTTCTACCACCGTGAGACATATATTATCAAGTTCCCGGAAATTCTATTATTTCTCTACCTAAAAGAATCAAAAACAGATGTCCACAAAATGATGGGTATATAATTTTCTCCAGTAGCATTGTTTGAAAAAAAAATCTAGAACTGGATGCAGCTCAGAGGTTTGTTATTGGATTAATAATAGATATATAGACAAATTGTGGTTATTATCTACATCATTGAATATGACTGAATGAATCTGCTGAATTACAATACCATAAAGATGGGTTGCAAAAGAGGTACACTGGAATAAAGAACATAGAGACAAAATGGGTATAGTATGAGCTCACTAATTTGAAGGACTAGAATGAAAAAAAAAAAAAAAACTGTGATTGAATATTTGTTAGTGCTTGATTTAGGCAAGGAATTGATGAGCAAAGACCGTGAGGGGACTTTTGCAGGTGATGGAAAGGGTTGGTTGTGGCTATTAATGTTCAGGTTTATTCATTTGCCAAAACTCATAAAATTAGGCAGTTAAAATGACTGCATTTATATCCCCTGATAAAAAGAATTATATAGGTCTCTATGATAAACAATAATACAGAATGATGACAGAATTGTTTCTTTGTTATAAATAGACACCACTTTGGATTCCTATAAACATTAAAAATATTTTGGAAGAATACTTGCAGGACAAAATTGTGTTTTATTTTTTGTGAAGGGAGGATGTTCTCTTTCATGTTCCTACTGCATACTGTTTGCACATTTTGTTCATATACATGTATTTTTTTATGAGTGTTATCCGGATGAAATGAATGAGCTCTTTCTTTACTTCAGCATTTATGCTTCCCTGTCTTTACAAGCTAATGAAGACAGCTGAGCCCCGATGCACAGCACATCTTCTTAAAGTAGAATGATCTCAGCAAAACAGGAGTTACTTCTCAATCACCGGTGAAACACTTTTGACAGAAAATTGATAGCTAATGTTATAAGACCCCACTGTCAATTACTAACCAGTAGGAAATAAATAAGAGACATTTTGGAAGAAGTTGAAAACACTGGCAAATACAGTCAGGAAATATTTTTCATAATCGCATGCGTGATAATGAGAAGTTCGCCTGTCTAGTCTTCAGAGATAGTTATGCCTATGATATTTCACTGTAGCCTCAAACAGCTCTTCCGACTGCATGGTGCTTATTTCCTTTCACCGTTGTAGATGAAATTATGTTTCTGTTTGCTATTATTTTGAGTCTTCAAAGATTCACCTCATGGAGTTAGTTCACAAAGAAGGCTGCTTCTTGAAGGTGGCATTAAGGCAGGAACTGTGAAAAACAAGCAGGCGCTCTGGGACTGTCACAGGTCACTGAGGAACTGTCGTTACTTTTTCTGCTTCTGAACAGAATCCTGTACATTGGAAGCCTACTGTGTCATGCATATCCCCACTAAAAAATGAATCACCTCCTAATTTTGAAACTCTACAGTTCCATCAATTATCAAACATTTTCTACTTCAAAATAGAAATAAGCTAAGTTCGTCATTCTTACTTTCATTCCGAAGAACCCGGTAAGAGGGAAGTGAATTTTCTAGTTTCTTTTCCTGGTACAAAAATGCTCTCCACCCCACTCAAAAAACACATAATTTATTTTTGCAGTAGTCTAATTTAATATGCCTTTCCTTCATGCCAGCAGATAATCAGAAATGTAATCAACAGTACATTAGATCTAGGCTTAAGAAAATTAGCTATTTCTATAATGAGTGTATCTGTCGTTTTGTGCTCCACGCTCTAGATAATTCCAAAGAAATCTACAGAGCATATGCTAGGATCCGAGGAGGTTTCTGCAGGTTTGTTACTAAAACCCACTTTGTCTCATTCAGAAGCCCAGGAGTTTGTAAGGCAGGAGCATCATTACTACTTTCTAGTACAAAACATGCTGTGTGATAAGCCATGCCTCCTAAAAGAATCAGATTTTTGCATTTTAATTCAAAAGGGAATGGATTACTGTTGGCAAGGATTGCAGGAAAGGTTTGTCAATAAATACTGCTTCCCAATACTGTGCATGATGATTATATAATCATTATTTTGCTACATTTACCCATTTTAAAGCTAACTGCAACATTTCAGGCAAACTGACAATCATTCTTTTGCCGGGATTCAGATTCACAATGCATAATAGGGCAAAATTATGTGTGGAAAAGAGTTTTGTTGTATAATTTATTTACTTTCACTGTAGCTGTTTGACAAGAGCCTTTTCCATTTTGCTAGGCAAGGAAAAGAAATGCAGCTTTTAACATTAGGTCTGACAGAAGTGTAAGAGGTTAAAAATGGCAGCAGTGGACACTTCTAACTCTTTGTCACTTACTGCACACTGACCTCATCTCAGGGTAAACAAAGCACACATCAAAGCAAAACACATTAGACACAGGAATAAAGGAGTTTTAAAGAGACGCTTTGTGCAGAGTTGTGTGATTTCCACATGATCTCCAAAAGCCCCAAATATTAATTAACTAAAATTAATGGCATCTCAGCAAGTAGCAATCAACACTCAAGCTTTCTGGAAGTCATAGCAGCTAATGTCCAATGTATTAATACGCAGGCTGTGAGATTTATGCATCATTAAGCTTTCCCTGATTCTGTGTGCATGCCTTTTTGCTTAAAAGGTTATAACACTGACAGGCGCTGAAATGTTATGAGAAAAAAGATGCTGATTTTATGATTCCCACATTACATCTTATACTTGGAGTAAAATAGTAAGTGGCATTTTTGTTGTCAGGTTCTGAATGGTATTCTACAAACTAGAGATGTTGAAAAGGAAGGAGAGGGAATAGGAGAGAGAGAAAAAAAAAGAAATCATTATTTAAACATATTTCCAGGAGAATAAAGAAATCTGCTTTAGAATATCTCACTGGAATCCAAATTCCTTGCAATAAAACATATATTGATATTCACTTGGCTTCTCTTTCCATGGCCAGGGACAGAAAAGGATTTCTTAACAAAATTCCCACTAACTTTCTATTAGAAATCTAATAGCTCCCAAAGGTTTCTGCATAGTAAACCACTTATTTAAAACTCTAGTAGGAATGATTACCACACTCCAGAGGTTCTAAGTCATTGCATCTCACACTTTAATGTGCTGAAGAATCAGCTGGAGGACTCATTAAAACACGGGTTCCTGGGGACATGCCTGGCTGGATGAGGAAGTGACGATTCGCACTTTCAGACCTCCCCAGACGGTGCCCATACTACAGTCTTCTGAAGATCCCATGCACTACCATCGCTCTGGTCATGACTTGACAATATTTGTGTCCAGGTAGGTCAAATGAATATCTCTATTAAACTCAACTCCTATTTGAAAAGCTAATACTTATATTCAAACTATATATTTAAAAAAATATATATATTTTAACAAAAATATATTTTTAACAAATCTATCTTTTGTTATGGAGCTCTCAGAAACAACTAGGAAAGCTGAGAATACGTCTGTAGCTCACAACTTCATCCCAGGGTCACAGTTTTTATCAAATGTTTAGATGGTAGATTAGTAAGCTTCATCAGAAAGTTTATCTTTACAAAAAATGTAAGAAGTGATAGATTACATGGTAGCTTATAGTTACTAATGGCAACACTTCTGTCACCATATTTGTGATGGGGGTCCATCCCACACAAACAGGCTGAAGGTCCTGATCACAATTCCTACAAGGCTATGGACTCAAGTTAGAGTTGTGGTGGACCCCAGAACTCTCAAGAAAAAAAACAGGGTTTGTTCTGGTTTTCTTTTCTTTTATCTTTTTTTTTTCCTAAACATACATAACATTTATTCGTTGTCATTATTCTCTGAACAGTATGGTGTTACATGGGTTTACACAGCATTTTTCATTGCATCAGGTGTCATATGTAATCTAGAGATGGCTTAAAGTATATATAAAACTAAATAGATACAAATTGCATACAAATATTGCATCATTTTTGATAAACAACGGGGTTATATACAGTTCTGGTATCCACACAGGATCCTGAATCCAGTCTTTGCAGGTGCCAAGGTTGTGCTACAAGGACCTTCTTGCCTTATTCCTGATAATAGAAGAATTTAATTTCTTACAATTATCAATGATTTATAAAGGTTTTAGATGTTCTTTATCAAGATGAGGAAGATTCTTCATCTCCTATTTGGCTTAAATTTTGTCAAATACTGTTTGTGAACTGACTAATAACAAAAGATCTTCAAACTGCTGTACAGGGTTTCAGGGTAACCTCTGAAGGGATTTGACTGACCTTATCAGACACAAAAGTTACATTTTTTGCTATGTGGGTCTTGCTTTATCTTGGTGTTAACCATCCAGCAGAAAATTATACACATGAGGTATAAAAAGTAAAGCCATGTCAATATGCTGAGCTGTAAAAGGCTCAAGTCAACAACTTCTGACATTGCCAGTCCTACACATAACCCACTACTATCATGAACTACTGGACTATATTGGATTACTTTGCTGAATTCATGCACCTAATATATTTAAATGGCAATGAAATACTCATCTCTGACAAAACTAAACAAAAAAGGGAGATATAAAGGAAG
>NW_004524580.1:15633537-15634924 GCF_000260255.1 Octodon degus
ACATGCCAAAGATTAAAACTAGGCCTGTATCTTTCACCATGTACTAAAATAATATTGAAATGGATAAAACACCTAAATAATAAAACAGAAATGCTAAATTGTTCGAAAGATAGACTAGTTAGAATTTTTGAAGACATTGGTATAGACAAAGTCTTTGTGAAAGTGCAATCTAGACCACAAGGGAATAGTGCAAAGAATTGACAACTGGAAGTTCATCCTATTAAAAAACTTTTGCAAAGTAAGAGAAATCACTTATATAATGAATTAATTCCCCACAGAGTGGGAAAGCAATTTTTCTAGCTTTGACTTAGACAAGCAACTACTATGTAGATTATATGAATAACTCAAAAAAGCAAGATACTCAGACTTAAATCTCAATCCAAAATGGATATCTCAAATGAAGAAACACTTCTCAAGTGAAGACAAGCAAATGGCAAATTAATATATAAAAAAATTTTACATCACAAGGCATTCATGAGATACAATTAAAATAATACTGAGAATCCATCTTATTCCAGAAAGAATGGCTATTATAAAAAAAATCAACCAATAACACAAGCTATCAAGGCTGCAAGAAATCTTTCACTGTTGTTGTGTGTCTACTTGTGTAACCCCTATGGAAATCTGTGTGGAGATTAATCAAAAAATGAAAACTAGAGATTGCATTTGACCCAGATATTCTCCAACTTCTTATCTACCAAAAATAATTAAAAACATCATAACAGAGCAATATATGCATGTTTATACTGACACAGTTTGTAATAGCTAAATCTTGGAAACACCCCAATGCTAATGAACCATAAAATGGATAGAGAGGATGGAAATTTTTACCCAAGGGAGTACTGCTCTAACTTAAAGAAGGATAAACTTGAGATATTTCTAGGTAAATGAGATCATACTATCAAGTAAAATACATTGGACATGGACTATTTCTCTGATGTGAGGAACTGAAAGTATAACTAAAGTCCAAATGTATAAAAACTACTGGGAAATGGGAAACAAATGTTCAAATGAGAAGGGGCAAAGGGAGTCCAGTGAGACATTTCAATGGAATAAGTGCCTGCCTAGGCAAGCACAGGAACTGAGGTTGGATCCCAGGTACCACATGCTGTATGGGCCCTGCCCTCAGGCACAGTGCTGAGTCCTGGTGTGGTGGCGCACACTTGAAATCTCAGCACTGGGGAGATTGAACACAGAAGGATCAAGATAACACAAGACCTATATAACAAGAAAGGTAATTTTTGTATCTGATAATGCTAGTCAAATCCCGTCAGGATTTATCCTGAAACCCAGTACCGCAGTTTGTAGACCCTTGGTCAGTGTCAGCCATATAGATGAGTCATGGCCATTGCTTGACCAGTTTGCTGTCTGTGAAAGCCTGAGAGAA
>NW_004524580.1:15636194-15643421 GCF_000260255.1 Octodon degus
TTCTAACAAAACAAAACAAAAAGGGGGATATAAATAAAAACCATTTTGTAATGAAAAAAAATATATATATATCCAAAATAGTTAGGATAGATATATAGCTACTTTCTCTTAGTTCAATGAGAAGAAAGATTTTTGCTAATAGTGTTTAGACAAGATATCATGTGTGCATCTTGTGCTATGAATACTATGAAGACAACAATGTGTAATGTATTAATTATTGCAACTCTCCTACTAATCTGTTTTGAAACTGTCTCATTGCTGTTTCTCTCTCAAAAAATTAATTAAAAGAAGAATCATACGAAGAATTACATGCTACAACTATTAAAAATATGCAATACTTATTTGTATTGAATAGTCTATGAATATGGATGTGATAATGCATATTTTCTATTAGAAATATGCAATTCTTATTCAACATTCAGAAATAAATTAAGATTATCCATTGCCTCAACAGGCTGAATAAGGACAATCATAGGGTTTTTATCAGTCTGTTGTGATTTTCATGAATGATCTAAACTTCCTCAAGGATTCTGACCTTTGTCAACCAAGTAGTCTGGGTGCTATAATTCCACAAAGGCTATATAGGGGAAATTTAAAGAATAATTGATAGCAAAATGTTCATTTAAAACCTAAGAAAGTGTCTGGTGCCAGAAGTATGATGGAGAATAACCAAATGAGGATATCTCTGAGGTCTTAGAGAAGACATGTTTGAGCCACATTGCCAGAGAAGTCCCTAATTTTGGCTAAGCCAGAACTAGTCTGGAGTTGCTGGACAAGCAAAAGACTAGTCTTTGGGGTGCACAGAGTCAGCAGCTGATGGCATGAGTATCAGTGCACATCCTGAAGCCTTGAATGACAGGAGTCTGCCAGAGCGTGCAGTACACACGGGGACTTCCAGGAGTAACAGCTGGTTGTATCACTCTGATCAGTATCTGTGAACAGTTGATGTAGCGCAAGTGTTTGCAGAAGGATTCCAAGTGTTGTCTGCTTTAGCAGGAGGGCTCCAGAGTACATGCTGTGTAAGGGCTCAGAGTTCTGCGTCCTGGGGACTGTAGGAAGGTAATCACCACCCAGTCTCACAGGGTCTCAGTGTTATGGTTTATATCTGGAGGTCTTCCCAAAGCCTGATATGCTCACTGCTAGGACTTTTGGATCATGAGAGTATGCATTTCCAGGTGGACTGGTCCACTAATGAGTGTGGCCAAATGTGTGAGGTGAGTCATGGTTGGAGGAGGTGAGGTTCCTGGGACTGGCCTTGGAGAATCTGTCTTCCTACTTCATGCCTTTATCTGTCTCTCTTTCCTACTGCTGTGCCATACATTATTCCTCTTCTGGCAGATGCCTCTGCCATGCCACCCTGTCTTGCAGCCAGCTATGAACCAAAGCATCTATGAGCTGTGAGCCAAAAGCAACCTTTCCTCCTTCCAGTGGAAGTAGACTGACCCAGGCAGTGCCGCAGCAGGTGTTCTCACACTCATGCACATCCTCTTTCCTCTCCAAAATCTGAGTGTGAAAAACACTATTCCCCTTCTAAAAACTGTCATTTATTTTCTTAATACAAATATGAAACGTAACCTGGGGATCATAAAAATATCTCCTTTCCCATAATATTTTAGTACCTGTCAAGGTTATTGCCTTTTAAAGCATACAGCATATAAACAAAGCCAGGGAAGGGTGAGTTATGCATAAATTTCACAAGCTTACATTAAGGTGGTATACATTAGGGACCATTTGATGACACTTGAGATTTGTCATTTAACTTGATTCTTGCTTACTTCATTCATTTTCTCCATCCAGAAGGATTACTATGAGTCCCGTCTGTGTAGTGAAACCTTGTAGATCCTGTATGAAATACATAAAAATATTCAAACACTGAAAACATGTAATAATAAAAAATGAATACATTGGATGGTCAAATGACAGTAAATACTTAAGGTGAAGTAACCATTATACTTAGTAATTTAGATTTTGTAGATGACACTAAAAAACACCATTTTAGTAAAGAATATTGGTAAAAGCTAAACAAATGGATTCAAAAGGAAATGCAAGTGGAAGCTGTAGAATCATCTAATAATGATTTGTAGATGTTTTCTTCTAGACAGAAAAATAGAAATAGACTAGAATCTAGAAGCATTGGAAATACAGAGAAAACAGCATTCTGGAAATGTGAGTGGCTAGCAATAAGATGCAGAGAAAAGGTAGGATAAATGAACTAGGCAAAACTTTGATCATTCAATAAGAAGAAAGGAAGAAGGTGGAGATACACAAGGATTCGGTTTGTGAACTTGATGTTGAAGTTTCTACAAGTATTTTTATGATCACATCTATTTTCTCAGCATCAGGAAAGGAGAGGAGTTAATGTTAAAATTGATTAGGGTTTCCCAGGGCTACTAGTTGATGAAAGGTGAGTCCGGCTAAAACCCCACAAATAGCCAAAGCATGAGAGATTACCACTTACTGCTTTCTGCAATGATGAGCTTTGTTGGACATTCTTAAATTCTTTAAAATTCAAAACTGGCTTTAACTTTGAGACAGATTAAAAAAACTGAAATGGAAATATATTTTCACCTGTATTTATGACCTACAACCTTTATGTTTTATAGAAAATGGTATTAATGCAATCTAAGGTATTTACAAGCAATTCTTCATCAGAATATAGGGTTATCTATAGGAAAAAAAAACTCTGCCTGATTTCAAGAAATTAAGAAACTTACAAAGTTAAATAGGTAGGAAACTCTTTTGCACCCAAATAAATTGAACCGAGAATAAGGTAGGCTAGAAAATACTACAGGCGTCTTCCTGTAAAATTCTTAAGGGCAAATTTAAGAACCAAGTTAAAAGAGATGAGAACACAGCTGTTGCCCTGTCACCAATAAAATTGAAATAGAAGAGGCCCACAGAGACAGGTATGAAACAAAGACTATGTCCTCAGCCACTAAGTTCAGATAAGAGGGTTAACATGAAGATCTGAGCCTAAATGAAAGATAATGAACAATCATAATTAGAAGTTTATTTAGTATATTTTTCTTTCTTTGATTTTGTTTAAAGGGAATAAATGATGACACATACTATATTTAGAGATTGGATTTTGCAGCTAGCTTTGAATTCCACAAGGAGTTGGCTAATGACAGCAGCGCAGCCTGCAAACCTGCTGCTTTCTTGTTTGCTGGTTTCCTTGGGCTCTTGCCTTTTCTCTTTTGTCTTGCCTGCATTTGCCACAGTAAAATCGCACATTTTTGAAGATTTTATTGATTGAGAAACAGACAGATAGCCATGTAATTAGGTGTTCAGTTCAGTGTTTGTATTCATGAGACACATTTTAATGTGTGTGCCAAGTGACCCAAATGTAAATGAAGTTAAACACAGAGTGTGTTTCAGTGAAGCATATGTGTAGGGACTGGGAAATCAACAAGCTCCCCAAAGAAAACAAGGCCTCCAAGATAATGTGGCGTGAGCAGCTTGCACATCCAACCAACATAGCAGAGAATAAAGCCACTCTCCATATGCGAGACTCTCTGAAAACTTAAAATATCAGGCTGAGAGATAGTTCAGTGGCATAAACGCCTGCCTGGCAAGCACAGGGTCCTGAATTTGAGCTCCAGTACGAAAAAAAAAAATCTTATACACATCTAACCTCAAAACTATGAATATCGTTGTGTAATATGCAAAGGGAATAAGACTTAAATTACCCAGATAACTCAAGGTAGCAATACAGCTGCAAAATCTGGTTGCTATGATGTGAATATTGGTGTCAGCCACAAATTCCTATGGGAAACTTGTCCCCCAATGTGAAAGTGCCACGGGCTCTTGTCCTTTGGAAGATGACTGGGTCTTGTGGGTTGAGTTGTCATAAATGTGATGGGTGCCCCCATAACACGCTGATGGGAGCTCATTTGCCATTTCCCCCCGTGAGATACGGCTGGAGGCTTCTTTGAGAATGTGAGACACTAGGCTTGAGAACTGTGACAAAGTTCTGTTCTTTATAAACTAACCAGGCTATAACATTATATTATAGAAGCTTCAACTAAGTCACAGGTCTACTTGAATAATTGCTTCAGCTATTTACATTTTCATATATTGAAAACAGGCCCGGCAAGATAGCTCAGTGGACTAAGTGCCTGCTTAGGGAAGCACAAGGACTGGGGTTCGATCCCCGGCACCACATGACATGCTGGCCCCCACCCTTGGGAGCACTGAGCCAGCCAGCAAGACCCGGTGTGGTGGCATACACCTGTAATCCTAGCACTAGGGGTCTGAAACAGGAGGATCACTAAGAGTCCCAGCTGTGTAGTGAGACCTTATACCAAATACATAAATTAAAAAGAAAAAAAAAACTCATTTGTAAAATTACACAAGAAAATAATGTGAAATAAGTGATCCAGCAATAACCTAACATCTTTGCTACAAAGCTACAATGATGTTTCCTAAAGCTGTCCTGTGTTCCTTTCAACTAGTTTTCTAATCTTGTAAGAAATTTGGATATAGGGGCTGATAACATAGCTCAGTGGTCTAAAACTCCTGCTTAGGTAAGTTTAGGCAAGTGCTCAGGGACCGTGGTTCGATCCTCCACACCACATGCCACGCCAGTCCCACCACCAGCATGGGCTGAGCTGGCCACACAAAAAAAGAAAGAAAGAAATTTGGAAATAAATTTCCTTCTTTCCTTCCAAAACTGTCTGCACTCTTATACAAATATGTCCTAAACAAGCTATCATAATAATGATTATTACAAATGAAAATCTATTTAAAATCAACTTTGCATATACTTATCTTTATTCTTTCCCACTGTTAGGGGTTTAGGGGTGGCTTAGGCCTTTGTTTCTCTAATAAATACCATTTCTCTAGAGATTGGTCCAAAATGTTCTTCAAAATTAAGTTTGTTTTTCCAGAATTCACTTAAGTCATACTGTAATTAGTGATATGAGCTATGACTATTCAGATTAAAAATTCCCGTCAAATACTCCCTGTCACACAAAAACACATGTATCCCATCATTATTATTATTTTCTGCAGCAGTTCTGGAAGTTTCATGAGTGTCTTTGCAAATTGTGATTAAAAACAGTATGGTGAATGTCGTTGTAGAGTTCCAACCCAGAGCAAAGCAGGTGTATAAAAACCACTGTGAACCAAACAGCTCAGCGGATTAAAGCGCCTGCTTAGGCAGACACTGGGGCCGGAAGTTCCATCTCCTGGCCTGCAATGCCGGCCGCCCCAGGGGCGTGCTGAGCCTGCGATTGAGACTGGGCGTGGTGGCGCACGTCTCTAATTCTAGCACTTGGGGGGCTGTAAACAGGCAGATCGCTACGAGTCTGGGTCTGCGCAGTGAGACCCTGAAGACCCTGTCAAACAAAACAAAACAACTCTGCGGTAGAAATTAAATTAAAATTTGAAAAACAGCCACTGTGGGGTGTCCTCATCCACACTATTCACTGGATCTGGCACGTGTGATTTCTGAATTTCCCCCAAAGTCACACTGACCACGTAAAATAAACATTTTGAACAAATCAGGATGTTGAGGCAACTGCAATCGCATGAATAAAGACACTTATAAAACAAAACAAAATTTCCAGAACTGCTTCAGAAAGTGGCAACAATGATGTGATAATTATGTTGGAAGCAAGGGAGAGCATATTGAGGGAGGTAAGGGCAATGTGTCTTTTTCTCTAATAAAGTTTTATAAAATTTATACAGTTGCAATTTTTTAATTATATTTAAAATAGAATTATCTTATCCAAAGAATTACTTGTCTTTCTCTCCCTGTATGGTATATATATTGCACCATAAATTATGGTCTATATTTATATTTAGGATTTATATATAATCTATGATTTTATATATTCTTAAAATATCAATATGTTGATAAATTATTCCAGGTCATAAAATAAAAAATTTATAAAGATTGTAAATATATCACAGAGGAATTTCTGCCTTCCTAAAAATGTTACATAGTTACATAAAATCTTACTGGTGAAAATTCACTTCATGTTCTCATTCCAGATACCTGCTATTCCTATGAATTTCTTCTAAAATTTTATCCCACAGGGCTCATTCTGAATATATTGAAAGTCTTGACTTTTATCAACTCTATCACAAGGTTATATCCATTGGAAGCAAAATCGAGGATACAATGAATGTACCAAAGTTGTCTAAGATACAAACAAAAGTAATTTCCCTTTTTATGCTTTTTTTTTCAATTTTTATCCCGCATTACCAAAATGTAGTACAGGCATGTCCTACAACACTGGATTAGGCATAACTGGCTAGCCTTGGTGGCACTGAGTGAAGATTATGTGTCTTAGGTTGTTCGTAAAACATACGACATAGAAAATGTAGATAAGTAAGAAAAGTATTTTTAAGTATTTTATTATAGCAAATTCTATAATGAGACAAATCCAAACACTTTCTCTTCACTTCTTCTTAAAAGAGAACCTCATTTTAAAATTATTTTTAGCTTTAAAGAGAATTCAAGTAGTAATGAAAAATTAGAGATGATACAGAATTTCACTAAACCCAAAAGTATGAATTTGACAGTATCTGTTGT
The DNA here is from genome assembly GCF_000260255.1 of Octodon degus. NCBI lineage: Eukaryota > Metazoa > Chordata > Mammalia > Rodentia > Octodontidae > Octodon > Octodon degus. The sequence goes on from NW_004524580.1 coordinate 15,642,736, forward strand.
ACTGAATAGTTTTTTTCTCAGCTTCGTTATTCAGATTGCCAGGGATACACATGCAAAATTGGAAAAAGAAAGAAAGGAGAAAAAGTTATATGAAATTTAGAAGATGAAAAAATTTAAAAAGATGAAAATAATTGAGCATCAACCGCTCCTTTCCATAGACCAGCAGAAATCCACAGTACAGTTGTCAAAACCATCCTGCTTACATACACAGATAGGATATATCTCCTTCCCCAACCCCTCTCCTGTCCTCCTCAGCTCAGTGGTTCCTTCCTTTGGTTCAGGTTCATTTCCTCTTCACAGTACCTATCATACCCTTCCTATTTGATTTACTCTTTCAAGTAAGAGAGCCTCACTGGCACCAACAGCAGATGTTACAATACTTTGTATCCCAATAGCTTTGCCTACTTCCTCAGTAAAGGCATATTCTAGTTCTTACTTCTTGTCACCCATAAGCTTATTATTTCCACAAACACATAGATAACAAAAATAGTTAATGCAGAAGAAAAAAATCTCTTTTTAAGGAGTCCAAAGTCTGAACATCACTGAACCCTTGCAGTTATTTTCTGAAAAATGCCACTGAATCGAGAACTATTAGGCTGGGTAATATTGAAGAAGAAAGTATTTGGGCACTTGCTAAAGAAGTAAAGACAACGTTATTCAGGACTGTTCAGTAAGTGTCAAATGAA
>NW_004524580.1:15643591-15655403 GCF_000260255.1 Octodon degus
ATGTCAAAGATTTACACAAAAAGGTAGAAAATGAGGAATTGATACTATATCAAGTGTGATCTCATTGAATTTTTTTTTTTTTTTTTTTTTTTTTTGTGGAACGGGGGATTGAACTCAGGCCCTTGTACTTACCAGGCAAGCACTTATTCCACTGAGCCATCCCCCGGCCCCCTTCAAGTGTGATCTGATATCAGTCAGGATGTGGATAGTTTTGCTCAACTGACAGTATGATTCTTCCTGAAGCAGCAAATCACACCCAGAAAGAATAGGACTTGAACAAGGCTGAGTTTAAGTTCTAGTTAAGAAGAGAATGTGTAGGAGTGTAATGGAAGTTAGTTAAAGAAGGAGCATTTGTTGGTAGCATGTTTCAGTACCTTCACAGTGAATGACTTAACCAATAAAAAGATTATTTCCCTTTAATGTCAGCCTGCAGAAAAAGCCAAAGATGCTCTCATTAAATGCTCTTCTTTTTCCTAAACTCAGCAAAAGCATTCTGGATCAAGCATTTGCTTCTGTTAATAAAGGTTTGTGACATAGAACATCTGTTGATGTAGAGACAGATAATTTGGTTGAACAAAATAAGGCTCACGTGGGTCATCAACACAGACAAAAGTTTACTCTATTGGTGTAGATTTAATACACTCACTCAAAATCAAGATAAATGATTCTATAGTATATTAGTACTGTTGATTCTGTCAACAGTACAGTTGTCAAAACCATCCTGCTTACATACATGGATAGGATATATCTACTTCCCCCAAACCCTCTCCTGTCCTCCTTAACTCAGTAGTTCCTTTCTTTGGAACAGGTTCATTTCCTTTTCATAGTACCTATAATATGCTTCCTATTTGATTTACTCTTTCAAGTAAGAGAACCTCATTGGCAACAACAGCAGATGTTGCAATACTTTATACTTAGAGCATCCTCTAAGGGTCCAACACTACCATTGTCTACAAAACACAGCTTGCAGATACAGAAGCAATCTGTGGGATAGGCTGAACGGAGGAAGTTATCATAAATTACGAAAATTCTCTTCTCTTACTGCTTTTCTTATAGTTTTGGTGATTTGTGCTACTTAACAAAATACCCCTAAACCTAGAGACTTAGGAGAATAATTGTGCCCTTGCTCACAATTCTTTAGGTCATGAAATCAAGCAAGACTCAGCCGGCTTGACTCAACTTTGTACTATCTGGCTCTGGCTGGAGTGTCTTTCCTGAAACAGGATTAAGCATGCCCTCATCTACTAGTAATTTGTGTAATTATTGCCAACTGGGCCAACCAAACTCCATTCTACCTGTTTTCTGTCTTTCTATTCCCTCAACTTCCTGATGTTTCATTTCCACGTGCATCTTAGAAGGATAACTCAAACTTCTTGACCCAGCAATTGACGTGAAAGAGCTCTTGAGACATTAACCCAGAAGCTACAGAGCACTCCTCCAGTCTATCCAACCCAGTCCACAGTATGACCCGGATTTTAAGGGACAAGAAATGAGAAGATAGTAGATAAGCTTGACTTCCCTGATGAGAAGAATGACATTCATATGAGGCCTGGGTGAGCTTGCTGGCTGGCATCTTGAAGCTTTCATGTTTGCGTAACAAATCCTGTAGGATTTTGCCGCTTTTAAAAGCAGACTCTGGGGACTGCTTTTTAATGTTTTTCTTTAATATCTTTTAATAACTGTTGATACAACCCAGAATTACTCATACCTTTTATGTTTGACTAATCTCACATGCTGCAACTCTTTTGGTTCCTCTTTATATGGATTCACCTATTGATATCTCAAAATGTGTACATATAGTGATTAGTGTTTTATGTCAATTTACAGTGCACAAAGGCCCACTGATGTCATATGCTAACACAAAGGAAACAGAACCAGAACAAGTCATGAAAATGTATGGGAATGGAACCTGCTTTCTAAAGTCACCTTGTCTTAATAAAGAAATGTTTGATTTTATAGTCTGGAGTGAAAAACAGTAGAACTATAAAAAGTATGCAAACTGATCAAAGTTTCAAACATATTTTATTAACAACATAATAGATTGCAATATAGTCATTAAATAATATTGCTCAAAAAATCATGCTACATTCATCAAAACATGATACCACATCCCAAGGGGAAACATTTGCCCTGATATATCTTTTTTATTTAGAAAATATAAGTGTAATATTTTTCCATGCCTTAGGATTGTTATTATTAAAAGACATTAATAATCACAAAATGATGACAGAAATAAACTTAAAAATATGTGTTACAAGGAAAATACGCTTTTTTATATATTTAGCACAGGGTCTACAGGGTCTCACTACACAGATCAGACTTGTAGTGATCTTCCTGTTTTCAGGCTCCCAAGTGCTGGGATTACAGACACGCACCACCACACCAAGTCTCAAATGCTGTCTCAGCATGCCCCAGAGATGGGGCCAGCACAGCACGCCAGAGATTGAACCCTGGGTCCTGCACCCGCATAAACAAGTGCTTTAGTCTGCTGAGCTATCTGACCAGACCCAAAACAGGCATTTAAATTTGTGTAGCAGGTGAATATGGGAAACACATAGTTATGGTCTTATTAGCAACCTTTTACAAATCGTAGAACCAAACATTGTTTAGAAAGTTAATTATGATCAATGATACAAATTTCAAAGAAGGATGTTTTATCTCAAATTTTAAAAAAATGGTTTCAACCAACAGAAGCACAAAACAAAGTGAGTGGCTTTATAGAGTGAATGGCTATCTAAAAGGAAGGGGTGATAAAAATTCCTCACTGAGCAGTAGGGTGTGTAAGAGCCGTCTTTAACATTCTTCCAAACTTTATAAATCTATGATTGTCAGAGCTAGCAGACTCTTTTTCTATCAAATCTAAAATGGTTTATCAGTGAAAGAAACAAAACAATCACACTATAAAACTGTCACATATTATGCCAGCATGGGTTTTTGAGGAATTTATAGCTCAGCTCTATTACAATAGCATAAAAAGTTGTATTAGAATGGTAATGGTATTTTATAGTACTGCTTATCATTGCTAGTCTCCTGATTTTATTCCCTAGAGCCGTTTATAGTAATATGTATGCCTTTTTAGAATTTTATTCAGTTTTCTTGCCTATTGGAACTTTGTGCTACAGGTCAATGACCATGTCTACTTAACTTTTTTCTGTGTTAGGCTCAAGTATGACCCAAATGCATGTTAACTTAAAATTATTTTCAAGATAATGTTTTTCCAAAGATTATTTAATTTTTTCATAGCTTCACATTCAAATTCTCAAGCTTGAGTTGTTTAATATAAAAAGACACTGTTATTCTGAATGTTTAAACACACACATATTCACAATACATGTTTTTAATTTCACATGAAATGGAGCCTATTTTCAATCTCTAATATTGCAGATATTAATTTAACAGTGAAAGCGACATTATTAATAAGATATTTCTGGAAAGCAAAGGAACCTCAAAGCTAGTGGAAAGTTTGCTTTGAAATGACTTTTAGGACTAAAAAAGACTGCAGTAGGTAAGTTATTTGAGAAGTGCTAGTTCTATCATTCAGATGCAATTTTACTTTTTACCAATGATAAGTGATGCTTAGATAGAGGTAACCAAGTAATTTTATTTTTATTTGTATTAGAATTCTAGCCCATCATATATTTAGATATGGATAATGCTTTTCCTCAGGTCCAGAAAATGATGCAAGCTGTCAATCTTTACTTATTCTGATGCCTATCATCCATATTTCAAAGTGAAAGTGCTTTGAGTTAATGTGAAGCTTTTCTTTTCTCTCCTGTGAAAGGATAATGTTTGTAAATAGACTTGACAGATCATTGGCCAAGCACCACCTATAATACTGTCTTTATAGAAGTGATATTTGTTTTATTCACCAATAACTCATCATTCTTGTCAATAAATTTACATTAAAATTATATTATTTTCTTGAAGCTGAAATGTTCAAAGAGAATGAAAACAGGTTTATTGACCCATTCTTTTCTACCATTAAAACTGGCATCTTGACTCGCATGAATCAAACAGTCATTTATAGATTATAAAATGCATAAATAGGATATTGGATAATATATAGGAAACATTTTAAAAAATAAATCAGCACTTTTACATTTCATTTAAAATAGAAATTTGTGCTTTCATAGTCTAGAATCAGGAAAAAATAAAGGAGTTGTCAACTAGTTTTATTATAGTAGTTAAGAGCATGGCTTTTGGGTTTATATAAACAGCTTTGATTCTTGAAAATTATACAACCCTGACTGAGTTCATTTTTTTGAGCCTTATTTGCTTGAAATGTGAATAAGAAAACAAATGCCAGATTTCAGATCCTTAGACACATTAAGTAGACAATGTATATAAGTTGTTAGGCAAAGTACTTGCAAATAATAAGGTGTCAATATGCAGCAACTGCCATTGCAGCTATCAACACGAAATTATGGTATTCTCAGATCGATCTAGTAAAATCATCCTCACTGGTTATGAGTGTAAAATTGACTGAGATTGCTTATTTGGGTTACTTCACCAGAGATGAATTTTGCATGTGTTATCTAAATACAACATCCATATTTCACTTTACAGTCATAGCCAATGCATAATTTACATGCTGTTTAAAATACACTTACTCAGCTCCATTCCTGAATTCATAGTCTAAGGTCAGTCACAAGGTCATGGTGAGAAATTCACCATGGGTTTCAGCTGGAGTTTGAGAATTTGATTTGCTGTAAAAATAGTGCAGTGAGCTCCCTCCCACTTTTCCTACCTGCATTACCCTAAGGAGCCAAAGGAAACAGAACTGCCCTTCTGTCTTCTTATTAGTCATCTTAATTTCAGGTTTAAAAAAGACAAATTGGAGGGGAAAAACATTGCATCTAAAATGACTTTAGGGGATACTGAGTAAAAAGTATATTTTTCATGAAATATTTAATAACATGATACATAAATCATCACACTAAATCTAGAATTGTAAGTTGACTTAGGGGAAGTTACAAAGGTTAAAGCTTAGACAAGTAATAAATGAGGCACATATCCTCATTACCTTGAGGGAAGGTGTTGTATCAGGACAAAGGTTTTCTACAGAACTGATTTATTGCTGCTTTCAAGCAAAAATGTACTAAGAATTTTGTTCATAACGTTCTCCCACTGTTAATCCATGATGTTTGTATTTGCATGGATGTTGTGTGAGTGTATGTGACTCTTGGCACAGATCTGCCATCAAAAAGTAAAACACATTTTTCCCTGAGGTAATAGAGAATTATGAGGTGTCTGTGCATTGAAGTTCTCCATTTTAACTCCGTCTGCTAAAGAATGTTTTCAATATATGTATACAGATTGGAAAACGTTGCTCTGTTTCACAATAAATCACTCTCTGTCTTTGTCATCCGGCTCAGAATTTTTCTTGCCTCTCAGATGTCATAATTATCTGTCCTGTTGTGTCCATTTTATTTCTACTGCCTCTCTTTTATTGGTCTATTGTGCCATCCCCCTCCAAAAACAAGCGCCTGTAAACAGTGTGAGTTTTTACCTGTAACTGAGTAGTCTGCTAGCCAGTTTTCCTAACACAGGACCTCTTCTTTTTTTTCTCACAACCACAAAAGTATTCTGCCTCGAATACCTAATCCAAAGGTAATACCTAACCCAAAATCTTTAAAGTTCCCCATGAAGAAAATATCACCCACCATACATTTGAAAAAATCTTTCACTTATTTCTTTATTTGGTACAGGGTCTTGCTATGCAGCTCAGATCATAGCAATCCTCCTGTCTCAGCCTCACCAGTGCTGGGATTACAGGCATGTGCCTCCAGTCCAGTTTTGGCCCACTCAGCAAGGGGCCAGCACAGCGTGCAGTACAGAGGATCCAACCCTGGTCCTTGTACTTGTCAGGCAGATACTTAGATTGCTGTGCTATCTCCCCAGCCACTCACCATATTTTAACGTGAAGAAATTAAAAATAAAGAAACATCAAGACATTTAATTCATAACAATTCAATTGCAAGAAGCTACAAATGCTCAACTATTTACCATCATTTAAGGTGGTACCTGGAAGTTGTGAGTGATGATAACTTCATGCAACATTACTTAGCTACAACTAATCCCCTTATGCTGTAGACCGAAGGCCTGCAAATATAGTTGAAACTGTAAATGGAAACAGAATCATGAAAGATAAGAATGTTTAAGAATAAAATTAGTTGATACAAACAAGTTAATTTTAAATAAAAAGGCAGACTTTTTGTTTGTCTACAAGCTTTAATGGCTCCTCCCAAGGCCAAACCATCTCTTGAATGATCTTCTCTCCTTCTTTCCAGGCAGCATCATGGTGCCTTTTATAGTTCCTCTCACAGCTGTAAATTGTGAAGGAAACGTTGAACCTCAAGCTACCCAGGCAGGCTCATCTATTTTAATTTTTTCAGAGCATTCTGGTGTCTATTTTTGCCTGTGTGTTGTTCTTTGGCCTTACTCTTCAATGAAATGTATATTTTTGCTGGATTATTTGAAATGCTATAGTACAAAATTAAAAAAAAAAAAAAAAAGAAAAAAAGGAGAGTGAAGAAAACAGGAGGTCACCAGACTGCATGCAGTCTGTGCACAGGTAGGCTGGTACTTAGGGAAGGAAATTACTCAAGAAATTCGAGAAAAGTGAAAATGTGTCTAAGGTAGATGTGATAATCTAGTCTACTGGAGGGCGCTGCCTGAGGCCTCTTTTGGGCAGCTCTTTGGAAACTATCAATAAGGAGACCTTTTCCTTCCTGCAATTATAAATTACACAGATCGTGCAAGCTGGGGTTGCACGCAGACAGCTTCCCTAGGAGCACAAACTTAGCTTTGTTAAATTGGAGGGGATAATGCAAAAAAAAAAAAAAAAATCCAGGAGACAGAGAAATAATCCCAAACATTATTTTAATCTTTCCACTCAACTATGTGGACCAGTTAACCCCACTGACTTTTCAATGTAACGAACCAAAAAGTTCTTTCACTTATTTCTAGTTCAAGCTAGTTTGAATTATTTGTCTAGCCCTCAACTAGCCCTAATAATGCCGTATTAGCCCTATTTAATATGGAATTAAAAGATATTTGGAAGGTTATTATGGTCTGTGTATACTGATTAAATCCAAGGGATATTATGAATTATCATCAGTATACATTGTTGCTAGGTGCTATGGCAGTAATTGTGGTACTGCTCTAAGAATGGATTTAAGGTGAAGAAAAGATACAGAGCAAGTGTAAAAGCAAAACTTCCTTAGCAACAATTAAAATTGAATCTTGACTCCCATTTGTTTGTTACATGGTTTTACATAATTTACTAAACTCTGTATATTATTTTGCATGTGTGTGAACAAGACATTTGAATAAAAGCAACATATTTTGTTAGAATCAATTGATATCATGAAAATGCCCCTCTAACAGAAATATATAATATATATTAACTACAGCTAACATTGTCATTATTTTCAATTTAATTCAAGTGTTATATCAACAACCATCATAGAAAACTAAACCAGGAATAACAGAAAAGGTGGAACACTTAGAATAAGAATTTATCAACTCTGGCCTACAATCTGAAAAGTTGCAAAAGTGAAAGAATAATTAAATGAAATGCATGATTGTTACATAAATATAAAATTAAAATATATATCCTATTTATCATGGTAAAGATGAAGTCTGTAACATGTAAAACGAATAAATCAAAGAATAGAGAAAGCTGAAATGAGTGTATAAAATGACATAACTGTTCAGCACATACCCCTGTTAGAGAATGGATAATAAGATGAAAGATACTCGTACCAGTACAAATTCTACTTGTTACAAAAGAAACCTTTAACCTCTCCCTATACTTCGTAGTTTTACTGTCTATGAATATTTATTACTAGGTGAATAGTTAAAATTTAATTGATGCAACAATATGAGCCATATCTTAGGCCTTCAGCGCAAGGCTAAACCACTCAATAGTGTTTCAGAAGGAATAAACAAATGTTTAGTTCCAAGAGATGTGGATTCATATATATGTGAAAATGTTTATTGCTAAATAGTCTGGAGTGGTGGTGAACTCCATTTTTCTGACTTGATATGTCCATGGTAGGATTCCTACTAGAGTACATTCCTGGGCTTACACACACACACACACACACACACACACACACGCACGCACGCACGCACACTCTTCTTCACAAAGTAGAAGAAATGATTTGTAATCCATATGATGATGAGTGGAGAGAAATGACTGAGCATACTCAGCCCATTCCATTTCTGTCTTAGAGCACAGAACATTTTTGACAACTCTAGATCATGTGGCCGTTGTCCTTCCTTATGAATGGTGACTAAAGAGGCTTAGATGAAGCCAGAGACCCAGTGGGAGATGAAGGGAGTTCTTTACTAGGCAGTTAGGAAAGTTTTACTACATGGGTAAACCTTATAAATGAGGTCAACTTTGGAGCTGCTTTAAACTGAAATTCTTTAAGCATGTATTTTATATATATTTCCAAGAAAGTCTAAGTTTTATACAACAAGAAGGAAATGCATAAAAATGTTTGTCTCACTCAATGCAAAGACATTTTATTCTATACTAAAGTTTTCTAATCTTGCTTGTCCCAATGAAAGTCCTAGAATTGCTGGAATGATCTCCCCTAAAGGCATGTCATGGTAGATACAAGTTAGCTATGGAGAACTGTCACCAGGGAAATTTGGATAATATGATTTTTCCATCCCATTATACTATCAGCCATGTGTAAACATCTTTTTTTTTTTTTTTTTTTTTTTGTATTTCAGAGATTGCCAGGCAAGCACTTATTTCTACTGTAGGGAAGGGTGTACAGAGTGTTCAGGGTCTCCCTACTAGAATGGACTTTGTAGTGATCCACCTGTTTACAGCCTCCCAAGAGCTGCGATTACAGGTATGTGCCACCACGCCCAGTTTCAATTGCCATCTCAGTGCACCCAGGGGTAGGGTGGGCACAGCAGGCCTGGGATTGAAACCCTGGTCCCTGCGCCTGTTTGCAGGAGCTTTAACATCCTGTATCTTTTATTTTCCTTCATTTTGTTTTAAAAATATTTTCCTGGGGCTGGTGAGATGGCTCAGTGGTCTAAAGCAACTACTTAGACAAGCTTAGCAAAGCACAGGGACCACGGTTCAATCCCCCAGCACCACATGCCAGCCAACCCCGCCCCCTGGTGGGCTGAGCTGGCCACACACACACACACACACACACACACACACACACACAAATAAATAAATAAAATTTAAAAAAAAATAAATAAATAAAAATATTTTCCTTTTACATTTAAAAATTTTTTTTCTTAGTATACATCTGTCATACATGATGGTTACATTCATTGTAGGTTGTTATGAGCTGTTCAGGTCACCTTAGTAAATTGGTTCCCATGAGCTTCCTGGCTGGCTGACCCACTTGTTCATCTAGCCAAGGTTGTTAAAGTATAAGTCTTGCATACTGCTGACTCCAGATGAACAGCCACAGTTGCCCTGGATGTGGCATATAGGTGAGAAGTAGGGAAGATTTCTACCACAAGAAAAGGCAGAAGGCTCCAAGCCAAAATATTCACCCATGTCACAATACAAGAGTACTATAAATACAGTTAGTAACAATTATTATTCTAACTGTTGTGACAATTAGCTTAATGGTCAATTCATTTGGTTTAGGGACATGCCCAATGGAGCCCACTTCCAGATGTGTTTGAGTGGGTCATGCAGGTGCTACCTAGGGTCTCTAAATGGTCGCTTGCCCTTTGATCTCTGGCGTTGCTCCATTTCTCTGCTTTCCAGCCACCATAAATTCATCAGCTTTGTTATAACATGCACTTTTATCATGCTTCTGTCTTGGAGCCAGGCAACCATGGACTGAATTACTAGAAACCACAAACCAAACGGCAGCTCTCTCCTTTTAAAAGTTATGGGTGACAAGTATTGGACCTCAGCAAGGGGAACCTGGCTAATACAATAAGTGCCTCTAAATCATGTGAAATGTCTTCCTCCTTGTATTTCTACATGAAATTCCAGGAAGTATCATCTATCTCTGATCCTTCATGGAAATGTGCCTTATCCAGTCCTCCTTGTTGCTAAGCAGAAAGCGTAGCAGTGATGCCTTCTGGCTTCTTCACTTACTGTTCATCTTTCACTACTGGCTGGGATCACCTTGCACAGCTTGCTCATTTTATCTAAAAATATCTTGGGCTATTTTAGCTCTCTTGTTTTCAAAATTGTTGAAATAGGTACTTCTTAATTTTATGTCTGCCTTTAGGTTCATAGTACTCTCTTACACTCTTTAATAAATTTGCTTAAATTCTATTTACATTTTTTTCATTTGTGTATTTGGTAGAGGGTCTCTTCCCCAGTGCTGGGATTACAGGTGTGCGCCACCATGCCCAGACTCTGTCACTCGCTCAGTGTGCCCGGGGCAGGCCCAGCACAGCACGTGGGACAGGGGATCAAACCTGGTCCCTGTGCTTGCCAAAGCAGGTGCTTAGTCCACTAAGCTATCTCATAGACTCTCTATTTATATTTAAAAAGCCAAGCAAATTGAATGCATCAAAGTATACCAGGAATAGAGGCTTAGAAAAGAAAAATACATAACAAAGTGAAATTGACAGAAACATCTTGATTTTCAATTGTTGCCATGTTATAATATAACCAAGGTAGACTATAAATGTCTACAGAATGTTAAAATTTGCATCGTCTTCCTGAAAATAACACTTTTAAAGCTTTTCTGGGTCCTCTTGCTCTAAATCTCAAAACTAAGTATGCACACCAGAACAATTAGCAAAATAGCTTATCCACTGTGTTGTAGAGTTAGAAATCAAGCTCTAGTATTTTAAAAGTGAATTTGCATATTAAGTAAATTTTCAAGATTGTTTTTGCTGTACACATCATCTGTATAAAAGATTTTATAATATTATCTTTTATATGTAAAGAAAGCACACTTACTGAAGACTAGATACAGCATTACGGCAAAATTAAATGTTAAAAAGCCACTAAAACTCATCTTTCTTTTCTTAAAACATTAGAAATGTGCTACATCAGAGAAAAGAAAGGTCTAACAGGACACCTGACAGTAGAATAATTAATTTATAGCCATACCTAATGAAAAGAGCAAAGAAATGAAAAAATATCAAACCTCTCATGTCCAAGCTGACAAGATATATTTGCATAATAATAAACATTCTTTAGAGCAACTTCAAAGCTTAACATCCTAATGAGAACTAACATAACTTGGCTAATAAAGTTGCACAAAACTTCACATCATAAGATCTCAGGTAATCTATTTCCAAATATTCTTTCAAGTGCTCAAACTAAAAGCTCAGTAGCATTTGTAGTCACATTCCAACATTTAAACTCACGGGAATCAGTTCTCTGTTTGCACAAAAAGATCTGACTATCTTCAAAGGCATTCAATGATTATTCGTTTGTCATCTTACTTGTAGTTCAAAGAAAGAGCCCTGGAGATCGCCAACTTTTTAAATAATTTGAATTTTAAGCTATTGTTGTGATTGAAAGTTCTTTAAACCAACTCATCAGTGAACCTGCTAGGATTCCAATATTCCATTAAGGGGGCTTCCAGGGTAGCTCAGTTGTTTAAAGAGCCTGCTTGGGCAAACTCAGTCCAGTGCAGCAGACCGACCATAGTTCAATAGTTCAGTCTCCAACTCCAACTCTACAAGCCTCACCAGATGAGCCCTCTACACAGCCTGAGCTAGCAAAAAAAAAAAAAAAAAAAAAAAAAAAATTCTCCAATATTCCATTAAGATTCTGTACATTGAAAGTGACATAAAAATCAACCCAAACTAGTTCAGGTGAACTAGCTTATAGTTCAGGTGTAGT
>NW_004524580.1:15655503-15701306 GCF_000260255.1 Octodon degus
CTTCCAGGGTAGCTCAGTTGTTTAAAGAGCCTGCTTGGGCAAACTCAGTCCAGTGCAGCAGACCGACCATAGTTCAATAGTTCAGTCTCCAACTCTAACTCTACTAGCCTCAACAGATGAGCCCTCTAAACACCCAGAGCAAAAAAAAAAAAAAAAAAAAAAAAAAAAAAAAACCTTTCTCCAATATTCCATTAAGATTCTGTACATTGAAAGTGACATAAAAATCAACCCAAACTAGTTCAGGTGAACTAGCTTATAGTTCAGGTGTAGTTTCATACATGGTTTTGTCTAAGAGTGAAATTATATTAGACAGCCAGGCACACAGACAATCTGCAGCGATTCTAGACCGCTCATATACAGTATGTACACCCTGCCCAACACATCGGGATTTCTTGCTATAATCAAGACAGTGCTACTAAAACAGGCTACTAGAAATGGGAAAGGGAATCAAGGAGGTGGGGAAGGAAAAAGTACGGGGGCTTGAAAATAATTCAAGTATGTATCAAGATAGCAAAAGTGAACCCATCGCTCTGTATAATTTGTATGTACTCGTACAATATTTTTTTAAAAGAGACTCTTACAGAAATGAGCATGTAAACATCTCAAGGCAGGTCAGAAAGAAACAGTGCCTTCTGCACTGGCCTTATGGGTAACATTCTGGAGGAAACCTCTTGCTATCTTGTGAAGTACAAACTTAAATCTCTTGACAGACGTCAGCATCAACGAGCCAATCAGGTGAATGATTCTCCTTTGAAACAGATCCTTTCGCTTCAGTCTACCCTTCAGAGGACTCCAGCCCTCTCTGATGAAAGACCACAATATTAACCCCATGCTGGAGTCTCCAGGAAAAAACTTCCACTTTTTAACTCATTTCCACTAAACCAGTGAGATATAATAAACAGCTACTGTGTTTGAAACCATTCAGTTTTCAGACAATATGCAACAAGATACAACTAGTTCATTCTGCCACCAAGCATGAGTCTTTGGATATTTGTTGGCTCTGTGTTTTGAATTTGGCTCCAATCTCAGATCTCAAATAGTCTCAACATTTTTTTCTAGTAATTTGAGAATGATGAAATGTGAAGTTAGAGGAGTTATAAGTAACCAGAACATGGAAACCATCATCAGGATTTTGGCCTTTAGTATGATGGGAAATCACTGAGAGGATTTGAGAAGACGGTTTCTACGTACTTGCATTTCCAAGCATTGTCCAAGATTCTGTAGTGAGAAGTCTATTGCAGTCATTTAAGAAAAGGATAGTACATGAGTACATGAAGTGTGTAATGTACATAGCCCAAGCTCACTGTACAGCGGAATACTTTTTTAAGAGACTGTAGAAAATGCCTAGAGACAGCTTGTGAGAGGTAAGTTTAAGACAGACGAAGAGGAAAATAAAAGGTTAATCGTATCATACTATTGAAGAAAGCTCACAAGATGCACACACAGGTCCAACAGCATTTCTTGGAAGACACACAAGGCATACACACTCTTCAACAGCGCCAATTGTCGAATTCCTTGGAAGTGCACGCAGGGCAACAGTTACACCTGGCAAAATCTGTGAGACATGTGTTCCCAACACCAGTGCCACACAACAGGTTGAGTAATAACTTGTTGTTCAGCTCAACAGTTACTACAGAGAGAATAACAGTTAACACTTCACAGCAGTGGCATCATTATCTCTCTTTGTTCCGACAGCAATCCAAGGAATGGTGAATTTAGTGTAGAAGGCAGCTCCTGCTGGTGGCATCAGCCTTCCCAGGCTGTACCATGTTTAGAGAACACCTAGCCAGAGATTCCAGTCCCCATGTGCCTGGAGTGTGCCTAGGACTGGCACGAGCCTGGAAAATGCAAAAGAGTTGCTTCAGGACACGGCGCCAGAAGTGCTACTTTTTCTCAGGAGTGACACAAGGTGAGGGAACTAGAGATGGTAAGAAATGGTCAGAAGGACAGACCAGAGAGCTCAGCAGACTAAGTTCCTGTTTAGGCAAGTGCTAGGGGACTGGGCTTCAATCCCCATGCTGTGCTGCCCCGCTCCTGGGGTGCACTGAGACAGCAACTGAGACTGGATGTGGTGGTGTACGCCTGCAATCCCAGCACTTGGGAAGCTGAAAACAGGAAAATCACTACAAGTCTGATCTATGCAGTGAGACCTTTCAGACCCTGTACTAAATACAATTTGAAAAAAAAAAAAAATGAAACAAGACCGTATGCTAAAAATTAGAATCACACAATGCTTATTTGTGGTAGTTTTGTAAAATTAATCTCTAAATATCAGCTTCTTTATCTGGAAAGTTGATGTAATACAATCTTCCTCTCAGTTTGTTAAATAGTATTATATATAAAAGAAGATGGAAAAACATTGAATTATTCATATCTGAATCTCTAATAGCCACAAATTATTAGATGGCATATTTATGGATAGACATACCTAGGAGACAAGAAAAGAACTATCAGATTGTCGATCACTGAAAGATGAAGGTTTGGAAAAATGTTTAGAAAGTTCTATTTCGTGTGTTTTAATATATTTATACAAATTGAGTACATAGCAGAGCACTGCAAAGATGACAGAAAATTAGATTTTCAAATTTTCTCGAACATTTCCATTGGGCATGTTATAAATGAAAATTAGATTGTTCTATCTTTAAACCCATCAAAATAAATGTCATCTCCATAAGTTTTAATGACAACGGCTACATCAATGCTGATTGAAACTTCTAATCTTTGCTAGTATAATTCATAATTTTAACAAGATGTGAAGGTCAGTATTTGTCTGGAGAACCAAACAAAGCCCCTGAGGCAGAGGGTTGGTGGCTTAGCCTCAAGAATAAAAGCTGGGCCTTTAAGTAATTGTTAAAGGCTTTCAACAGGGGGGAGAATAGTGATACTAAAAATAATAACAATAATAGTAATAATAATAAGCTGAACTGGAGCTTAACACTGAACCTTCACTGTTTTCCAATATATTAACGTGCCAACAGTTTTAGGTTATTAAGCAGTAAATGTTTAGGAAAAATTAAACTAATTAGGAGTAAAAGCAATATATTGCAAATAAAAATCTTCTTGATAAGGGCCCATCAATTTATTATGTCCCACGGTGCTTGCAATGTTCTTCACAGAAATAGTGTGTAGGGAGTGAAGTTAGCAAGCAGTTTTAAGCTGCCCTCAAAAAGTTTTGGTCTTCTTATGTCAGCAAGCATAAACCCAATCCAGCTAGAAATGTACACCAAAAAAATACAAAACATAATTCAATGCACACTTACTTAAGAAACAAAAACACACATGAAAAATATGTAAAGCTACTTAATATCAGTGTCAAAAACTGGGCAAATAAAATGAAATACAAATAATATAATCTGAAATCAGAGATAGAAACTAGCATAACTAAATACAGGCAGTTATTTACTTTTATGTTTTTTAGCTCTTACTTTCCTGATGGATATAGTCCATCCTCTTCTGTGGTAGGATAATACTGTTAAGCCACACTGTAAATTTTCTTAAAGGTGTGTTCCCATAGCCAAATATTACAACATATACAGAGTCCTGAAATAATACTGAGTATTTTCAAGAACTGATAGTCTAGACAGGGGAAAGAGGCTGGCTGGCTGTCTAATCACCTCTTATGGCCTAGGGAAGATAAATGTAGGGACAAAAAGAGCTTCTGCTGGAATATCCATCTCTAAGTAAGCAGAAAGTTTTACAAGAAGTCATATGAAATACCAAGCATAAGATCCTTATATTGTGCAGGGACTGTAGCTCAGTGGAAGAGACTGCTTGGCAAACTCAAGGTCCCAAGTTTGATCCCTGGCATCACACAAAAAATACTGATAACTATATGTATAGCTATAGATATAGCTATCATCTATCTATCTGTCTATCTATCTATCCATGTCACATGGCTGAATTCATGTCCCTTCTTTATTAAGCACAGCCAACATGATTTCTGTTCCTTACCACTTAGATTCTCAACTTGAAAATCGCCAAGGTAAAAGTAACATTGACAATTACACAATTAAAATTAAATCTGTTATCTTACATGGTAGGTTGACAAAGTGAGAGAATAAAGCTAATAGAAATGCCATATGGGGCTGTTATTGAAATCCTTATTAATGTGTATAAAAATATATCATGCCTGGGGAGATAGCTCAGAGATGTAAGTGTCTGCCTGGCAAACTCAAGGTCCCAAGTTTGAGCCCCAGTACCCCCCCCCAAAAAAAAAGAAAAAAGAAAAAAGAAAGAAAGAAAGTATATCGTTAAGGTAATCTTAGTGATGAAGAATTCAGTAACTAATTCTAAGTAAAATATCTTTCTTTGTATTATACTACTCATAAAATACAGTTTTCATGTTTCCTGCATATTTTAACTTAAATAATTTACATTTTTAAAATGCTTTTATTCCAACAATGCAAACAAATGATGACAAAATAGAGTCTGTTTTCATTGCATCTAGTATGCTTCATTAATTGTGTGATACAGGAAAATATTTGATGCTTCGCCCTGTGTTATTCTCTAAAAACAAAAGTGGAAAAAACCTCTTTCTACCTCTTTACATTGTAGACTTTCACTGTAAAGTGACAGCTGAGTGACTGGATTTTCCCTAGAGATGGCCCAGAATACAGAGGTCACTTACCACATGCAGTTCTTAAGGACTTGAAATGCTCGTGTGGTAAGGATAAAAGGCACACAAGCTTTCAAAGAGTTAGTAGAAAATATAAATAATGTTGTGTTAGGTTTGAAATGATATTTGGATGAGTAAAGTATAATGTTAAATTGTTTTCCCTGTTTCGCTTTATTCTTTTAAGGTGACTACTAGAAATTTTCAAATTAAGCATGTGACTCACTTTTGTTACTCTTATTACAATTCTATCAGCAGCATTGCCTTAGAGGGTTTTTTCTCAACACTTTTTCAGGCATGACAGCTTTTCAGTATATTTCAACTTGAAAAGACAAAAAAAAAATTCATCTAACTATTAGGGAATGATATTTTCTTCTCTAGTTTTCTGAGGTGAGACTCTTTTGAGAATGCAGTGAAATAAAATCTATTTGCCGATCTGTTCCCTTAATTTGTTTAAGTCATTCGGCAACAAAAAGTAATACAACATTAACAGAAACGGCTTACTTAATCTACTGCTCCTAACGCAGTATCAGTTGATAATTACTTATGTATTCTACCAGTGTATCTACAAAAGATTTCCGTTGCTCAGTAGTCATGTGTCTCCATGATGTGCATTAGTCCTTCTTAATACAGTCATGACAGTAATTTCTGGCCTAAAAGCCCCAAGAGTCTGTGAATGTCCTTTCTTTCTCCCATCAACCAGTGTCCTATGAACCCCTGGAGCACACAGTGCTCCACAACCAGCCACCCCACCCATGGCAGGATTGTACTCTTTGTCAGCATCTGGGTGCCCTTTGCAAACCGGTGGCCGTGAGCTTACCACTTCTCCTGTATCCCTATGCCTATGTGTTTCTCACAATCAGATTTCCTGTAAAGTCTCAGCCTTCAACTCCAGCCCCTGAGTCTAAGCAGATGTCTTTTAATAGTTACTCTCTTGTTTCCTAATTCCAAAGTCCTGGAATTTGCACCAAAATATTCATCAACAAAAACTTCAGAAATGCATGTTTCCACTTTATATTTACTCTGTTAACTTTATAAGAATTCATTTACATAAACTGGAAATCTATTTATTTTCTTTTCAGTTGTTTAAATATGCTCTGCGACCTTTGTGCTGAACATTTGGCATGTAATTTTGTACAATGAAGTCCTTGGTTTATCTAACTCTCCTTTCACCATTTGCTCCTTTGAGTTGTCATATCAGCAGTTCCAGACAGAAAAAGAAACATGACACTATGTCATAACTAAGCAAAGGCAACGCTGCCATTCCAGGTGCATAAAACCTTTAAAGGGCAGGGCATAAACATTTACAAAAACACGGACTTCCTCAACAATGAGATATTCTGTCTCTGTCATGTTTGACCATAAAGTCCTGTGGCATTTTATCAGGATGTGTAACAACACTTAAAATGAGAAATAGAGTAAGCTTTTCCTTCATAAAAGGAAATATAAAAGATGAGCAAAACAAAAATATTTCACAAATTCACCCAATATTTCCAGACTCTTTTCATAAAGAATAAGGCATTGATTTTTTTTTAAATGAGCAACACAGAAAAAAATAGCCTGTCAGCTCTCAGCAGTATGTCCTACATCAATGCAAAACCATCCCCAAAAGTATAAAAAGCCAAAAGGACTTAAAAAAAAACCTCAGTGACTTTAAGAACACCAGAGAGCAACTGGGGAGGTTTAAGCTGTCTGAAGAAACTGAAAAGGAAAGACTTTTAGGTTGCAGAAATACATCAAAATTTTGAGATAATATATTTAATGAGTAAATATCAAAAATTAATTATATACTTAACATCTTTAAAAAATAAAGAGTACCTAACATAAATACTGTCACAAAACATCGAGGAAGGTATCATTTGTCTAATATTTTTGGACAAGGATAAAGGGATAGATCACTGAAGCATCGGCATTATGCGCACTAGGGCATTTTAAAATTTATTATCATACACTTATAAATAACTATAAAGTGAAATAATTAATAAGCAGAATAATTGTAGCTAATATTGTTGTCGGGATTCCATAAATTTTATATATGTTACATTCTGTATGTAAGATATCCACATTGTTCTTCAGAACTAAAGCATCATCCTAATTTTTTTTAAATGTATTTGGTTGTTACAGAGTCTCACTATGCAGCCCACACTTGTAGTGATCCTCCTGTTTCCAGCCTCCCCAGTGCAGGGATTACAGGTGTGCACCACCTCCCTGGGTCTTCATGATCAGATCAGTGCTCCAGAGGGTGCGACCAGCACGGCATGTGGTACTGAGGATCAAAGCCAGTCCCTGCACTTGCCTAGGCAGGCGCTTTAGTCCACTGAGCTATCTCGCTGGCCCCATCTAATTTTCTACATAAGGAGGCATAGAGCAGAGGGTACGTCCTTCTTCACCCCACACAACAAGTACCTGAACAC
This sequence comes from Octodon degus, assembly GCF_000260255.1. Classification (NCBI taxonomy): domain Eukaryota; kingdom Metazoa; phylum Chordata; class Mammalia; order Rodentia; family Octodontidae; genus Octodon; species Octodon degus. Next base: position 15,662,530 of record NW_004524580.1, read on the forward strand.
TTAGGAAATCAGGTGTTACAGCTCAAGATACTATGAACCATGACATATGGATGAATATAAAATTATTATACTTTAAATGTCATATCCTTGATGACCTAAAGCAAACTTAAAGTAATAAAGTATCAGAAAAATGATACTTGGGTTGTACAATCATATGGGCCAGCAAGATAGCTCAGTGGACTAAGCTTCTGCTTTGGTCCCATCCCTGGTCCCACATGCCTCACCAGCACCGTGAGATGGCCAGAGTCTGGGCATGGTAGTGCAGACCTGTAATCCCACGGCAGGGGAGACTAAAAACAGGAGGATCACTAAGAGTCTGAGCTGTGTAGTGGGACCCATACCAAATACATAAAATGAAAAAAAGTAGAATTATGCAATCATAGAAGTTTAGAAGTAGACATATCTCTTGAAATTATCTCACAAACTCCAATTATCCCACATACCCATGGAATTTAATGATTTAGGTCTAAAGCCACTGTGTTGGGAAATCATCATTCAAAAGTCAAGAAAGAGACATCCCTTAAAAGATTTAAATCAAAGGTTAAACCCCATAAACACCTCAGTGAAAGGTTCAGACATTAATCAGAAACAGAAACTCATTTTATTTAGTTTTTGTTTCCTCAAAATGGGCTTTTGTAACACATATTGGGATATGTCCTAGCTCTTGGGGCCTCCTTAGCCACTTTGCTGTTTTTTGATGTGTAAGCAGAATTCTTCTCCGATACCCAAGGCTTTTCAACTTCCAATGCACGAACCCAACATAATCTGTGGGGCTGCGTATTTGATGGATTTTATTCCTATGATTAAGTTAGATGATACAGCACAATCCTGAAATAGGGAGACTACCCAAGTGAGCCTAATTACACGAAACACTTTAAAAACCAAGAAATGTTTTCCAGTTGATTGCAGAAAAGGAATTAGAAAAGGCAGACTGAGAAGCTATTGATGTGCTTTTGATAGCTTTCAGACAGAGACCAGGCATCATGGGAAGCAAGCAGTCTACAGGAACTGGAAGTAGCACTTGCCTGACAGCTAGCAAGGAAGGGGTGATCCCAGTCCACAGCCACACAGTAGAGGACTTGTAGGTGCAAGAAAGATCTGCAAAGCAGATTTTCCCCAAAGCCTACAACCAAGAACTCACCCAGAGGAAATCACAATTTTAGCCTTATGATATTCTGATTAGAAAATCGATCCATCCATATGGGGATAAACTCCTAAGATACAACTTGGAGATAGAAAACAAAATACAATGATGGTTGATTCAAGTAACTTGCTTTATTGTATTTTATTACACAGCAAGTATAAGTGATGACTGCAGTGCTCATAAAATCTAATACAACTACCCAATGTATTCTCTGTAATATGATAATAATAAATATATGTGAATTGATCACTTGAGCAAAGAACTAGATGTCTAAATGGGAATCTACAGATCCTTCTCCTCTCTACTGGCCCAGATTTGTTATTAACCATAATTTTATTTGTGCTTTGTCAGACATCAACCCAGCCTGCTGCAGTTTGGATATGAATTGTACTCTAGAGACTTAGGCACTAAAGTCTTGAGCACATGGTGCTGTTGGAAGACAGTAGAAACTTTAATAGGTACTAGGGGAAGGTTTCATGTCGCTAGGGGCCTGGGGGGATTGTGGAACACTGCTCTTTACTTCTCTGTCTCAGCTGCTTCTCAGCTGCTGGGAGATGATAAGTTTTCTGCTTGATGAGATATTGTTGGCCAATAATCTCTAGTCTAGTAATTTTACCAGCAGAGGTTACACAGGCCTCCTACTTTTCCATCATAAAGTATATTTAGAACTAAATTTAATTTGTGCTCATACTTAACAGGAACATGCAGAAAATGCAGCTCTGATTGCAAAAATCTCTGTATATGTTTACTTGATGAGCTGAGCTCAACATTTCATTTTCTTTTTGATTCAACAGCCTCATATACTTTTACAATTAATTCTCTGCATTTTCTTCTGTTCCCACGGCTGATTTTTCTAGGTCAGTGGACTAGCTGTGGCACTGTGGGAGTAACCGGGACCAGTTTGTTGAGCTTACTACAGTAAAGAAAGGTTGTTAGGTGCTTTAAATTTTAGCTTATGTCTTAGAAAATGTAGCTTGTGGCCTCTCTGAATTTGCCTCTATAGTGTACAATAAATTAGTGAAGAGTTTTTAATTGGTAAAGATCTTTCTAAGAGGCTTCTTGAGCAAGTGAATTTGCTAGAAGTGACAAATATTTTCTGTAAAAAAAAGACATGAATATTTTAAGTTCTGTGAGCCACATGCTCTATATTACAGCTATGCATCTCCACAATGTAAAGCAAAAATAGTGATAGCCAATAAAAAACAAATGGGTGTGGCTGTGTTCCAAAGAAACTGTACAAGAACAGGTGTTGGAACAAATTTGGCAAATGGGTTGATGTGTGCCCAATCTCTGTTCCAGATTAATTAGGTACTTTATTTTGCTCCCTCCTGTTCCTACATACCATAAATTTAAAGGCCGGCAGAGGATACAGGACATAAACGAAGGGCAGTACTTGTATGCGCATCTCCAGTGGCACAAGCACAGATGTTCTCATCTTGAAGTTTTCTAGCTAACACAAAAACTATTAGTGCAAATTGTCCTTTTTTAAAGCCTATATAATAATAGGTCTTCCTTAGCAGAGTCTATATTTTTTCAGCTGCAAAAAGTGGAAGTTATCAACTACCAGTTGAATGAATATCTAAAAATAGACAGCAAGGGAAAAGTATGTCCAGTTTGGTAAGTGGATGAGATTTAGACATCATAGCAAATCTTACACTGGTCAGGTAATTGTTGGTCAGGAGCCCAGCAGGGATCAGGTGACAGTGTTGCTGGATAAATCCTCTCCAAGTGTTAAAAGATTGTTCACAAACTAACAGCAGTTCCTTGTGAGAGATGATCAAGTTAAGCTCACTGAGCAACATTTTTTTTTAAATTCTCAGCTATGGAATACAACACATGGAAAATCACTTCACGGTTTGCCTGCCTCTGTAAAGCTACTTACCATAGGGTGAACTGTGCCTTAATGGAAAACATTTTCCAATTAGCCTCTTTTTAATACTGGGAAAACATTCTTTGATATCAGAGATATACCTCCCCACATCTCCTTACCAATTTCTGCACCTTTTCCCTGAGAGACCCCTTTGAATTGTGAGCTCTTTTAGGAGAAAGATTTGCCTATAAATATTGTGTATATGTGTGATCTGATAAAGTGACTTACTACTTTGAGTATAAAAGCCCTGTTTTTTAAAATTACACAATCTTTCTTTTCATCTGAAAAAATTCAAGCTGTAAAGTTTTACTCTGAAGGACTTTTTTTTTCACTAGTAAGCTATGTAACTTTAGAAAACATGGTGACTTTCATTGCTCAGGTCCTTCAGATATAGAAGGATATTAGATAAGTCATATTTTAGGGATATGTTATAGGTTAGCATATTCATATTATTGGGATATAGAAGAACAAGCTTAAAATGGGCTGAGTCAAAAGAAGTCTTAATGGCTCCCAGATACATAAAATAGACAGTTCATATTTTCAAGCAACCCTGGAAAGCCATAAATATATGTTAAATTACAATGTGTAGAGACATCTCAGTCATTTTTCTCTTGCTGGGACAGACTACCTGACACCCAGAATTAAGGAATGTTTATTTACAGTTAGCAAAGGTTTCAGTCCATACTTGGTTGGTTTCAAAGCAGAGTGGCACATGGCAGAGAGCAAGTTCATGGTGGTAGAAAACAGCAAAGAGAAAAGGGAGACACAAACCATAACAAAAGAAAAGAAATAAAACAGCAAAAATATATACTAAATGTTATGCTGAAAATCATCTCTGTGAAAAATGAGGAAAGCCAACTGATCATTCTGTGGTTAGTACACAAGTGAAAGATGTGACTAGACTGATGTAAATAGTGTACTGAAAGGATGCTGCACCAGAGGTGGAGCTCAGCAGCACAGTACCTGCCTGCCACGTGCAAGGTCCTGAGTCGGATTTCTGGTACCAAAAAGAAAAAAGATGAAATAAAGAACAAAAAAAAGGACGTGAAAAAATTGATTATTTCAATGATGACAATTTCAGAGACAGCAAGAACTTTAAAAGTCTTCAAGACCAACTTCAGAGTTTATTCATTTGTCTGAATTCCTTTCAACAACAACAAATTTTTTTTTGAAACTCTTCATTGTGAAAGAGTATACTTACATCATGAACATTCTACTTTGAAAAGATTAGATAATTTACATAAAGTCTGTTAATTAATAGTTTAAGGTAGATAACAAGTTTTCTAATTTCCACTTCAGCACTTTCTGCTAATCAGTTAATTATTCCAGATAATTAAACTATCTATCTCTAACAGTTTACAATTATGTACTAGATATACAATAAATAAAACAAAAGAACAATTTAGTATATTGCCAGAGAAATAGATATGCCATGAAATCTCATTTTGAAAAAGATTATTTGAGAGAAAATAAAACACATTCCTCAGTTTAACCAGAACATCAATGTAATCAAACACCCATATCTGCTCTGGATTTCTGGGAACCTATCTATGTAAAATCTAAATTGTCCTGCCAATCACAGTTAGGATATAAACCACAGAAATCAATTCATGCCTTACCCACATTGCTGCCTATCTTGGAAAGGAGCCCTTCATCAATGTAATAGTAGAGAACTTTTCTCTTTGCTCATACCTACTCTTTGTGCAACAAAACTCAATCTTCCTGTGCTACAAATGCCACTTAGAATTAACTCTTTTCTCTGTTTTGTAACCAGCTCCTTTCTGCTTTTTTACTTAATTATTCGAACTACTCCATTTTATACAGCCATGTTCTCTTTAACCTGAGATTATGCTCCCATCTGGAGAATAAAGTTGTAGAAAGATATTCAAATTGAATTGATTTTATGAAATAAGTGATAAAGTAATGGTGGTTGCCTTGTAGTTTATTTAAAAAGGTAAAAAAATTAGTAAGGCTTAAAATAGATTCATTTAAATTATTTTTAATTGCTGTAAGAAATGCATAAGATTTGATTTTAGATCAGCAAATTTTCTAGATCGATAACCATCTCTATTTAAAAGTTTTCAATAGTATTAATAATTTCAGTGACAACACATTGATTTGCAGTGTTATTAAAGAGGAATGTCACCTTAAGGGATCAATTAAATAAAAAGTAATGTAGTTAGATCAAAAATTAACATTGATCATTGCTCTTTTTATACTAACAATGTGTAATTTCTTAAAAGCTTCAACGAATACTTTCTCCTTGATAAAGCCAGGCAGTGTTTTTGTTCTGATTTAACATGTAAAGAAATACTTCAAGTAACTTAATAAGGATTTAGCAACTGGAGGATACAAAAAATGATCTAATGAATTAAGAGAGCTCAGATAACCATAAAAATTGGAATTCAGACATAAATACTACGATTTTAATTCTACCATTGTTTTCATTGTGTTAAGCTGCTTTATGGCCAGAGGTTTCAATGACTTGTTTCATTGGCCCTGAAAAATATTACATCAGGAATAAAACATTTGCACACATGATTATATATTATTACATTTCTAGAGAGAAGAAAAAAGAACTTTATTATTGAAAGTGTTTAATCCCTTTATGAGAGGAGATTGTCAAACCTAGTGATGATTAATCTTTTTTATATCTATGATGATCTATTTTTTAAGAAATACTCCAAAATTAAAGTATAATTGCCATCAACAGAGTATGCAATTTTATAGACTTTGTTCCCCTTGTTTTCCATGTTTGCTATGCACGATGTTTACATTTCTTGTGTGGAGTTGGTACACGTACATAACACATCTTATTCCTCTTTGTCATCCTTTGTCCCTTACCTGCCTCCCTCTATCCCCCTTCTCTTGATATCCTTCTCCTTCAAGAATTGGTTATCTCCCTTCTTTTCTTATCTAATAATTTTCAAATTCCAATTTACAGTTCATGATCCACAGAAAATGGCCTCCTGGTTGGTTTGCCACTCTCAATCTACTTCATTTAGGGTAAGTTCTGCTTTATTCCAAGTAATTTTTTTCACTGAAACGTATTTTTATGTTAAGAAAATATTCTCTAATATCAGAGAAATATCTGCACAAGTCGTTACTTCCTTTTCCCTAAGAAATATGTGTACAAGTCTTTACTCTTTGAACTGCAAGCATTTTTGAGAGGCTGGAAGGTCCTTGAGCACAACATATTTCATATGATCAAATTAGATATCTCTTGCTTTGAGCATAAAAGCGCTCTTTCTAAAACTGCTAAGTCATTCTTTTCATTTGAAACATCCCAGAAATACACCATTTACAGAAGCAGCTTCAAAGGCACATGGCTATGAAAGAGATGTTTACATTTCCTTCACAATTCAAACTCTCAAGTGTACTTTCATTTTATGCTTTTGCTAACATTTCTTAATTTTTTTAACTGTTTTGATGAGAATTGCACTTACAACAGTAGAATATGATGCTTTTAAAGCAAAAAACCCTATATAGTACCATATAGCCACATCAAATTTTAAAAAAAAGAGGCACTGTTAAAATAAATCAATAACTTTTTAAGATGTATGTAGAAAGTTAGTTACAAAAAGCTTCTGTATGGTGTATATGTATAAGAGTGTGTTTCTGAAGAGACTTCGATTAATGAACGCTTTGTCACTCTATTTGGAATACATTATTTCTAAATGTGATTTCCATATGTCTAGTAAGAAACTCACATGAATGACTTGTCAATAAGAAAGAGAACAGATGTTGGAATAGAAGTCAAACCAACAAGACTTTATTGAAGTTTGTTATACGCCAATAGTTTCAAGTCAGTATTTATTCACTCAGCCAATATTTATTGGAAACAAGTTATGTGTCACATAATAAAATAATAAAGTCTACATTGATAGATGAAGGAAAGGCATTTTGGTATCTTTTTTGACAAAATGTACAGGTCTCTATTAGTAAAGATGCACAAATAAGAGTATAATCGTAGCTTGATAAGGTCATAAGAAGATAGCTTCAGGATGTATATAACCAGACAATGGTGCTACAAAAGCGAGATTAGAAGAGGTAGAGAAATCTATAAATAAGTTAAATAACTAAGAAGGGGGGAGATTTAGGTACAAAAGAGAAAAAAAAGTCACAGTTTTATAAACGCATAGGATAAAGTATTGTTCAGAGAATCATAAACTTATTATTACAGCATGGGACAGGTTCTTGGACAGAGGTTGCTACTAAATGGTTTTGATTGAAGGAAACCGCTACAAAGCAGTCCTGAGTGGGACTTAAGTTAACCAATTGGCATGCCATGTTTATTTGTGAGTCTGTCCAAGGCCTAGGCTTCTTTTCTGAAGATGGGCAGTGGACTCGTAGTTAGTGAACTTCTGTCAGTTATTGGTCTCTACTGAGGCCTGCAATAGTAGAGGAAGCCACAAGCCTCAAAGGGTAAGAAAAGGTCATAGCCAAGATCACCTGGATCCAAGCTCAACTAGATAAAGATCGTAGCCTCGGACATCTCACTCTTGAGTGGATTAACTTAATACCTTACTTGGAGAAGTCTCTGAGGGATTCCCATCTTTCTTGAGCATTCCCTTCCCTTGTTCTGATAACTAAATAAATGCAGGCCACCCAGAGAAGGTCTTAGTCTTATCTCTGAGAGCCTCTTGAATTTTATGAGGACAGTTTCTGCTCTGAAATCATTCCATTTGACTGTTTTATCTAGTCTTTGCCTTAAACTTCTTTAGGAGATTGCAGACTGATCAGGGATATCATTAACACAATATTTGACTAAAGAGAAGAAAATATTTGAGAATCTTATCAGGAGCAGCCAGTGATATTAATTAATATAATGTAAAAATGATAAAGAAAAAAAAGAAACTTACCTTATAAGGGGAAAATAAAAGATAGGAAATAACTGAATTTTAAAAGTGGAGTGTTTTAACTTAAATATTTATAGGCTTTTAGATTTGGAGTAAGAAAGAATTTCATTTTTATTTATATGTAATTTTTAAAGAAAATAATTAAAACTGTAGAAAATGACATAGCAGTTTAAAATTCTTAAAAATGCCTCACCTACAAAAAAAATTGCAAAAGACAGAATAAAATGTTTGAAGATTTCTATTATTTATCTTTCCCATCTCAGAGACAAAGTACCCAAAAACCAAAATTTAAAGAAGTTTTGGGTCATGGCTTTTCAACGTTTTGTCTATGTCTGTTGGCACAAAGATAGAAATGGCAGAGGTATGCTGCTCAATCCAGGACGACCACGAAGGGGAAGAGAAGGGAGGAGTTAAGGACACACCACACTCCAGTGAGCACTTCCTCTGAGCAGCCCCACCAAGCAGTAGCACTCAGGAGAGAACTAATCTGATGGCTGTAGTGCTCCATAGCAGAAAGAAGACAAAAAGTATGAAATGGAAACTGAGAAATATAAAGTTAACCTATATACACAGAAATGACAGACTTTTAAAATTGAAATACAAAATAAAACATAAATTGTGTCGAGCTTTACATTCATTAAAGTGGTGAATAGTTGTTGCACACATAGTGTCAAGAGACGTGAAGCATGACTGTTAGTTCTGATATGTCAACTTGACTGGGGTAAGAAATGCCTCCGAGATGAGTCAAGTACTGTCCTGGGTACACGTGTGGGGTGCTCTCCAAGGTGACTGGCATAGAGACCAGCACAATGCAGGGAGAAGATCTTTACTGACTGTAGGTGAACTGTAGGTTCACCAACCCATGAGCATCAGACTCAAACATCTTGACCCTTCTCAGAAAAACTCATAACGGCTACTCTAGAGGGAACTAGTAGGCCCTCCATCAAGAAATGATACTGCAATGCTGATTCCTTATGTTCTGTGGAATTGTTCTGGTCCAGATTCTTAGGCTGAGCAGCTACTGGACCCTCTTGGTCTCCAGCCAGCAGATGATCATTAGGAAATCTTCCTCCTCTAGTCCTATCCTTACCAATGAATAGATATACCCATATATCTATTCTATCATATACATTCTATTATATACATTCTATTATATACATATGAAACTTCATAAATTACTTATAGAACTAAGAAATAGTCATTTTGACATTAATTTTCCATATTTTAGTCAAATATATCATGCTTCAATAAAGCCCAGACTCTCCTATGTATGTATAGTGGAGTAATTCTTCCAGATATGTGGAGGAGATACACGTCTTCACAAAGTGGTCATGATCTAGACCATCCTTGCATGCCATTAGAGGAGTGAATTCATGCTGTATCATCAGGCTCCAGAAAAAAATACATCAATAGTGCAAACTCTAAAAACAGAAGCAACCTAAAAATGCTGTGAAAAATTAAGGAATAAATCAGTAGATATGATGCAATGCCCTTACACATACTGAAAACTCATATAAATCAAAATCATATACATTATAATCATATGTATTGCTATGTATCCAGTGAAATAGAAGAAGCAGTTTAGAGTATCAATGTTAAAGAGGAAAATAGCTTAGTACAAGAAAGTAACCTGGCATGTACCTACAGTAATAGTTCAGCATTTGACCACCCCCAAATTTCAATGTCTGAACCCAATCTAAGTCCATGCTGGCTTAGAAAACAGAGATCTGAACACATTCATGAAGTCTGCTAAAAGTCTGTTGATGCTTCACAGCAGCTGGCCTCCAGGAGGGAGTGGAAGGAGGCAGCCTGCTTCTGTTTTGTGGCCCTTGTTCTAAACAGATACATCCACAATTTATGTGATAGCGAAGCGAAGCCCGGAGATGCAAATGCCAGCTCTTAAATGCATGCATCTCTTCTGTTCTAGGACCATTAATCAAACCACTCACATGGCCAGTTACCAACAATGCAAGAAAATTATAGGTTTTGTGTGACTAAAAAGAGAGGACAAGCATAAATACAGTACTGGGGAATATAAGATACATATCTCCTTTATCTCTACATTTGGTAGTGTGAAATAGACAAATTAACGATTTGAAAATTAGTGAATACTGACTTGTACTGTCTTTTCCAAAGGAAATCCTTAGCATAAATATCTAAGTTTATTATATATATATATATATATATATATATATATATATAATTTTTTTCCGTACTGGGGATTGAACTCAGGACCTTGGGCTTGCCAGGCAGGCGTTTATTCTACTGAGCTATCTCCCCAGCCCCATAAATTAGTTTTAGTATGGCTACTAATAAATGAATACATTTCTTTGAGCCACCATCCCTTTATCCTGAATATAATAGCTGATATTATAAATGTTCTAAATATTTATAGCTCTTTTTATTTCACTAATACTTTGTTTATTCTTTGAACCAACTTCTAAACTTCTGTTCCATTCTCCTACTTTACAACTATGCACATTAATAAAGATTAAGTAGTTTTGAAGAAACACAGTTATGAAAATAGAGGAGCCAATAGTAGAACCCCGTCCTGGCATGAAACTTTCTTCTTCTATGTCACTTGCATTCTGTTTCCATATAATCAAATGAAATATCAATAATGAAGTTTTAAAAAGTAATTTAGAGCAGGGATCCCCAACCCCTGAGTAACAGACCAGTGAAGTTCATGACCAGTTAGTAACTGGGCAAGAAGTGAGCCAGCAAAGGTATATTTGTGTTTGCAGCCCCTCTCCTTAGCTGTATCACTGCCCGAGTTCTCCTCCTGTCGGATCAGGAGCAGCACTGGATTCTCATAGAACCACGAGCTCCACCAGGAAGTGAGCGCAGGAGGGATCTAGGTTGTGCGCTCCATATGGGAGTCAATGCCTGGTGACCTAAGGCGAGGCTTAGGCAGCAATGCTAACACTAAGGAACAGTGACAAATAGAGACTAACACTTCCAAAGACGTTTGAGTACACAGAGACAGCAAATAAGTTGCTTAAATACTCATGGCAAAGTCCTATTAATGAGTGGCAAGTGACATTTAAACTGCATCTGGTGGCAGGCTAGATAGTGACAAGTGAGTTGATAATACAGTACTTTAATTGCATAACTGTATCTGGCAAAGAGCTAAGTGTCAGAATCTAGCACAATGCAGTCTGCGCGTGGCCCACCCACTATTTTATTTAACATTTCTCTCTGTGGCTGTTTCTCATGCTATGCATTTGTCTCAGTCAGCTTGGAAAGCATCTTAGTGATTTTCTTGTTGCTGAGACAAAATACTAAACAACCCTAAATTAAAGGAGAACAGGTCTACTTTAGCTCGCAGTATGTAGAAAATGAGCCCATGGTTTGGCTGGCTCCAAGACAGGGCAGGAGAAGTGGGGCATTGCAGAGCAAAGTCTTCGTTGGACTTTCCCTTTTATTCCATGCAGGCTACAAACCTACTGCTTGTACTAGTCCCACCCTAGGTGGAATTCCTGCCATCAACAAATGTTTTTAAGCCGCACCCAGAACTATGCCAAACAAATCAACAGACCAGCCCAGTGTCACACATTCATGGTTCAGCGTCACACATCCGTGATCCAGTCATTCCAAAATGGCCCCTAGAAGTGCATGGGGTTTGGGGGTGGAACTGGGTATGAGCCATAGCAGGAAGCTACAAACTAACCTTAGCCCAAATGAGTAAAAATCAAATATCACCTTAAAAGAGAAAAAAACACAATGATAAGACTCAGGCTACAAGACTGCCAAGAAAAACAAAGGTTTCATTTATAAGAAAATACCAGACTGGGCATGATGGCATGCACCTGTAATCCCAGCTCTTGGGAGACTGTAAACAGGTAGATCACTATGAGTCTCATCTAGTAGTGAGATCCTGAACACCCTGTAGATCTTTTTCTAAAATACAAAGAAAAAAAACAAGAAAATACCAAGAGTCCTACTTAAATTATGAGTTTATTACAATGGGTGATTTGTACTCTCTAACTCCCCTTTTCATACATGATCAACAGTTACCCAGTGAAGCCATGAAAGCTCCAAAACTGTTTTCCCATATGGAGACCAAACACCCTGCAGTAAAAGTCAACACTTTAAAGTTTAAAAAACAAATAAAAGTAAGGAAGAGAAGTCATCATTCAAGGCCAATACTTCATGAAATATTTCTGGACTGAAAGCATTGTTCTTCACCAATAGCAGTGCTAAGGCTAAGATGACCTTCTGGTGAAGAGGGGAGATAGATCAGTAGAATAAGCGCTTGCCTGGCAAGCGCGAGGGTCTGAGTTCAATCCCTGGTTCCACCAAAAAAAATCATTTCTAATATCTGTGCCTGCTTCTGCCTGCTACTCAAGACATCCGTTATAAAATTTAGGAGACACCACAGTTCAGAAAGCAGCACATGTGCTTCTTTTGGTTAATGCCATAGGGAGGTGAATTGATGAAACTGAAGAGGATATTTGAGGCACAGATATTAAAAATGATTTTTTTTTTGGTGGAACCAGGGATTGAACTCAGACCCTCGCGCTTGCCAGGCAAGCGCTTATTCTACTGATCTATCTCCACGGCACCCCCCGCAAAAAGATGATTAATGAGCTGTCATGGCACACAACACAGGCTGAGGAACCTACCAACATTGACAACAAAGGAGCAATGCTTGTTTTGTGCAATATTGTTTTAGGAAGATGTGCCTCAGTATATGTTATGTACTTTGCTAGCAACCATGAATGACAAATTATTCAAGTCCTTGTGTAATTTCATCATCAGGAAAGCTGATTTGCTCATTTTGGGTCTGTATGTGCGCAGATGGAGTGGCTGAAGCGCCTTTCCAGTTCTGTTACTCAGTTCAAAGACATCATTTCTGAATATAAGTGCATATCAGGGAGCCCTGCAGTGAGCCTTCCCTCTCCTACAATGTGTTAGTGCACACAGTAAGGGAGAAAGAGCAAGAGGGCAATAGCAAACAGCAGGGATCTGGGAGGACCAGTTGCTTGCAAAGAACAAAAGGCCATGAGGCAGCCAGAACTTTGGTATTTATTGATTGAAGAACATAGTGAAGGGCAGCTGTCATCTTAAGCTAATGAGGAGCTTGCCCTGGAGTGTCTTAAGTGTTCATAATCTTAGTGCTAGCGGTAGTGGTCTTCATCTTTGTCTTGATCCTGGTTGGAGGAGGGGAAAACCCCTCTATGAGATAATGGGAAATCTCAAAAGGCTGATACAAATAATTCCAAGCCTTTGTTCATCCCTTAAAGAAGTATGTAAAACTAGCCATTGTGAATTTGTGGTCCCCAATAAATGTATACACTATGTCATGCTAGAAAAATGTGGGCTAGTCTAAAAATGTCACCTGAACTTAACAGTGCTTTGTGGGATGCAATTAAAATTAATGGCCATATTAAAAGACAGGGCCTTAACTCGCATCTTTACTCACAGCTCTATGGGCAGATGGACACAGAGCACAAGTGCTCTTACACACAGAAGTGAGGTGGCTTCCTAAACATAGATCACAGGCCAGAGCTTTTGAATTACAGAAGCAATTCTGGAAATTTCTTTTAGAAAGGCAATCACCACTGGCAGCACATTTCAGTGGCACAAAGTGGGTCACAAAACATACTTATGCATGTAGCATACTCAGCCTGCACAGCAAACTTAATCTCTCACTTTCGCACAACAGACAGCTGTTTTCAAGCCAGCAGAAAAAGTGCCTGATTTTAAAACAAACTAGAATCATGGGAGAGATGCCAAACACTTTCTTTCTTTCTTTCTTTCTTTCTTTCTTTCTTTCTTTCTTTCTTTCTGTCTGTCTGTCTGTCTGTCTTTCTTTCTTTCTTTCTTTCTTTCTTTCTTTCTTTCTTTCTTTCTTTCTTTATTTTTGTGGTACCGGGGATTGAACTCAAGACCCTGTGCTTACCAGGCAAGCACTTATTCTACTGAGCTATCTCCCCAGCCCTGTTTTGTTTTTTTAAGTCTTAGAAGAAATTTGAAAGACACTGATCCAAGACCTTCTTTCTCCTATCGGGCACGTGATTGGCCATTTCAGCTTTCAAAAGCAGTTTGACTATTATTTTCCAACTACAAAAATTCCCCAATTGGGCAGAGATGGATCCATGAGGCATTTGTTAACAAATCAGGTATATCAACCGTGTTTGTGCTAGAAAAGGATCAACTAGTTACAAGCACCAATGACAGAGAAATAGATTGCACGTTTAAGACAACTACACATCTCCACATGTTCTGGATGAAAATCAAAGCTGAATATCCTGAGACTGTCACCAAACTACTGAAAAGTCAACCTCTTATCTGTGATGCAGCGTTCTCTGCAGTGACCACACCAAAATGAGACTGCTGAGTACACAACAACACACTGCAGTGGTCACTGTCTGCCACCACCCTCCGATGGACCACATAGTTGCAAGAAGACAAGCTCAGAGCCCCCAACTGATTCTGCACTGTGGTGAGTTGCATAACTACTTCACTGTATAGTCATATAATAATAATAGAAACACAGTGCAAGGTGCAGATGTGCTTGAATCATTCTCAAACCATCCTTGCCCACCTGGGTTGATGGAAAAAGTTGTATGCACAAAACATGCCCTACAGAAAAACAGATGGCTCACACAAATAGACAAATACTGTAGTTTCCTCATATCCTTTGGTTCTCACTCATCCCTCTGCTTGAGAAACAATCAGTAGTGTAGGGTGTGTTGTTTCTTGCCAAGTCTTTATTTTTTATATTTCCCATTATGGGTTTAGAATGCTCTCATCCTTTTGAACAAAGCATATTGATGGATTCTAATATAAAAGAAATTAAGGAATAGAGAATCATAAAAGTATAATTGTACTATGGGAGCTCCATAGGTATTGGTATGGAAATGATCTTGTGTGCAAAAAGATAAATTTACCTGAATATCATTTAAATCTCATCTTTAGTGTATGAAAATCCTTGTCTTCTTTTAAATTACAGCAGGAAGCTTGTAAATTGGTGATATGAAAATATGAGTATTTCATCTATAATTATATTATTTTTTATTTGATCAGTAAGAAATTCATTTATTGTCAAATGATGTATTTCTCAGTTTTTTTTCACTTTCACTCAATAGTTTTGGACTGGGGAGATAGCTTTGTGGTCTAACTACTTGCCCTGCAAGCTCAAGGACCTGGGTTTGATCCCAGGACCGCATGCTGTGCTGGTCCCAGAATCCCTGGGCATGATGTGCTGGCCACTGAAACCAGGCATGGTGGCCTATGCATGTAATCCCAGTGCTGGGGAGGCTGAGACAGGAGGTTCACCAGGAGTCCAAGCTGCTTAGGGAGGCCCTATACCAAATAAATAAATAAACAAACAAATAAAAGATTTGTAAAAATCAATTGTTTTGCTGCTTCCTCACCCTCACACCTCTTTCTCTCTTAATCTCATGGAAGAGTCTTTTTCACATGGGAATGTATTACTCAAAACTTGATTATTGCAACTCATTTTTTTCTACCTATTTCACTAAGAATATTACTGGAGTTCTGCTTCCTAAAATCCTTTAACTCCAGAAGCTGAATTTAACAGGAATCCCACAAGCCTTCCTGATCTCTGCACTTTCCCCTTTCTTAGTGATGTTTACTTCAAAATGAAATAATTCTTATCTGAAATCATATCTTTTTTGTAATCTCTTGCTAGCAGCAGCCAATGTTAGCTAACAAAGACTACTACGGTCTGCCTCTTTTACAACACTTTGTCCCCTTTAGGTTCATTAGGCACACACTGCCTTCAAAGTCTGCCCAGGCTACAGATTCCCCCTACCACCACCATCACTGGCTTTGTTGTTTTCCAACTTGCTTTACTTCTTGTTCTTTGCTGATTGCTGCTCAATTGCTAAGATGTGGCCACATATTTGACACTCTTTATGGAAGTGCTCCATTATTCAATTTTTGTATTGGTTATAATAATATTACTGTATCAAATACATCTGAAATATTAATGACTTGATACAAGATTATTACATTTTTTTAAGGTATAGGGTCTTATTATACATTTCAGAGTCATAGTGATCCTCCTGTCTCAACATCTCCAGCACTGGGATTGCAGGCATGCACCGCCAGGCCCAGTTTTGGTGGCCAGCACATCATGGTCAGGCTTATTGGGGTCAGCACAGCATGCGGTACCATGGATAAAACGTGGGTCCTTGTGCTTGCCAAGCAAGTGCTTAGACTGCTAAGCTATCTCCCCAGCCCCTGTAAGTACATTTCTTATTCATGAAACAATCTAATGTTCAAGTTTAAGAGAATATGATTCTGTCGTGGACTCAAAATTGAACAATATCATATTTAATAATGACCAACATTATCCTGAATACTAGCATCTGCACAAGAGAGAAAAGAGATAATTTGGAGAAAGTACATTCACCTTACCCACTTTGGTCTCAGCATGACACACAACATTTTTTTGCAGCTTCCTTTTGCAAGGCCAAGATGCAGGCCTTATCTACATTTGAAAGTATTGAGAAATGTAATCACCACACGGGTTGATAATATCAAATAATCACACTATGGCGAGAACAAATATTTTCATTAGATTGCCAGCCATTATGGCTACACAAAGACCATCATACATTTTCTTCTCAGACAAGTAGCTATTTCAGCCAGGTTATTTGTCGTGTAGCTTTTATTTAATCTAGCACACATTCACACTTGTGTCTCTGTTTGCCAAGACCACATTCCTTTACTCCATTGTGATTTATTCAGTTGTTATCCTCTTTCATTCTCTTAGGAGACTTAAGTGAATAGGAATACCTACATCTAATCATGGTCTCTGGAGCAAGGACCAAGACACCATATTTAGGGAAATA
The DNA here is from genome assembly GCF_000260255.1 of Octodon degus. NCBI lineage: Eukaryota > Metazoa > Chordata > Mammalia > Rodentia > Octodontidae > Octodon > Octodon degus. The sequence continues at coordinate 15,679,231 of NW_004524580.1, forward strand.
CACCCAGGCAGTTCTCAATGGCTATCATCTAAGAGGACTTTGACCAGTGTTGGGGAAAAATCAGAATTTGTGTATTTGCATGCCTCCTGAACAAATCATTGAGAGTCTATATTCTGACACTGCAAGTTTTTGTTGAGGGTTTCATTCACTCCACCTATCAGTCTACTGAAACTTCATTTGCTTCTCTGTTAGAACCAGCAACAAGTGGATGTGAGGATCTGTAGAAAACAATCACCACTTTGGTGCTGGGTTAAGCTCCTGGAAACTTGATGTGTCACATCGTGGAACTAGTCTGGAAACCTACAGATTACTTTATAGGATTTAAAGATTCTTTCACTGCAGGAAACAATTCAGTCACACTTAAGAGAGGACAGGCAGAATTCTCTGTTATTTACAATCCAAAAGAGAGAAAGATAAAACAAGAGATAGTGCACACTGTCTGAGGACCGGGCTGCACATGAATGTCAATAGGAAGAGGAACCACAGGTCTCAGGCTCCCTGTTCCCTAATTTGATTACTCTTGGGGGCTCCCAGGAATAGGGAGGGGTTTTCTCTGGTTGTCTGCTACTGGTCCTATGGGCCCCATCAGAGCAAGCGCATTGTGGGAGAAGCCTACATGAGTCCAATAAAAGAGGAAGTTTGCTATGAATATAATCAGCTGCTAAGGAAGGAGAAGTAATGGGTTTCTAGCCAGAAACTCAAAACTGGGTCACATCAGCATTTCTTGTCCTCCAAGCAGCTACTTTGAAAACATTGTACAATGGGTTGCCCATTGTTGATCTCCAATTTTGGTTTGAAATTTTATACCAGTTTATTTTTCTTTTCTTTAAAATAAAAAAATCTTTAAAAACAAACAAAAAGCTGTATTATCAATTGAATATTTGCTATCTTAACAGTAGCTCTGATTCAATTTCAGTTAGTTGGCATAGCTGAGTGGCATGAACGACAGAACAAGCTCCAAGAGAGTAAGTGTAAGTTGTTCTAAATAATATAGAAAGCATTTCATTAAGAAGATAAGAAATTAAAAACAAATACAAGTATAAGGAATTTTTTATAAGCCAGTTATCCACTTTGCCATTTATATGGCACTAGCCAAGAAAACAACTCTTAAATTTCTGAGGTCCCTAACAATGTCTTGGTATAGTTATGAGGTGTGCTAAAGGCATAAATTGTATTTTTAGGACAATATTATTTTGATGTTGCCCTTGGGTCACACATGCAGGTCTACCAGTTACAATCATGGAGGATGTGAATCGGCGGTTCAGTAGGACTAGTGCTGTTTGTTTGCAACCAAATAATTGTGGTGGCCCTGGTCAGAGATTTAGGTGGTAGGTCATCGTGGATGCAGCAAAGGTGAAATAAAATACTGAAGAGTCAGTGAGTCATCCCGGAGGAGCCATGGAGTGGGCCAGTATGAATCAGAGGCCCTATAGAAAGCAACAATCTCTATGAATCTTTATGGTGACACAAATAGAAGTACTCTCTGCAAGACTATCTTGTAAATGTACAACTATCTTCAAAATCAAGAGTCTACATTTAACAAAGGAGTGTACATTTTGGCAGAAAACAAGAAATACACCAGAGCTAAGCAGACTGAGAGTTCAGGACACATAATGGAATCTTTCACATCAAAGGAAGGAAAACAATAAATATCTCACAGCAAAATTGTCCAGTGCCGTAGGTGAGGCAGCACACAGGTATGTCTAAGTCAAGGGTCTAAATGTGGATCATGAAGCATTGTCCAAAGTAGGGATCAAAGTCATCCTTCAATAGTAAGGTCTTAGGATGGGATGATGTTATTGGTGATATGGGACAAGATCTCCCCTGCCAAGTGGATACCCAAGTAGGGCAATGTGGATCACTGTTTTATAATTCTGTAGAGTTATAACAAAGTGGTGTCACTTACAAAATATAAGGGCAAGCCTGGGTCTGGTAGCTTGACTTGCAACTAACTTTAAAATAAAGAGATTTTGCATCTAGCAAAGGTCATAGCAACACATGGTACAGTGCCAGAGCTGGATCAAAGCACCAGAATTAGAAGAGTGCAATAAAATTTCAATTAAGGGAGGCCAGATTTAAAAGCTATCATTTCAAGGTGTTTCATAGGTAAGCATCAGGAGGAGCTCCTCTTAAGTAGGTTATAAATCATGTTTCCTGATTTTGTTTCTGGTGTTAGCAAAGTGCCAGGTTGTGTAAACTCTTACCAAGGTCAGAGTTTTAGCATTAGTTTGTAGGCAGATGATCTGATTTAGCCACTTACCACATTTCTTTTATCTCAGTTATTGGGTCAGTGTGTGATAGTGATGCTGGTGGGGTCTCTGGACCAGAGAGCTTGCATTCGCCATCCACGATGGCACACAGCTTTGTTGAAACAATGGGCTGTTTGGAAATGTCTGGCCTGCAGATCACAAACCAAAGTAACACAATGAGCAGTACCCTCCAAATGAGGAGTGTGCAGCACCCAAAATCTAAAAGACTCATAATGAGCTGTGTCTCTGTGTTCAAGGAAAGGCAGCAACAACTTAACTTTCACCTTAGAAATTATATCTTGACATGCTCTACATTGCTACACCACTAGAACATTCACCCAGCTAGAAGGCTAATAACTTTACATCCCTCTACCTACCATATAGACGTGCTGTGCTCAAGTCTAGAAATGAGTTTAATTCTTACAAATATAATGTCATCAATGCATTGATGCAAGGATGATATCTTTTGGAAAGGAAGTAAAACAAAAGACTTGAAAACTAAATTATGGCATTCACTGCAGAGGTGCTGCACATGGAGGTAAGACTGTGAGTGTGTATGGCTGACCTTGCCAGTTGAAAATTTACTGCTTGTGGTGAGATTTTAGGATAATTATGTAGAAAAAGAATACAGTTTTAGAATAATATTGCCCACCAAGTTCCAGGAGATTGGTTACTTTGCTTAAGAAATGAAGCCACATTTGATAAAGAAGTTGCAATCTTAATCATTTACCTGAGTAAATTTAAAGTAATCCCCAGTCTTTTTCTAAGATCCATCTGTCATCTGATCAAGAAAAAGGGTATTTGAGAGGAATTTTCACTCAGCATCCTCAAATCATTAATAACAACACCATTCTCTAGGAATATAATATTTCTCTCTGAAGTACTGTTTTCCCTGAGCAGAGGCATTTCTAGTTACGTATTCTGGGCCATTCATTTCATACATAAGGTTAGAGAAGCTCTGTGAGGATTCTGTAAAATTCTGGGCTTGTCTATTTCAATTATTAACTGGGAAAGAACCACAGGATGGGATTCAAAACCTGCTGGGCCAACCATGTGATGATGTGCTGACTGTGACATGACTAGCCTTAGGTGAAACTGCATTGATCACCTGACCTGCATACGCCCGGTGGGCCCCAGTAATATTCTGAGTCTCCTCTAATTAATGTCAGTTCAGGGTGAGCGTCCAGCTCTTCCTAAAAGATCTGAGGATTTCTTTTCCCCAGTGCATAGTTACCTATTAAAAGGCTGTAGGTCCCTTGAGGAAGACTTGGAAGAATATTAGCAATATAAATCATTGGCAGTATGCCAGGTCCTTCCTTCCTGAAGGGGCCCTGACATCTTTCTTACTTAAGGGACCCAGGGCTGGTAACTGGCTGTTGTCTCATAATTAATAGAGGGGTCATCACACTCTGTGTTTGTCATTCGAGTTAGACTTTTGTTTCCTTGACCTGCAACCTTTTTGCTCATATAGACAAAGTAGGAATGTAATGGAAATCCCATCAATTTTCACTTCTAGGAACACCATCATCAACTGTAAGATGATGAGGTCATTAAACTGTTTAATTTAAACTATTCTGATTGTAACTTTGACTCTGCTTTGGGCATCACAGTCCCCTTGCTCTGTAGGCTACTAAAGCGCTTGATCTTGGCTGACGAGTGCTGTCACCTGCACCTAGCTATTGGGATCCAGTTACTCCCATGCATTTAGGTTTCCCATCTCAGTGATTGTAGTCCCTCAGGAATGACTTGCCCACAAAAAAAGAGAAAGGATAAAGTTCTTTAAGGATGATGGAGCTCCCCTGACGAATTGACTTCGACCAATACCGCTGAAAAGGATGTCTTCTGAATGTTTCCAGCATAAATGAATAAGTTTTACATGACAAATTTACTCTAATATTCCAGTCACCATAAGCTTTTGATTATTTTCATCTACATTAAACCAGGTCAGGTGTGACATTGTTAATACACTGACACTGAGTCTGTTCGCTCGATCTTTTTGCCAACCAACCAAACCTCTACACCTTTTTCCAGCCAACCTACAGTATTAAATGCAAGGTGTCTTCTTAGTGAGCTCGTATCAGCAAATTAGGGCCTAACCAACCCTTAAATCTTTTCCCACAATTATCCCACAGTCCTAATATCCATTCTTTGATCATAAATATTGTAGACTAAATGTCAGAACCCCTTCAAATTCATATGTTGAAACCATAATCTCCAAAGTGATGGTATTTACAGATGGAGACTAAGGGAAGTAATTATATTAGGTCATCAGGTGAGGCCTTCATAATGGAATTAATGACCTTATAAGAAAACAACAAACTCTCTCTCACTTTCACTCTCTCCTCCCTTCCCCATCTTTTCTCTTCACACGGAGGAATGGCCAGATTAGGCACAGAAGAAGGTAACTGTCCAAAACCTAGGGAGACCAAACCCATCATCAGAATATAAATATATGCATGCACTCTGATCTCAGGCTTCTTTAGAACCGTGATAAAATAAATTTGTCCTTTTAGTCTATGCTATTTGTTATAGCAAAGTAGAATGACTAAGATATTCACACAGACAAATTATTTTAAAGATATGTGCTTTGCTCTGTTAGACAAGCTTTCCTAAAGCAATGGCTTGTCAGTAGTAATGCATGTCTTCATTCTCCTCCTCATTTAATGCTATCTTCTGTAAACATAGCAAGGATCTTCAGAAAAAATGATAGGCCTTAGAATTTAGGTAACAAAATAACAAGATGAATTTGAAGTAAATTGTTATTCCAGAAATATGAAGACCTGTTCACGGGGAGGTGGGGGGAACAGGTGGGATGACACAAGCTTGAAATTCCAGCACTCTGGGAGATTGGACATGGTGGATTGCATGTTCAAGTACAGACTGCACAGATTGATGAGACCCCTTGAGATAAAAATTGCAAAAAGATCTGGGAACATGAATTAATACAAAAGCCATAGATTCAATGTCCCGCTGTGGTAGTTGATACATCTTGTCAACTATAGATTTCGGAAGCTTGACTGGATCAGCTTCACTTGGGTTTGGGCTGTAGGGGCCCTGCCCTGCAGGGCAGGGAGGTCTCCCCCTGGGGTGCAATTGGTCCCACCCTGGGGCCCGATTGGTTCTGCTCTGGGGTACAACTGGGGCCAGCCCCAGAATGACTCAGCACAAAAAGTGCATATAAAGGAGTTGAGGAAGGCATCTTAGTGCCCCACTTCCTTGGAGAAGTCCTAGTCTTCTTTGTGCCACTTTGTAGCTGTGCTACTTCAGAGGAGCTTGATCTTTGCAGCTGCACCACTTTGGAGGAGCTCCGAATTTCTCGGTGCAGTGGGGTCTTTGCTGCTCCTCCTCTGTTCATCATTGTTTTCTGCCACCATGAACTGCTGCCATTTGGCTTGGAGCCAGTGGAGCATGGCCTGAAACCTGCCCAACTGTGAGCTAAATAAAGTTTTCCTTCTTTAGCCTTGAGTGGTGTGCATTTGTCCCAGCAATAAGTGAAAAGAAACTGACACCCCTCCCAATGAAACAAATGAGAAAATACTCAAAAACCAAAAACCATAGTATTCTGGAAATAAAAACTAAGAATTTAAGTAAATTATGAACCATAGTCAATGGCACTGTATCAATATTGGTTTATTATCATTATGCATAAAAAATAAAACATTCATACAAGGAGAAATTTGTGTGGGTATATGATAACTGTATTATACAGTCAACACTTCTATCAATCTAAAAATGTTCTAGACAATAAAAATGTTTTAGAAAAGGCATATTCAGTCAGCTGTTACTTTTGCATATTGGTGTTATTGTTATTTGTAAAGTTCTTTTTGTTTTTTTCTATGAGCTGTTCCACGATAATCATGGTTCTTAAAATGTGGTCCTAAGGCCACTGGTATTGATATCAATTAAGAATTTATTAGAAGTACAAATTCTTGAACCCTACCCCAAATAAATGAGATAGCAAATTCTGATGTTGGAAAAGTATAAGTTTTAATAAGACTTAGGTGATTCTAATATTTGTTAAAACTTGAAAACTAATTCCCTCTAATACTAGCCACACATCTTAAAATATGCATAACCTGATAAATAACATAATTGCTTGGGGATTCAAACTTTTAACAGTTACATATTCAAATACAAATATTTGTTAAGAGCCCAAGAATAATATTTTAATCATCCACAAGCTTGAAAATAAAATTTTATACTTTTCAAAATTCTAGGAAATATTTGAATATAGAATTGATATGCAAGATTATGACCCATTAATAAGTCCAGAAAAAGTGTGCCAGGAAGAATAAATGCCTAGGAAAGGTCACCAGGTTTTGGTTAAGATCACAGATATTTGATTCAAAAAGCAGTCATAGCCTGTGCCTCCCAGGCATCCTGCCAGAGCTTGGAATTCCTGCTGATCCTGGCCACCCTTCCTTGCCGTGAAGACAATGGGGGAAATCTGGTAGGCTATCCCTGCTCCCTCAGCTGTTCCCCTACAATTCTGCTGAGCCAGGCTGCCCTTCTTTACCTTAAGACTGTCACGGAAACCTGACTACCACAGGGACCTGAAGAATCCATGGGGAGCCCCAACTAGTGCCAAACCACCATTGAGAGAGCCTTGCAGAACTTTGACCTGCACTCACAATCATCAGATCCTTCTTGAGCTGTCATTGGCACCCCTACCCCTAAAGAGGTGGAAGTCATAATGAACCCCACACATCAAGAGCTTTGGTGATCCAACCCACCTCTCCCACTCGCCTAAGAGCCTTGCTCACCTGCACCATACCACCTACCATTGCTGCAGAGTCAGGGAAAACATTAGGGTCTTTAAAAAATAACAAAAGGTAGAAACAAAAGGCAATCTCAGACCTCTAGGCCACCCAAAACAATTCTAGGAGAGAAGATCATAGAAGACTTTGGAAGTCACACCCTCAAAATTTCTGAGATGATGGCAACTGACGTGAACAAACAACTCCATCGGGCTGTGGAGTAAATCAGATCAGAAATAATCTCTCTGGTCAAAAATGAAGTTACAATGATGAAAGAATTTCTCAATGCATCTAAGGAAGACATAGATTTAAAAAATAGAAGTGAATAGGAAAATGATGGAAATATTAAATGAACAGTGCAGGAAATAGCTAGCATACACGAAACAGATTCAAAGAGATATGCAAGACACTAACAATTCCATTGAATGCTGGTAAAACTGCTTGAATGAAACAGATGACAGAATTTCAGACCTTGAGAACAGCATTGCAGCTGGGAAACACAAAAGAAAACAACTCTTAAAACCAATGAGAAACAGTAGCTGAAAGATGATGCAAAGAAAAATAATATATGACTAATAAGCATCAGTGAAACAAAAGGCATTAAAAAGTGTGTTTGTAGAAGTAATAGCAGAAAATTTCCCAAGCATGGGGAAATAAACTGATATACAGTTAAGTGAGGTATATAGAATTCCAGCTAGCCAAAATCAAAATACAATGTCACCCAGACACATAATAAACAAGATCCCAAAACTTGAGCAAAATAACAGAATATTAAAACCTGTTAGAGAGAAGAAACAGATCACCTCTAGTGAAAAACCCAGCAGAATCATGACAGATTTCTCAACACCAGCCATCAAATAAAGAACAACTTGGAGTCAGATATTTCAGGTTCTGAAAGAAAACAACTTTCATTCCCAATTGATGTATCCTGCAAATCCATTTATCAAATTTAATGGAGAGATTAGATACTTCCATGACAAAGAACAACTGAATAAATCCATGACAACCAAACCAACCCTACAAAGACAATTGACAGATACTTTACAAAGAAACAAACATGACCAGAACTTCAAAAATGACAGAACAGAGCCACCAAACAGAGAAAGTAATTAAACAAAGGGGAAAAGAAAGGATTATATAGCAAGAAAACAACATGACAAAGATAAGCCAATATAACTATGAATGTAAATAGCCTTAATTCACCAATCAAAAGAAGTAGACCAGCAGAGTGGATGAAGAAACAAAACCCAACAACATGTTGCATATAAAAAACACATTTAATTCAAAAAGAAATTAATAGACTGAATGAAAAAGGATGAAAAACAATACCCCATGAGACAGGAAACAGAATAAAAACATGGATAGTTATTCTGGGTGCTGACAATGTCAGCTTCAAACCAAATGTGATTAAAACAGACAATGAAGATCACTACATTCTTCTTAGAGGAAAACTGCAAGAGCAAACAACAACAGTAATAAATACATATGCAACCAATGTAGGAGCACCCAACTAAATAAGACAAAATTCTACAGACCTCAAAAATCAAATCAATAACATGATTGTACTAGGGAACTTTAACATCCCATTGACACAAAGAGATAGATCAACCATCTAAAAAAATAAGCAAAGAAATAACAGAATTAAGCCAAACTTGTGAAGAAATGGACTTAGTAAACCCTTATAGACTGTTCCACTCAAAAGTGTGAGAATACACATTTTTCTCAGCTGAATATGGGAATTCTCCAAACTAGATCATGTGTTAGCACTAGAATATGATTAAATAAATGCAAAGGAATCAAAATTATCCCATGCATCTCACCATAGTGCAGTGAAGCTGGAAATTATTGACAAAACACATGGAGACTAAATAATACCTTACTCCATAATCAAATTGGTCATAGATAAAGTTAAAGAAATTAAACAATATATACAATCAAATGAAAATGCAGATGCAACTTACCAGAATCTGTGGGATGAAATGAAAATTGTCTTAAGAGAAAAATTTAGGGCCGGGAAGATAGCTCAGTAGAATGAGCATTTGCCTGGCAAATACAAGGCCCTGAGGTCAATCCCCAGTATTGAAAAAAAAAGAAGAAGAAAAGAAAGAAAGAATGGAAAGAAAGAAAGAAAGAAAGAAAGAAAGAAAGAAAGAGAGAGAGAGAGAGAGAGAGAGAGAGAGAGAGAGAAATTTAGAGTGATAAATTCTCACATCAGAAAAACAGAATGAGCCCAAATTTATTTAAAAGAAGGAAAAACTATGCTGCACCTAAAACTCCTGGAAAAAGAAGAGCAAGTCAAGTCAAAAGCCCAAAGAAGACAATAAATTATAAAGATCAGAGCAGAAATTCATGCGATGGAGATGATGAAAACAATACAAAGAATTAATTAGTGAAAGAGTTTGTTCTTTGAAAGAATAACTAAAATTGATTTAAAAAATCTATCCAACCTCATTTTTGAAAAGAAAGAAGATATTAAAATTCATTCAATGAGGAATGAGAATGGTTAAATCACTACAGACCCTATAGAAATGCAGAAAATTATCAATAATTCTTTACAAAATCTTTAATCTTACAACATAGAAGGTAAAGAAGAAATGGACAGATTCCTAGAAACATATGAACTACCAAAGTTGAATCTAGAAGACACAAAAATTTTGAATAACTCAGTATCAGTCAGTGAAATTAAAAATGTAGCAAAGAACCTACCAAGAAATAAAAGCCCAGGTCTTCATGGGTTCACAGACAAATTATACTAAAACGTATTTATTTATTAGATTTGAACTCAGGCCTTTGTGTTTGCCAGTCAAGTGCTTATTCTACTGAGCTATCTCCCCAGCCCTAGAAATTTAAAGAGGAACTAATGCCAACTCTTCTCAAACTCTTCAGTGAAATTTAAAAGGAAGCAATCCTCCCAAACTCATTCAGTGAGGCAAGAATCACTCTGATATTAAAACCAAGAAGGACCCAATAAAGAAAGAGAAATACAGCCCAATCTCCTTCATGAACATATATGAAAAAATACTCAGTAAAATATTAGCAAACAGAATGCAGCAAATCATCAAGATGATTATACATCACAGCCACGTGGGATTCACTCCAGGAATGCAGGGATGGTTCAATATACATAATCCTGTAAATGTAATACACCACATCAACAGAGCCAAAGACAAAAAAATCATGTGATCATCTCAAAAGATGCAGAAAAGCTTTCGACAATTTCAATACTTATTCATGATAAAAAACAATGCAGGAAATCGTAAATGATGGTTTTACCTTAACCTGACAAATCTATCTGCAACAAAACAGTAACCAACATCACAATAAATGCACAAAAATTGAAAGTCTTCTCTTTAAAATCAGGAACATGATAAGGATGCTTAGTGTCATCACTCCTGTTCAACATAGTTCTAGAAATATTAGCTAAAGCAATTAGACAAGAGAAATAAAAGAATGATTGGAAATGAAAAGTGAAATTATCATTATTTGCAGATGACGTGATACTGTACATAGAAGACCCCAACTGTCAACTAATAAACTTGTAGATTTAATAACTAAATTCATTAGTGTATCAGTATACAAAATAAACACCACAAAATCAACAATATTTCTATACACAAGTAACAAATTCACCAAGAGAAAAATTATGGAAACCAGACCTTTCAAAATAACATGCCCCAAAATGAAATACTTAGGAATCAATCTCACAAAAGAAGTGAAAAATTCATACAGTGAAAAGTATAGTACTGTGAAAAAAGTGATCGAAGGAGAGTTGAGAAAATGTAGTTATTCCTTGATCTGAGATATGGAGAACCAACATTGTGAAAATGGCCATACTCCCAAAACTGATATATAGGTTCAATGCAATCCCAATTAAAATACCATTAGCATGCATCACAGAACTAGAGAAAACATTTCTAAAATTCATCGAGAACAAAAAGATACCTAAAATAGCAAAAATAATCCTGACTAACAGAGGAAAGTGAGGAGGCATCACATACCCTGACTTGAAATTATACTATAAAGCCACTGTGATAAAATGAGCATGGTATTGGGGGAAAAAAAAACAGACCTGAGGATCAATGTAATAATTTAAAAGATGTAGACATAGCTAAAAACATACTTGCCACTTATCTTTGACAAAAGGGCTAAGCATGTTCACTGGAAGAAAGATAGCCTCTTTAATTAATGATGCTATAAAACCTGGCTTTCGCTTAAAACAGACCCAGGCCTATCACCATACACAAAACAACAGTCGAACTGGATCAACGATTTAAATATTAAAACTAAAACATTAAATCAGAAATTAGAAATCTTAAGGATGTGGGTGTAGCTAAAGAGTTCAGGAAAAAATCAAACTGCAGGGGAAATTCTTCAAAGAATAAACAATTCGGATCTCATCTGTTGAAAAAATTCTGCACATAAAAAGAAATCACCAACAGAGTAAAAAGAAAACCCACAAAGTGAAAATAATTACAACAGTCTGTCCATCAAACAAAGGAATCTTATCAAAAATATATAAAATTTTTCAAAATCAAGCTTCCAAAGTTCAAAGACCCAATCCAAATATGGACATCTGTGATGAATATACACTTAAAAAATGAGGAGATACAAATGGCAAATAAATATATGAAAACATGCTCAACATCATTGGTCATTCAGCAATTGCAAATTGAAACAATGCTGAGCTACCATCTTACACAAGAAAGAATGTCTATCCTCAAGAAGTTAATCAATAACAAATACCGGAGAGGCTGTGGGGAAAAGGAATCCCTCACCACTGTTGTTGGGAGGCTGGTACAACCACTATGCAAATCAGGAAGGAAATGTCTCAGAAAGTTAGGATTGGAGGTTCCATTCAAGCCAGCTATTTATTCTTTTTCTAGGTATTTTTCCAAAAGAACTGAAATCAGCTGCGATATATGTGCACCAATGTTTATAGCAGCACAATTCATCATAGCTAAATGTTGCAAACAACTGAAATGCCCATCAAATGAGGAATAGATAAAAAGATATGCTATTTTAATACAATGCAGTATCAGTCAGCTATAAAAAAGATAAATCGAGGCTTTTGTAGATAAATAGTTGTAGCTAGAAACTATATTGGTAGGTGAAATAAGTCAGATCCACATGTGCAAAAGTTGCATTATCTTGCTGGTGTGAGAATCTGAGTCATTAAAATCTAAAAGTAGAATAGATACTGTGAAAGGGAAAGAAATTGTTCAGTGGGAAGGAAAAACGGGGATGGGGAATATCACAAATGAAAGAAGTGAAAAAATATATTTAGGTATATATGCAGAATCGTTTCGACAATTGTACTGTAGATTTCTGTTGGTCACTTGAAAGGAGCAATTAATGCTTAATTTTTTTTTTTTACTTTCTATTTTTTCTTTTAAGTTTCTTACACCTTTTGTCTATTGTTTTGTCTTGCATTTTATTTAAATGTATCTTGAATGTTTATATGTGGTAGCCTCAGCAACTAATTTGAAAATAGCATCATTTAGTACAACATAATTGAAAGCAATGTTGAATTCTTACTACTTTTTCTAGTGAAATTGGTATCGTTTCTCACACTTTTTCTTCTAACACTGTTTTGTATTGTTTAAAAAAATAAAAATTAAAAAAGGAGCCATAAAATTCTAAAATATCCGCCCTCTGTACTACATGAGTTGCTCCGATGAAAATAAATTAATGAGAAAAATCTTGTTGCTGAACTGCACTGAAGGTAGCAATGTGCAATAGTAGGGCCATGCTTGGAGTGCCTGTCATTCTGATCTTCTAAATCCGTCCTGCTTGTCATGTCATATCAGTTACTGCTATGCCCTCTCTTAAGTAAATGTTTGTTCAAAAAAAGTAATAAATGAAAACAAGAAACAAGAAAAAAGTTATAGGACTGTCTTGCTACAATGCTGTATATGGTTAGATTTCTAAATTTCTCTGTGAAGATATTTGTTTATTCCTATTTTTAAAATATTTCTTTATTTCTTTTTTTTAATTTTTTTCCTTCACATTTGGTAGTAATTTAAAGTTTAACATATCAATACTTGATGGAAAAATTGGACTAAAAAAAGAAAAAGAAAAAGAAAAATCTTGCTGCTGAAAAAAAGAATTAGAATCAAAACTTGCTGTGCTGCACTTTCCTGGCAAGCACAAGGGCCTGAGTTCAATCCTCGGTTCCAAAAAAAAAAAAAATTGCTGTGCTGAAAAAGGTTCTAATCTGGAGTTAAGGGACTAGAGCTCACAAATTGGTTTAACTTCTTTTTTGTGATTTTTGTCTTTTAAGTTACTGAGTCTCAAATTCTTATCTTTAAGATAAGACTGTTAATAATCATTTATCTGCCAGTTTCTTCTGAGTATAGAGTTAATGTATGGGGAAGAATTTTAAACATCAAAGGACCACAAACTTTGGCTGATGACCCTCTTTTGTCAGGGTTGTAAGTCTTAACTTTTTCACAAATAAAATCAGGAAACATAAGCAGAGGGCAAAGATGAAGGAAGAGTACATTTCATATTTATTTTTACATATTGCAGAATTCTGATTATGTTGCCTAATATTTGTTCTCAAGCCAGGTGCATAAAAAACCCAAGTCTTCAAGAAACTAAATGCAACTGCTTTATGTAAGCTGAAGGAGAAAACAAACACAGAGATCTATGACATACACTTTAAATATTTTAAAGTTAATTTACATGAATTTAACATTTCTGTGGTACTATAGCCATGGTAATTGTAAATGACACAGAATCTGTAGGGTCATAAGAAAATGAAGTAATCAAGAGCCAATCACCTTAATTAATACAAAGGAAAATCACTTAATAGCAGAGATTAGAATTGATCCTACAAAAATTAATTTGGATGACATAGAGAAGATTCATAGTCAAGGACTCGTGAATAATACAAGCTAGTGTTTTGACCTCATGAATGTAAATTTAAGCATACAAATCATACTGGGATTCTAGCATACTTGATGCAATTGTTCAATGCAATGAGCTTTAAGGAGATTATCTTAGCTTTGAAAATCATCCACTGGTAAACAAGGGAAAACAATTACTTTAATTTTGTATGTTGACAAAGACAGCATACAGGTTGTTACAAAGATACAGTCAGAATGTCCCAGAATTAATCTATCACAATCATTGACAGACACATTCCATAAGTGTGGCAGTGATGACTCCATAAGGGAGGCAAAACTACTAGCAGTGGTACAGAGCAAGTGATTAGAGAGATTACTGGCTCAATTGTGACAACAGGCTAAGAACTCTATGTCTTGTCACTGTCAACTTCCAGATTGTGTTATTTGTTCTATGGCTAAGTATAGCCTAGTACTATGTCACAAAGACAGTTCTGGGAAAGGTACTTCCCACTTAGCTACTTGACACTATAAAAGTATCTTAACAAGATTTGAGGGACTTGAGAGATGGGTTGGTGGCATAAGCACCTGCCTGGCAAGTGCAAGGCCCTGAGTTCGATCCCTGGTACTGCATGCTTTGCCAGCCCCAGAAATCTGGCATGCCATGCTGGCCCCAAAAACTGGGTGTGGTGGTGTATGCCTTAATCCTAGTGCTGGGGAGGCTGAGACAGAAGAATTGCTATGAGTCCGAACTGTGTAATTATACCTGTGTCCAAGAAAAAGAAGAGAAAGGAGAAGAAGAGGAAGGAGAAGAAGGAGGAGGAGGAGGAAGAGGAGGAGGAGGAGGAAGAGGAAGAGGAGGAGGAAGAGGAGGAGGAGAAGGAGGAGGAGGAAAAGGAGAAGAGGAAGAGGAAGAGGGACAGGAGGAAAAGAAAGAAAGAATAAGAGGAAGAGGAAAAGGAAGAAGGAGGAGGAAGAGGAGGAGGAAGAAGAAGAAGATGATTAGCCCTCAGATGAACTAGCGGAGAGTTAAAGTAGCCACAGACACATTGAAATAGCTTCTGTTAAGAATAAGGTGGGGCCAGGGAGATAGCTCAGTGGAATAAGTGCTTGTCTGGCAAGTGCAAGGTCCTGAGTTTCATCCTTGGTACTACCAAAAAAAAAAAGGAAAAAGAAAAAAAACAAAGCCTCTTAAAAAAAAAAATAAGATGGTCTGATAGTTCATCATTAAAATCTTATTTCCAACATTTTCTGTTTCTATGGATTGTTTGAACAATTAAGTTAAAGTTTTGTGCTTATTTCAACATCTGTCATCAAAGTATAATATTGTGTATTTTGTAGCCCTATTTTGAACAATTAATGATTTATTAATCACTTTATGTAGCTTTTTACTCACAGTAGGTGCTCAATAAATGCTTTCATTAATTAAATATGTGGCACCCAATCTGTGCCTTAAAACATGGAACGCAGGAAATTTATCTAGAACCTTAACCTCGACTTCTAAACAATGAAGGACTGGGCATTCACCCTGAGTTAATTAAGCCTTAAAAACAAAGCCATCTGGGACTCGCACTGAATAATCAATCAAAAATTCACCACCTGCCACCTTTCTATTAAAGAGGAAGCCAGCACACAAATAAACTCCTGTTCATTTTACAGTTACAATCCAGGACATAAAGAGATTAAATATTTCCAAAAGAATAATGAATTTTTATAAAATCATCACCTGTAATCATGTCTAAGAATTACTCAGAATAAATTATTTATTATCTCTGGAGAGAGCTATTAGTAGATGAGTGATTAATTATCACAAATTTCCTCTGTGTAAAGCATAATAAGCTGAAATATTTGAGGATTTCTGTTATATCATGAACATTAACCTTTGACTTAAGGGTACTATCTTATCTTTGCATGTACCACTAAAAACAGTAATGGATATTCATAGTCTTGTATTTCACAACTGTTACTTTAACATTTAACTGTCTTTCATGGACTCACACTTCCCTTTTGCTTTAACTTCTATTACATTTCTCACTGTCACACCTTTCAATTATTCCAGAGGGGAAATATACCAGAGACTTTCTCATCATTAGAATAGTTCTAGTTTACTTAATTTCATTTTGTCTTATAAGAAAACCGATTTGATTATTATTTGCTGTATTGAAGTTTCAAGTTCAATAATTTACCCTTTTGTTTTCATACTCTTGGCTTGCAGGTTAATTATTCTGTATCTGATCAAGAAGTCTGTAGTTTTTCTATATACTCTGCAATTTGCATCAGCAATTCCATAGACAAGAAAGCCAAGAAACAAAGAGCATAACACAGAGCAAGTCCTGTACCAGAATGGTGAACATTACAAGAGTCAGAGTATGAGACATTTCTACTAAACTGTTTACACAGGGCAGCATAGAAGTTTGAGTTTTTGACTTAAGAACAATTTTGTGCTGGTGACCAAGGCAGACAAACAAGAAAAGATTACTTGCCAAAGTCATATCACACAAATAGAAAGAGTCAGGTTTTCACAGATCCTAAGAAAAGAAGCTTCTATGTATTCAGGGAAATGAAGAACGATCACAAATTACTTTCATCTACATAAGATATAGAAATGTCCAAAAATTACACAGTAACTGTACTCATCCAACTTTGTTGATGTGATTGATTAATTTTGCTAACACAAGAATCTCATGACATTAAACATTAAGTTCCAAACTTTTAGCTCCTGTTTAATTTGATTTTCTAGAACTCAACAGTGAATACTATTGAAATCAATATGTAAGTATTATATAGTATAATCAAAAACCTTAAAATGTTGTGTAAAAATTAATGACATTCTTGTAATGACATCTTTCCCCTCTTTTTAACTGTATGACCTGCCTGGAGGGTTTTTTTTTCTATTTGGTGTTTTTGGAAGAACTTAAATTACAGTTATTTTCACATGATGTGAAACTCTATCTACAAGATCCCCAAAACTCCACCAATTTTTTGATAACTAAATCAAAAACTTGATAACTAAATCAGTTGTGTAACTTCATACAAAGTAAAAACTCAAAAATCAATAGTCTTTCTGTATACAAGTAGGGCAAACTCACTGATAGAGAAATTAGGTAAACTGAACCTTTTACAATAACACCAAATTAATGATATACTTAGGAATAAATCTAACAAAGGAAGTAAAAGATCTCTGCATTGAAAATCACAGTATTCTAAAAAACGAAATTGAAGAAGATACTAGAAAATGGAAAGATAACTCTTGCTCTTGGGAATCAACATAGTGAAAATGGCCATGCTCCCAAAATCATTATACAGATTTACTGCAAACCTAATAAAACTAGTAATAGTATACTTCATAGAATTAGAGAAAACAATCCTAAAATTTATTTGTAACCAGACGAGCCCTAGAATAGCAAAAACAGCCATAGGCCACAGAAGCAAGGCTAGAAGCATCACAATTCTTGACTTGAAATTATAATACTATGCCACTGGGATAAAAAGAAAACAGCATAGTACTCTCAAAAAGAAAAAGAAAAAGTTAGACTCTAGTTTCGGTGGAATAGATTAGAAGACTCATTAACAACTCCAGAGGTACTCAGCCACCTTATTTTTAACAAAAGGGCCACATGCTGCACTGAGGAAAAACGGCCTTTTTAATACACGGTGCTGGAAAAACTAGTTTTGTGCATGCCAAAGACTAAAACTAGATCCATGTATCCCACCATGTACTAAAGTAAAATAAAAAAGAATTAAAGACCTAAATATTAAAACAGAAACAATAAATTCTCTGGAAGAGAGAATAGGTGGAACTCTTATAGACATACTGGTAGGGAAAGAACAGAGCCCCGATTGCTAGGAACAACTGGGATACCATATTATTAATAAAGTTTTGTACATGAAAAGAAATCAACAACAGAGTCAAGAGACAACCAACAGAGTGTGGAAAAATTTTGCCAGCTGTTCCTTGAACAAAAGACTGATATCTATAAAATGTAAAGCATCCAAAAAAATCAGAAATTTAAAGACTATCCCAACATGGACATCACAAATGCATAGATACTACTCAGATAAAGAAGTAGAAACAACAGATAATTATAAAAAAGTGCTCCACATCACTTATCATTCAAGAGATGCAATTTATTTATTCATTTATTTATTGGTGGTACCAAGAGATGCAATTTAAACCATGATGAGATTACATCTGTCTTGGTTACTTTTCTCTTATTGCTGGGACAAAATAGACAACATGTAAAATTATGGAAATAGGGGTTTTTCTAGTGCAGTTTGTGGAGGTTTCAGGCCATATTTGGCTGGGTCTCAGATAGAATGGGACATGGAAGAAGGTAGCAGTTCGTGGTGGTGGAAAACAGAAAAGAGCAAAGGGAGGAGCATTCGCTGTGGCCTCTCTCCTTTCCTTATATTGTATGCAAGTTACTCACAGCAGAGTAGCTGCACCACTCACACCCATAATCACAGTATTGGATCCTGAATTAATCACAAACTCTAGAAGTTGGCCCTAATGAATGCATGAGGATTTGGGAGAACAAGTAGACACAAATCATAGCACATCTCACCCTACAAAGAATGGCTATTATCAAGAAATCAACCAATAATAAGTGCTGGAGGGACAGTGGGAATAAAGGAATCCTTTTCCAGTGGTGGTGGGGGTATAGATGGTGTAATCACTGTGGAAATCAGTATGGATATTCCTCAAAAAATTTAAACTAGAGGTTGCATTTGCCAAGCTATTCTCCTTCTTGGTAAGTTCCTGAAAGAATTAAAAATATTATACTATACTGATACATGCACAGTACAGCAATACAGTTTGTAATAGCAAAAGACTAGAAAGAACCTAAATGCCAAGCAACCAAAGAATTAAAAAAAAAAGACTTTTTTTGTACAATGGAGTACCATTCAGCGTTAAAGGACAAATTTGAGACATTTCTAGGTAAACGTATCCATTTTGAGGCCTGTCTTACATGAAATAAATTAGAAGCACATTCGTAAATATCACATTTTTATATGATGTGAGAAACTGAAAGTGTAATGCTGTAAATATATAGCATATATTGTGAAATAAGAAGAAAATGTTTAAGTGGAAAGGGAACTGGGGAATAGGGAGAGGCAAACGGAGGAGGGTAAAACTGAGAAGAGAAATGAAACATGAAAACAAAACTGCAAATAAAGAAGGAAAGGGGTTGAGCAGAGGGTAAGGGAACTGGAGGAAAGGAAAAATGAAGTTATACCATGTTACATCATGTACAAATTGCCTACGATGAATGTTAACACTCTATCTAAAATGCACCAATAAACATGCATCGGAGAGACAAAGTCTGACTGCAAAAAACAAACAAACAAACAAAAAAAAAAAAAAAAACCACCAAAAAACAAAAAACAAAAACAACTCCCACAGACTGGGAGAGAATACAAATCTCTTACACCTTCTTTGCCTGAGTGGATTAACAACCAACCAACCTCCCAGGAACTCTCATCCTGGAAAATTGGTAACAAAACACTACCCACATCAGGGAGCTAGGGCCCCAAAACCAGTCTTATTAGAGATCAAAAAAAAAGCCAATTAATTCTTCCCTGGTTGGAGAGTGTGGCTCTGTTCCCTTCACAGCTGGTGTATCCAGCACTCAGTCATTCCTGGACAGCTAGCTGAAATCAGCTGTGACATCAAAGCTATCCAGAACTGGTTTGCAGGAGTGGAGGCTGAACACACCCGCCTCCTCAACACGAGAATCTTGCCTGTGGAAATTTCATTGGGTCCTCCCGATGAAGGGGCAAGATTATTTTCTCCTCAGATAGATAATTTGAATAAACAAACTTTATTAATAAAGCCAGCCTCTGCGTGCACTTCCCAATCTGTACACATCAGAAACATGTCCTACCTCATTTTTTGCTTCATCTATGCTTAAATACCTTCTTGGTTTCTATGGCAACCATAATGGAATGCATGATTGTTGACAGAGAAGTCACGGGATTCTTCTTTGTAATTTTGTTTTCCTCTTATCTCTTTTATGTTTACAGCATTTTAACAAGGGTGGGAATGGAGTAAAAGAGTTACAACATCTTAACACAGATGGATTAAAAGCTAAACTAGAGTCTCTTTTGCTAGGACAAAATGAACCCATTGACAGACATCATCCCCTATATTTGCATTGCAGCCAACAAATTTTCATGAGTGAAATGTTGTAAGAGCAGCAAAAAAATCACACAAATATACAATATAATAAAATATAAAATAATGAAACTTAAAGATTGTTGCTAATTTTAATTTATTTTTATGTATTTGGTACAGGGTCTCACTATGCAGCTCAGACTCATAGTGATGCTGTTTTTAGCTTCCCCAGAGCTAGGATTACTAGTGTGCATCACCACACCTGGATTCTGTTCTTAATTTTAAACTTCTAAGATTATGTGAAAAACTTTTATATAATTTTTTCACTAAGTTTAATGAAATATTATGAATTGGGCATCAATAAAGTAGAAATGTTCTATATTCTTTCAACTCATTACTCCTCTCTGTGTTAGGAAGAAAAATAATCTCCCAAAGAAGTTCATATTGTAATTCCCAAAATTTGTAAATGATTTAAATTACCTGACAAAGAACATACATTTATGGATGGAGTTAGTGTGGTCCATTAGTTTATTTTGAAATAAAAGAGGCTCTCCTCCATTACCTACGCAGGCCAAATCTAACTTCAAAAGCTGGAAACCTGGAAGATAAAATCAGATGATTGCAAAGTCAGGTGATGTAGAAAACACTAATTTGTCCTCACCAACTGTGAATGCGGAAAGTAGCCTCAAGTGAGAGGATATGGGTAGATTCTAGACCCCAGAAAAAACAAGGTAAAGATTCCCCTCCAGCCTCCAGGAAGAAATATCCTTGTACCAGTGCCTTGAGTTGAGTTCAATAGGTCCCCTTTCAAACTTGTATCTTCAGACCTGTGATAATCAGTGAGTTATTTCAAACCACTAAATTTATGGGAATATATTGCAGAGAAATAGAAAACAAACACAGATTATACTAAAGAAATGTTGTAAGGAGATAATTAAAGGGTGCAATGTGATTACAAATAGAATTTTTTTTTCACTTTATTTGGTTCAGTGTCTCACTACACAGCTCACACTCATAGTGATCCTCCTGTTTTCAGCCTCCCCAGTGCTGGGATTACAGAAGCACTCTACCATGCCTGGACTTGGTCACTGGTTCAGTGTGCCCTAGGGCCAGAGCCAATGGGACATGTGGATCCAGGGATCGAACCCTACAAACAGAATGTTTAATTGAGCTTGTGATGGCAGTAGAAAATGTTAAGCAAAAGCTTTCCTAATGAGTGACAAAAAGTGAAGCTGAGTCACAGTGAAGGAGCTGGACTTGCTGAGAAGTACAGGAGAACATTATTCTGAGCATAAAGAACATCATGTGCAAACAAGAGGCAGTGAAACACAGATTATATGTGACAAGAGCAGTGGGACATGTATGCAATGAGAGGTGTGTTTTGTGTGTGATACTGAGGTGGGTGCATTTTGTCCTGTAGGCATAGGGAGACTTAGAACTAAAAACCCCAAAGCTTGATGTGTAGGGACCTTGGAGCATTATACTCATTAGTGTATTCAATCATGGATGAGTCCAATAGCTGAATATACAGCTAGAAGGGGGATCCTGGATGAAGGTGGACCCCTGGGAATGTGACGTGGAAGGATGTTTTTTTATCCACAGTTCCTCTCTTCCCTTCCTGATGCCTGGGTTGAGTACTTTTTCCTCTTCCTTGCCCCTCTGCCATCCTTTTTCTACCTTAAAGGCAGCTGACTATGGACTGAAACTATGAGCCTCTTTCTCCTAAATTGCGAGCATTAGGTAGGTATTTTGTCCCAGGTACAAGAAAGTACTGAGACACACTGTAGGATAAATAAAGTATACTTGCTGGAATATAATGAATAATTAATTTTAATTCATTAGTTTTAATTTCAGGGAGCTAAGCTTCATATTTTCAGCAGTTATATTTTCATACACCAACTCTAAAAATATAGCTTTTGGGAGCATTTGTGATTTTCTGTCATATAAATACTTGTACCAGGGCTGACTTCAAAGTGGCACCATTAAAGGTACAGCCATGTCAATTTTTGATTCTGAAAATTAAGTGTTGAGAGGAGCTATTCCAAAGAACTCAAGAAAATGGAAGAACTCTTTTTCTGGGCTTTTCCTAAAACTTAATTAACACCTCCTG
>NW_004524580.1:15701520-15716220 GCF_000260255.1 Octodon degus
TTAATATTTTCTAAATAAAAAAGAAACATGAAATTATAAATCCAATTCTGAGGATATAGTACCATGTAATATATGATATACACAAAATTAGGATGGTAAGGAACCTAATAAAAAGTTTAAGTTATAAAAGACAAAAGCATGTAGGCCTTTAAATGAATAATACTATATTTTTCCTGAGAGGGGGCTGTAGAAGATTTCATGGAAGTCACATTTTAGCATATTTCTGAATAAAAGCTAAAAAATTGTAGGTCCTCAAATCTAAGAATAAAATCAAACAGTAACATAAAATAATTTATTTGACGTTTATTAAATGAGTATATTTTTTGTAAATTTGTATGAAATTTTACTTTTAATCTACAGTAAAAAAAAATCCCAAATTTGATTTTAGATTGGATAGCTTTAAAATAAGCTTGAAGGGACTAGGAAAGTAAGAAATTATTCTAGAACTGGACAATGATTGAGAGCTCAAATTTTCCAGGTATAACTGTCTGCAAATCCAAAGGAGTGCCACGTCTCTCAGCATGCACTAAATTGAAATAGAAATTGATCAACAATCTAAATTTTAACAGAGAAGCATTAAGTCTTCTAGAAGAGAAAATATGTAGAACTCTTGAAGACTTAGGGATAGGCAAAAACCTCATTAATAAAACCCTCAATGCATAAAAAATACTACAAAGAATTAACTGCTGGGATTCCATCTTGTTAAAAAGTTTTTGCACAGCAAAAGAAATCATCAACACTATGAAAAGACAAACCACAGAGCAGGATAAAATCTTAGCCAAATATTCTTCAGAGTAAAAACTAACATCTAAAGCATATAAAGAACTGAAAAAAATCATAATCTGTAAATTTAAAGAGCCAATCAAAAAATGAACATCTGAATAAAATACCCACTTCTAAGAAGTACAAATGATCAAAAAAATCAATGAAAAAATGTTCCACATCACTTATTATTCAAGAGACGCAATTTAAAGCAATGCTAAGGTTCCATCTCACTCCAGAAAGAAGCCATTATTAAGAAATCAACCAACAATAAATCCTGGCTCAGCTATGGGGAAAAAAGATCCCTTCTACACTGCTGACAGAGGTATACATTGGTGCAACCACTATGTAAATCAGTGTGAAGACTCCTAAAAAACTAAACCTAGAGGTAGCATTTGACCCAGCTATTTCCTTTCTTGGTATCTTCCCAAAAGAATTGAAAATATCATACCAAAGCAATATATGTGTACATGTGTTAATAGCAGTACAGTTTGTAATAGCTAAATCTTAAACCAACAGAAAAGCCCATCCATGGACAAATAGATTAAAAAGATGTGTTTTTCTTACACAATGCATACTACTCAGTCCTAAAGAAGGATAAATTTGAGACATTTATAGCTAAATGGATAGAGCACACTCTTAAGTGAAGTAAATCAGATACATAAGCATAAATATCAGATTGTCTCTCCGGTGTGAGAAATTGAAAGTGCAAATAATCAAAATGTATGATAGATACTGTGAAATAAGAACTAATTGTTCGAAAGGAAAGGAGGCCAGTGATATAGCTCAGTGGCACAGCACATACATGGCAAGATCATGAGTTCTATTCTAAGTACAAAAAAAAAAAAAAAAAGGAGAAAAAAAGAAAGTAGATCTAGGGGGTGAGGAATGGAGAGTAAAGAAGAAATGAGATAAATAAAAGGATCAAATGGATGCAAATCTCTGTAAATGAGGAGAAGAGGTTTGAAGAGAGGGATGGGAAGGGGAAGGGAATGAGAAAAAAAGAAGAATCAAAATATATCTTGTGCAGGTACAAATTCTCTATGATGAATGTGGTTATTATGTATATTTAAATTGCACCAATAAACTTAATTTTAAAAAGAATACATTTCAATAATCTTTAAAGACGAAACTGTTTAAACTGGACTCAGTAAATATTCCTGTGGATAGAACAGTTTAACTTCATGTAGACTTCCAGCTTCAAATGTTTGTTGTGATAGAAAGTGTTTATTTTTCCTTTATGTAACTCAAAGGACCACCAAAATTGTGTGCTCTTTCTTTGTTACATTTTATTGTAGGGAATATAACTTTGTTTCCCAAAACAAAAATCAAATCCCTTAAAGATAAATTCAAACTTCAAATTCTTAAAATTACTTCCTATTTTAAAAGATGATGTTATTTTTTGTTATGACTGAGAATCTCTTGATGATTTATAGCAAAACCAAGATTCAATTGTAACACCCCACTGAGTACCAAAGACATAAAGTAATCCATGAAACAAAAGCTCTCTATCTAAGCCCATGTGATAAGAATACAGAGCCCTGAACAGGAGAGAAGACAGAAGATTTTGAGCATAAATCTTATCATTTGTGACTTGTTGCATCCAAACAGGAAATGAACTAACAAAGAACAGACTAATGAAATGGGATTGGCGTGCAACAGACCAATTAGATCCTTGCTCTGATAAAACTCATAATTAGACAGAATCTCGGTAGTAGATTTATTCTAGAAGAGATTGCACAATGAGAAAGAATCCAGGAGGGCAAGAAGCTGATGCATCATCTAAGGTTAATATCCTGATTTACAGTAATATTTGTTATTTCTTTTCGAGCCTTCAATAACATACCTCAAGTACAAAATTTCTTTTTTTTTAATTTTTTTTTAATTTTTATTTATTTGAGAGAGAGAGAGAGAGAGAGAGAGAGAGAGAGAGAGAGAGAGAGAGAGAGGTGTGTGTGTGGCCAGCTCACCCCACCAGGGGGCGGGGCTGGCTGGCATGTGGTGCTGGGGGATTGAACCGCGGTCCCTGATGCCTTGCCAAGCTTGTTCTAAGTAGGTGCTTTAGACCACTGAGCCATCTCTCCAGCCCCAAAATTTCTTATATATTAGATTTAACAAGTGCTATGAAAATGTGTCTTCTAAGTCACATTCTTACATTATAACATATTTTTATTAGATTTAAAATTCTTATTTAAGGTCATGACATTAGTTCCTATAATTCCTTGCTCTAGGACTACTATAAATGCAATTTTCTTGGATAAATCAAGCTGTGTAACTCAGGCAAAAGGTTTCGCTGTAGCCCAAGGTGTAAATTTGAGTTCTTTCAAAGCAGTCAAGCTAATTATATTTTATTTTTATTCTTTCTATCAAAAAGGGCACATTCATACCTTTAAAAAGAGCCTATTAAAATAGACATCTTCCATTTACATATTTCAGTAATAGTATGCATACTGTGAAATAGCCAACAGTGTTACTCTAGTTCCTTTTAAAATTATTAACTACTTTCATAAGCAAAACTGTCAAAAATATTTCCCTTAATGTGAAAAGCTCTGACCCTGTTGCCTCCTACTAGGCATCTTTATTCCATAGCGCTGAACATTTAAGCATCAGCCAGTCAGTCAACAAGTACTTACTGGCCACCCTTGGGTCATATCCACTCACATAATGGGGCGACAAAGAGAGTGTGAATAAATGGAATCAAAAACAGTTGTCAGGTCTCATTAGATCAAGAGCTTAAAAATGTTTTCCCAATCAAATACTGGGTAGGGTGGACAACATGAGTTTTTCTATTTCTCCCAGAAAATTCAAAACTGTAGTTGGCCCAATATTTAAAATGCCTGCAGAGTAGAGAAGGTAAAAATGGCATAATATCAAGAGGAAAATTAGCCTATTTTCAGTATTTAAAATGAGTATTAAAACAAAATATTATGTATACATATATACATATATGAATACCATTGTTCAGTTACTGTTCAAACATAATAGTTAACATGATAAAAAAAAGATCAGAAATAATGAATTAGATTTTCTCCAGAAATAACTCTGTAGTTCTTACCAGACACTCTGAAGTTAAATGATGAAAGAGTATGTCAATAAGAGGAAGAGACCTGTAGGTATCTGCTCAGATCTAGAAGTACAGAAAAATAACCTGGGATCATTCATGTCTGTGATACACAATGATGCCAGTAGCCACCTAATACTTCTGTGGAATTAAATAATCTCCATTTTATTTAACCACCTACATCATTTTCACTCACTTATTTTAATGTGTTCTAGTAAGCATTTTACATAAATGTGCTATCCCTACATGCTTTGAATATTCTTCCTGTGTTTGAAGAATTCTGGCATTACAGGTTAGGGCTCCACATTATGACTGGTGACTAGATGTTCCCCCAAAGACTCTTGAGGTCAAAAGGCTCTTGCAGAGGTGGTTGAGAGCATGTGATGCTGGGATTGAGGATGTGTGAGTTGTATTTTTTTATATACAAAGTGAGACAATAGCAAACTTTTATTAATGAACAAACAACTTTCACAAAGATTGTCTATATTACATTGCTATTACAACATAGATGAGCTGAAACTTTTTTGTACAGACTTGGAAGAAGGGAACCCCCAAAAAGAACTCAAGCATATATAGGTAGTTGAATAGCAATATAGGGGAACAATATCTTATTTTCCCTTCACTACAGTGCAAGAGTAAAATTGCTGCTTGATAAATGAAAAAAGCACAGGATGAGTAAGTTATAAACCAGTCCACTGATTGGTTTGATATAGTTCTTGCTAGGATTAAAAGTATGAGTGCTACACTCACCCTAAAGCAGGTAGCCTGCACACAATGAAAGTAGAAAAATGTCTTATCTCTATGAACTTGTGGTTCTGAAGCCTTCAAGAATGACTTGTGGAAAGAGCTTGGAAATGTTTGGCGGCATTGGCTGAAAAATATAACTGGGACATCTTAGGCTGTACTATGGAAGTTTCTGGTCAGAGCTCAGATGACCAGAAAGCTGGTAAAGATCGGGTTCAAGAGGTTTCTGCTGAGAATGACGGCATTGATAAATAGACTCCAGATAATATGTGTTATGGCTTAGGAGAAAGTTTTGCTGAATTTTGCTCATGTCCAGAAACTGCCTGAGGCAGAGATTAAGGACTGCTGTTAGGAGCTTTTAGATAGATCTGAGTTGAGAAACCAGAGCAAAGAGGCCAGCAGAATGATTTAAAGAATTTGTCCATAAAAGAAGCTCCAGTAAAGCTATGGACAGAAAAGATAGAGCAAGAGAGATCTTCATTGCTGAGAAAGAAGAGAATAGAAAAAAAATGACCTGAAGTCATCATGAAAACCAGAGAGATTCCATCCTTTTCAGCTTCGTAATTGCAAAAATGAGACTTTGCTTTTTTGGAGAAAGAATCAGGGGACCATGTTCCAGAATGATGGTAGCCTAGGGAAGTTTTTTCTAAGGATTTGGTTGTTAGGCACCAAATCTCTAAAGCTAAAAGAGAAAGAAGCCTGGCTACTGCTCTAGCTGGTGGCAGACTTTGGCACCACCCATTTGGTGGAGGTTTTAGATGCAGAATACAAAGAATCATGGGTTCCTCTCCTATTTCTGAAGAAGGCCTGGGGGGCCAGGCAGTGTGTGAAATTGTATGAGCCAAAGGTGTAATGGGGACCCCAGCAGCTTGGCAAGGCCAGGAGCATGGGTCATCTGAGGAAGGCTGCAAGAAGAGAGAAGAAATAGCCAAGAGAGAGGCTGTGTGAGCTGCAACCATCTTCAGTGCTATACTTGTGGAGCCAGCCAAGCCCTTGGATTGACTTCCAAGGCTACAGATTGCCTGGGATACTTCAAATGGAACTACAGGACTTGGTGTTTCCATTGCTAGATTTTGGACTTGTTTTAATCCCATACTTTTGTTTCTTTGTTTGTTTTCTTTTTCTTTCTTTCTTTCTTTTCCTTTTGTGGAACCAGGGATTGAACTCAGGCCCTTGTGCTTGCCAGGCAAGTGCTTATTCTACTGAGCCATCTCCCCGGCTCCAGTCCTATTCCTTTGTATGCCCTTATTTGTAACTTTTGGAAGAGAAATTTCTATCATGTACCATTGAACATTGGAAGTATTTAACTTTGTTCTCATTTGTACAAGGGGTCCCAGCTAAGAGTTGCCTTAAAACTCTGAGGAGACTTGAGATTTGGACTTTTCAGCAATACTGAGACTGTTAGGATCTCAATAATCCCTGAAGATGGACTAAATGCCTTTTGGATAAGGTGATGTGCATGGGTCTTTGAGGACCAGGGGTAGAATGGTATGGCTTGTGTCTAGATGTCCCTGGAAAGCTCACATGGTCATAGGGCTTTTTCAAAGGTGGCTGAGTCTAGAGATTGTAGTGCTGGGCTTAGGGGTATGAGTGCTACACACAACCTTGGGTGGCTACCCTGCAGACAGTAGAAGGAACAGAAAGTCTTTCTTTCCTCCCCTGTTGCTTTGCTACCTTCTGCCCAACCTGAATATTTTCCCCATTTGAGGCCTGTATGTCACACCACTGTGCCTTGGAGCCAACAGGCTTAGGACTGAACCCCTTACAAACTGTGAGATAAATTAAGCTTTCCTCTATTAAGTTGTGGGTATTTTGTCTCAGCAATAAGAAAAGTAATCAAGATTCTCAATAAGGTAAAATTCAGGAGCCCAGCAATTTTGCTAAGCTTTGATCTGTTAAGAGCTCAGAAGACATCATGTTACTCCTTACAATAAAAAAGGTGAACAAATTGAAAATCAATTTTAAGAAAAAGTGATATTTAAGAAAGAAAGATTAACTTGAGTCATTTATAATAAAATGGATGCACTATAATCCAATCCTAAGAGCATAATGTATCAGATATTTTCCATCAATCGTTGATATGCTAAACTTTAAATCTATGCACAATGTGAAAAAATAGTAAAAGAAAGAAATAAACAATTACAAATTTTTACACAGAAATTTAGAAATCTAACCATAAACAACATTGTATTTAGAAGACCACAATGACAGGCATTCCAAGCATGACCCTAGCATTACACATTGCTAGCTTCAGTGAGGTTGCTTCGTTCACAGGTATCAGCACACAGCAGGAAAGTTCTATGACATTTTTTTTCTTGTCTCTTGCTTTCATTTATTACCTTTTAAAAAAACATTTACTTGAGAAAGAGAGTATAGCAGTAATTGATATGACATTAGAAGTAATATGCTTTCAGACCATATTATGTCTAAGGCGATATTCAGATGGATACTGATGTTAAGCTCAACAGCCTATGTTCTAGGGAAATAATATCATTAACCTTCTCTTCTGGAGGGTTAACAACTTAAGTTTGTAGACCAAAAACTTAGAGAAAAAGAAGGGCCACAAGGATAGCCAACATTTTGGCCCTAGTCCTTCAAGGTTAATGAAGACTCAGGACATAAGGGAACCTGTACTATAGTATCCTATAACTCAGTGGTGTCCCAAATTTTCTGATCAAGGAGATTATGGGGCCACAGAGCAAAGTGATTGATGATGTAGAGTGTGCCTAAGGAGAGTCACATGGAGAGAAACCATTCTCTCAGGCTTTTACAAAGAGCAAATTGGTCAAGCAATGGAAGTGACTCATCCATATGGCTGACACTGACAAAAGGCCTACAAACTGCTATACAGGGTTTAAGGGTAAGTCCTGAGGGGATTTGACTGACTTTGTCAGATAGAAAAGTTACATTTTTTTGTTATATAGGTCTTGCTTTATCTTGGTCTTAGCCATCCAGCAGAAAAGTATAACCACGAGTTATAAAAATTAAAGCTATATTAATATGATGAGCTATAAAAGGCTCAAGTCAACAACTTCTGACATTGCCAGTCATGCAAATAACCCACTACTATTACAGACTACTGGACCATATTGGATTACTCTGCTCACTTCATGCACGTACAATATATGAATGGCAATTGAATACACATCTCTGACAAAAGTAAGCAAAAAAGGGGGATATAAATGAAGAACCATTTTGTAGTTAAAAAATATATACATATATCTGTATATACAAGGTAGCAGAGATATACAGCTACTTTTTCTTAGTTCAATAAGAAGTAAGTTTTGAATTAATAGTGTTTAGACAAGACATCATGTCGGCATCTTTTACTAGGAATAACTACTACAAAGACAACAATATGCAATCTATTAATTATTATAACTGTCCTACTAACCTGTTTGGAAAGTATCTCATTGCTACTTCTTTCTCAATAAAATTATTTTAAAAGATTTAGGTAACATTTTTATAATGGCCTCAGGAAATAAATATGGAAAAGAGTTGAGTGTGAAATAAAGCCATGAAAATTACCTAAAAAAACTAAGAGTTTTTTTTAGTTTTTTTAATGTGAAGTAAAGTAAATTAGACCCAGAAGCTTAAATGATGCTTGCTTTCTCTTATGAGAAACTCAAATTATAAACAAAGAGCTAAATAAAAGATATAAGAAGTAGAGACATAGATCCCTCTCAGATGGAAAGGGGATCAAGAGATGGAGGAAAGAGGCAAATAGGGGAAGGAAAAGAGGACCAAAAAGGAATTAAAATATGCTGTTTACAGGTACCAATTCCACACAAGGAATGGAAACATTATGTACTACAAATAAACAAATAAATGAAGGATGTTATAAAGGAAAACACTACAAAAAGCTGTAGATATTTGCAAAGTCAGATATAAAATCGATAATGTTTACTCAGAAGCAGAAGTCACTGGGGCTAGACATTTCCAAGTAAACTAAATGGCAATTTTGGTGAATTTCTGGAGACCAAATGTAAACTACAAAGAAGTTGAGATTCTATCAAGGTCTGCAGTCTGAATATGAGTGACCATATTTATGGCATTGACTTTCAAGAAGCCTATCTCATAATTTGAAGGCCTCAGGAAGTGCCTCTTATAGATATGGCATTGAGAAATTTAGCAAGAGTTTTCTCTGTCACAAAGGTCAGCCATCGAGAAAAAAGATGTTACAGTACCAGATACATTTTCCAGTGGAAAGAAAGTCTTAAGGACACAAGACAACAAACAAAAGAACTGAGATTATACAATAAAATCTTGGACTCTTGCCCTCCTTCATATTTTATCACCACACAAAGAGATTTCTAGTGGATTATAGCAAAAAACTTGACAAGATATAAACTCTCTGAAGGCGGAATTCTTAGGAAACAAACTCAAAGACAACAAGGAAGTTAACACTAGCAAACAAAAGGACAATAAAGAGATTTGGGGTTTCAGGCACCTAAAACTATATAAATTATTAACTTTATTCCCAACTCTCAAGTGATTGAAATACATGCTCATACGAAAGAACTATATAATTTCCATTACTTAAAGAAGGAACAGTTTCGTTTTGAAATTTTATTGAAAAGAAAAGACACATTTCCATTAATCCCTCTCAAAATACTTTCTCTTACTTTGAATGCACTCACCATATTTTCATAACACTTTCTGAGCATTCCTGGAAGCTCTCTGTCATCAGTATATTTAGTTGTGGTACAAAATTGCCTCAGTGCCTAAATCTATTCAAAACATATACTTTTCATGGCTATTTTGATTTTGAGGAAGAGAAACCAGTCTCACAATGCCAAACATAATGAAGAAGAAGGTAGATGAGAACACACTGTCATATTCTTCACAGATATTTCTAGACACATTTCATCCATATGGGATGATAATAAATATAGTGAATATATAATTAAATACATTGCCTTTGATCCTCCTCAAAACACTTCCCATCACTTCAAACACACTTGGTATTAATACCATTTCTCTACTGCAGTAAAGCTTTCTTAGCTTAAACACTCACTGTTGCTTTTGATCATTCCTTTTGACTGAATTTGAAAGACAAGCAATTTAAACAAACCATAGTTAATTTTTCTAATGAAAAAGGTAGGTGGGCGCTGGTGAGATGGCTCAGTGGTCTAAAGCACCTATTTGGAACAAGCTTAGCAAAGCACAAGGACCGCGGTTCGATCCACCAGCACCACATGCCAGCCAGCCCCGCCCCCTGGTGGGCTGAGCTGGCCACACACACACACACACACACACACACACACACATAAATAAATAAAATTTAAAAAAAAAAGATAGGTGATGCACAAGCACAAAAATACATTATCATAGAGATGAAAACTACATAAAAGAATCAAAATGAAACAATATAAATCAAAAATATGATGAAAATTAAGAATGTCTTCTATAGAATAAACAGTAAAGTTAATATAAAAGAGAAAAGAATAGGGACTTGTGGGTTAGCTCAGTTGTTTAAGTGCCTGCTCTGGCAAACCCAGTCAGGTGCAGAGGACCCCAGTTCGGACCCCAGCTCCACCTGCCTTACCAGACCCGCCCTTAAGGCAGCCTTAGCCAGGCCCCCAAAAAATTCCTTCTCAAAAGAAAAAAGAATAAATGAGCTTTAAAGTATCTCTCAAACTAAAATTCAAAAACTTAAAAAAGAAAAATATACAAAGTCACAGAATTAAGCAGAATGGATAAGAATATCTAAGACATTCTCAACCATAAATTATAAAGAATTCAGAACAAAAAGGAGAAAAAATATCAAATATAGGATATAGCTAAAATTAAAATGGTCAATAGTGGTGGGAATTTAATGACAGACATGAAACCACAAATCCAGAATGTTACATGAACGTCGAAAAATGAAAATTCCCTCAAAATTAAAACGCATCATATTCAGATTGTAAAAGTCAAAGACAGAAAATCCAAACAGAGGTCGCAAGCAATATTTTCCCTATACAGAAACAAAGATCATGTTATAGTGGATTTCCTGTTATAAACCACATAAATACAAAAGAAATCAGAGTTAGATACTTAACATGATGGAAATGAAAACACAACAACCCAGAACTCTGTGCCCAGTGAAGATGTCCAATACAATGGACATTTAATAACTTATTCAGACTGTGATAAGGAAATTCATCTCATCAGAACTATTAGGTAAGAAATATCAGAAAGGTTCTTCAGAGAGAAGAAATAAGGTAAGTCAGATACAAAATCCTTGTAAAGAAAGCACTGAGTAAACAAATAGATGTGGATAATTATATCTTTCTATATTCTTTTTTCTGAAGGTATAGTTTCCTTTTTTTTCTCATTAATTGAAAATCAATAATGTAACATATTAAAAATGTAGACAAATATTGAAATGTGAAAGATATGAGACGTAGACAGAGTGAGTTCTAGAGAAATATTTCTGAAATGAATACATAGCATGAGATTAATAACAGACTGCACAATCTAAATAAATTATTTACAAACTTAAATGAATATAACAATAAAAATTGTTTAAAATAAAAATGAAAAGAAAGAATTTACATGTCAGTCATATAATAGCTCACTCTGTGCCAAAATCAAGAAACTTATATTCATATAATTAGAATTCTCAAAGTAGAAGGGGTAGGCAATAAATATCAAAAGATTTAAAATTTCTGAGTTTAATTGAAATTATAGTACCACACTTCCAAGAAAAATGAACTTTTGCAAAAGAAATATAAATAAAATCATACCAAGATACACAAAAATGAAATTGTCCAAAACTAACTGTAAAGGAAAGAGTCATTTTAAAGCACATACATAAAAAAATTACTGTGAAACAACAAAATTAAATAGCATCTTATTCCATATTAGAAAAAAAAGAGCAAGGTAAGAAACCAGACTTACTAATTCAAACGACTGAAAAAAAAAAGATCTGTCCATATTGAATTTTATACTTAGCAAACACATCTTTGAAAACTAAAGGTAAAATATTTTCCAGTTATACAAACTCAAAATACTCTAATATGTCCAGATGTAGCATATAGAAAGTAACAAAGATCATAATCCACAAGGCAACAGAAGTTGCTGTATAATCCTGGATAAAGAATAAAGAGCTCTCAAAATGGTAGTTATGCAAGAATATGTAAAATATAATTATATTAGATGAACCCACTTAAAAGTTCATTGAAGATTTCCACAAAACAGTATCAAACTTATGTCAGGTTATAAGCATATTTTTCGTGTGAGAGAGAGAGAGAGAGAGAGAGAGAGAGAGAGAGAGAGAGAGAGAGAAAGCAAGGAAGATGTAATATAAAGTCAATGGAAAGTGGAAAAATACTTTTTAAAGTTTCCAATACTAGGAAAAAATATATCGATTCAGAGTACTCACATAAGAGTGGCCAAATAGTTCAGCAGATTAAAATACCTGCTTAGTCAGACATAGGGGCTGGGAGTTAGATCCCCAGGGCAGCCATGCCAGCTCTGCTGTTGGGGGCGCTGAGATAGCGATTGAGACTGAGGTCGTGGCACGCACCTATAAAATTCCAGCACTTGGAGGCTGTAAACAGGAGGATCACTACGAGTCTGATCTAAGCAGTGAGACTCTGTACATCCTGTACACTCTGTCCTAAATACAAAAATCAAAACAAAACATATAGAGTACTCACATAGTAGTGTTTGAATAGGATAAAATGTACAAAAATATCAACTAAGAAAAAATTTTCATGATAGTTAAGAATTACTAAGAATAAAACATATCATAAATACTGGAATGGCAAATATATGGTCAGCACTTCTAACAGCTTGGGGATAGGATATCACACAAAGTTCTAGTATGTCATGGACATGGACAGTGTCCGTGACACTTAACTGGTGGTCAGGCATCACTTGTGGGACTGAGCTACTGCTATTTCCTTCATATCCACCCTGTAGACCAGGACAGAATCATGACCAATATAGGGTGCAGGAGAAGTCCACTTGTGGGGTATGCTGATGGAAATATTTTGCTGCTGTATACAAAAGAATAATTGAAAGACTGTTGTTGTATACAAATTTTGCTCCTGCATTTAATTGTTTTTCCTGTTTGGTGGGTTCTTTCCATTCTTATTCATGGAGTTGTGGTCATTTTGGTCCTTCTCTAGAATATCTTTTAGTAGTCCGTGTATGGTTGGCTTTGTTGTCATGAAATTCTTTAATTGTTCTTTGTCATGGAAGTATTTCACGTCTCCATCAAACTTGAAAGAGAGTTTTACAGGGCATATCAGTATGGGTTGGAATTTGTATTCTTGCAAGACTTGTAGTACTTTGCTCCGTGCTCTTCTTGACTTGATGCTTTGTGAAAAGAAATCTGCTGTTGTTCTGATGGGTTTTCCTTTAAGTGTGATCTGTTTCTTTTTTCTAGCGGTTTTTAGCATACAGTTCCTGTGCTGAATTTCTGGGATCTTGATTATTATTTGTCTGGGTGTGGTTTTAATTGGGTTGATGTTATTTGGAGATCTATATGCTTTGGTTACCTGAATGTCAGATTACTTTCCCACATTTGGGAAGTTTTCTGCTATTACATCACCCCATATTCTTTTTATATCATTTGTATTGACTCCTTCTTTCTCATTGATGCCTATTCGTCTTACATTGTTCTTCTTTCCATCGTCTTGTAGATGTTGAATTATTTTTTTCTGCACCCTAGTTGTTTTTAAGAGATCTTTTCTTACCTTTTCACTAATTGCAATGGTGTCTTCAAGGTCTGAAAGTCTATTTTCATTTTTATTTGAACAGTTTCACCAGCATGTGATTGAGGTTTAAATTTCCTGTGTATCTCTTTGAATCTGCTTCATGCATTCTATTTCTTTCCTATACTGCTCATTCAACAATTCCATAATTTTTCTATTGTCTTCTATATTTTTATCAGTGTCTTCTTCAGAAGCACTTAGTACTTCTTTCATTATAGGTATCATTTCTTTTTTTACTTCAGAAATTATTTCTGATCTGATTTCCTCTATACCTTTCTGCAGTTGTTTCTTTACTTCAGACACTGTTATTTCAGAGATTTCAGGTGTGTGCTTTCCAATTTCTTCTATGGTATTGTCTCCTGCATTTATTTTGGGCAGTCTCAGGGCTTGAGAATGCATTTTGCTCCTTCTCTTTGTCATTCTGTGTAGCACTGACTTCTGACCTTTGGTGTAGAGCTTTGGTACAGCTATTACCTTAGTACCGGGTCAGGATCTACCAAGTTCAAACTCATCCAGGTGGGTGTGTCTTGGGCCTGGCTGCTGTGCTCCACTTCTTCCTGCTACAGCCCTTGGAAGTGAACCTGCTGTGCCACTCAGGCAAGATGTTCTACTCCTGGGTCAGCTGCATGAGTCTTGCCTCTAGCCTTTCTACAAGGAGTTCTGCCCCAGGGTTCCACACTGGGCCTTTGTGATGAAGTTCTACTCACATGCAGGGCCTGAACTCTGACTGAAAGATCTGGTGGACTCCAGGTGGTCTCACTCACACACCAGGCCTGTCTTTCTATATTATTAACTTTAACTGATCCAAAAGATAATTGCCAACATATTAAATTAGTGTAGTATGGATAAACAAAAATCAATGAAGTTATGATAACAAATATTTTAATCTTTTAAAATAACTATAATTGGTGGGCTGGCCAGATGGCTCACAGACTAAAGCACCTGCTTTGGCAGAGCACAGCAGCTGGGGTTCGATTCCCCACCTTCTGTGCCTGCACTGCCCCCGGGGCTTACTGATACAGCAACTGAGACTGGGTGTGGTGGCACGCACCTGTAATCCCAGAGCTTGTGAGGCTGAAAACAGGAGAATCACTATGAGTCTGATATACATAATGAGACCCTGTACACCCTGTCCTAAATTCATAATAAATAAATAAATAAAATAACTATAATTGGTATACTAAAGAGTGGAAATGAAAATAAAATCAAAAAATCTAAAGAAGGGGAGAAAATCTAACAATTGTGTCAAATACAAAAATTAGATTCCTCCAGGTGGGTGTTGTTTGGATCTGGCTAATGTGCTCCACTTCTTTCTGCTGCAGCCATTAGAGCTGAACCCTTTGTGTCTCTCTGGCAAGATGTTCTGCTCCTGAATCAGCTGGGTGGGTCTTGCCTCTAGCCTCTTTGCAGGGAGTTCTGCTGAAG
>NW_004524580.1:15717080-15717495 GCF_000260255.1 Octodon degus
TAAAATCTTGTTTTGAGATTTTGTACCATTGTTTTTATTTTTTTCTTTAAAATAAAATAACTGATGTCAAAAATAAATAAAATAAAATAAAATGTTAAAAAATAGATAATATATCAACCATTGTTAATCAGCTATTCTTATTTTGAAAATCTGTAACATATATATTGTTGTATTTTACCTTGTTTCTGATCTTTGTTCTTGCTTTTGTTTTTAACTCTTCAAAATGAAATAAAATTACAATTAAAAAAAATAAAAGTTGCCTGAGGAAGTGGTAGGTGGGGGTCTGTGTGCTTGGTCCCTACCCTAAGGACAGCTGTCAAAACACAAGGTTGGTCTGGATGTGTTCCTCAGTGGTAGAGTGCTTGATTAGCATGCTCAAGACCCCTGGTTCCATTCCCAGGATGACAGAGAGAGA
>NW_004524580.1:15717669-15724333 GCF_000260255.1 Octodon degus
AGAGAGAGAGACAGATACAGAGTGACAGTGAGAGAGAGAGACAGACAGACACACAGACACACACAGAGAGACAGAGACAGAGTGACAGTGAGAGAGAGAGAGAGACAGACAGACAGACAGACACACAGACACACAGACAGACACAGAGAGAGAGAGAGACAGAGACAGAGTGACAGTGAGAGAGAGACAGACAGACAGACACACAGACACAGAGAGAGAGAGAGACAGAGACAGAGTGACAGTGAGAGAGAGAGACAGACAGACAGACAGACACACAGACACACAGACAGACACAGAGAGACAGAGACAGAGTGACAGTGAGAGAGAGAGAGAGAGACAGACAGACAGACACACAGACACACAGACACACACAGACAGCGACAGAGAGAAAGAGAGAGACAGACAGACAGGCACACAGACACACAGACAAACAGACACACAGACAGACACACACACAGAGACAGAGACAGAGTGACAGAGAGAGAGAGAGAGAGAGAGAGAGAGAGAGAGCGAGACACAGAGAGAGGGACAGAGACAGAGACAGAGACAGAGGACAAGAGTTCCCCAAATGGAAACAAAACTCAGGGTAGATGGAAAAAAACACAGCTACATAACAGTAGCCTATTGTAAAAAATAAAAATAGATTATATACACGAGGGATATTAACCCAGCTATACGAAAAAAACTTTAAATGTAGATGTTTGAATGGATTCAATTAAAAATAGAAAAGTGCATGCTATTAATATTTAGAAAAGAAATCTTGAATAGCTGTACTACTTTCAAAAAAGCAAATTGAAAATAAATAAATATATTAAGGATAAACTGGGACAATCTTATAGAATAATTAATTTGTTTACAACTAACAGTGTCAAAATATGAGGCAAACATGATAAAATTGAAAGAAACATACTTACAGATTGAAAAATTCAAATATATTCTTTCAGCAATTGACATATGTCAGTATAAAATTCAGTAAAGACACATTTGATTTAACCAAAGCAATCAGTTTATCTAACTGACATTTAAAATTACATCCAAAAATAAAAATATGCACACCCTTCTCAAGATGACATGTGAAATTTTCCAAAATGAACCATGTCCTGGAATATAAATCATTCCTTAACTTGAATTTAAAACATAAAGCCATAGGAAATGTGCTTTCACATCACAGCAGAATTGAACTAGCAATCTGTAGCTGAAAGACAGAAATCCCCAGTTACAGTTATTAGAAATTCAGTTGAATTATTCAGGGTCAAAAAGAAACCTCAAGGGGAACTTTTAAAAATATTTTAAGTACATGAAAATACAACTTAAATTTGTGACATGCTGCAAAAGCACTCAGAGAAAATGCATAGTTTTAGACAATTTAAAGAACAACAATAACTGGTAAACAAATTTAGCTTCCATAATAGAACACAGGAGAAGTAGAACAGTTTAAGCACAAACTTGGTTAAGAAAACAGCATGAGTTTTATGTCCATGGACTTGATTTCTCCATCTTTGATTTATGATGTCCAGCTGTCTTACGTTAGTAAAGTGACAAAGATTTACTAAATCAATATTTTCATGGAAATGCAGGTACTATGATCCACTGCCCCTGGAAAACATTCTCACTTGCCTAATTACCAGCCAACTCCCTATCCTTGATTAATAAAATTCTAATTTTAATGTGATATCAGGTACAATACCCCACTGTGTATGACATCTTTGGATTGACAGTTGCCCTACTTGTCAGCTAGTGATGTTTCATATGTGAGACACCTTTGTTTAAAGAAACCTGACAGATCAAATAGTGAAGATTTCTGAAAGCCAGACAGAGAAGTGAATGTGAACTCAAAAATCACAAACTCTTTTCCTTCCTGCCTTTGAGGACAGGCCTGTAAACACGTCGTTCTTTGAGCTACAGTACCTAACACACTACACACCAGGTAGATTGGGAAGACCAACAAACTGACAGGCCTGTCATGCCATAATTGCCCACTCACTAAGCCATCTTCAGAACCCATACATCCATGTATCTTTCCCACGACAAGAACATGTATCCTCTAGTGTCAAATCTAACCTTGTGGGGTTTCTCATCTTGAAATCATTCCAGCTGAAAACTTGTATTGGGTCTTTAATAACAGCTCAAGAAGAAAACTCTTTTAAACAAAGAAAGACAAAGTAGTTTCCTACTCAAAGCGATCTCTCGACTTCTATCACTCAAACTTAAAACCAATGATAATGATTCTCTCCAAAATCTATATAATTTTGCTTCTTTACTCCTTGGTCCTTCTGCTCTAGCACTTCTGATGTTTCTCCCAGATCCCAGGGAAGGATTTCTCTAGAGATTTTTTGCATTAACTGTTTCGGCTACACGTTTTGCTCCAGTTACATGCTCAGCTGTCTCCCGCCTGTTCCCTTCTACTCAGACCTCACGGTTTCCATGATATCTTTCTTAACTGCCCTGTCCATATACTTATTACATTAATATTAGCTTATTTTATACTTTTTTCTAGAACATTTTTTCATACTGATTAATTTCACTATCAGTTATGATTACTATACCCCATCTAAAGACAGAGATTAGCTACATGAGGACAACTATGCTGACACAGAAAAAGTGCTTAAATTGAATAAATTATGAGTGTATGAATATAATAAAATTATTTTACACATCCAAACTATACAACAAATCCTCTCTTAATTTCTATGAAGCTTGTTGTTTGTCCCTGTCGGCCCATGCATAAACTATGATACATTCAGTTCTTTCCTATAAGCCTGTTCTCTTTTTCTCTATAATTTCTCTTCCCTCTATGTTCTTTCTATATATACAATACTCCCTAAGGTAA
Organism: Octodon degus; assembly: GCF_000260255.1. NCBI lineage: Eukaryota > Metazoa > Chordata > Mammalia > Rodentia > Octodontidae > Octodon > Octodon degus. The sequence goes on from NW_004524580.1 coordinate 15,720,500, forward strand.
TCTGCATTCTTTCTCTTATTCACTTAGCAAAGCTTCATTGTGTTCCTACTACTAGGTAATATAATAGGTGTTAGGCTAGAAAAATATTATGATAGAAAATTGTTATAGTATTACAAAAAATTATAATAGAAAATATTATTATAGAAAAATATTACAACCTGACTTAATAGGCACTCCATTAGGTTTTCTCTCACATATAGTTAAAATAATTGTGGTTAAAATAATGCATTATGTTCCTATGTGACAAACTGATTAAGATTTTTATATGTTATGCCCCAGGTCCAGGGGGAATGTGTGTGATTATAACTGGTCAAAAAAATGAGCAGATTAAGCATGCAGAACAACGAACTGCAAAATGAAAAGTAAAGAAAGCTGTACAATGAATTATTGTACAAACTAGAGTTCAAGGCTCCGCCACTAAGATAAAAGGACAGGGGTCTTTTCTGAGCATAAAGGAAGCTGTCTCAGGAGCAAAGGAGAGTGCAAACACAATAAATTTGTAGAACATAAATATGTTAGCCAAGGATACTTATCTTCCTAATGAATCTAGTCTCCCAGGAAAGGTATAAAATATGATATATATTTTATGTAATTGGAACTGTTGACTCATCAAACACATTTAAGGAACTCTGTTTAAAAAGTTATTCTATTTTATTCTTCCTGTCAGCAAGGTTATTTTCAGACTGTGTTTTTAATACAGAAATTTCCAGTTCTCAATAGCTGTCATAATGCCAGATGAAGAAGTCATTCATCCACAAAAGCTTCTTTTGTTACAATACATATCACATTATTTATACAATCTGAATGTTTAATGTAAATTTAAATGTCAATGTATACAAACTAAAATTACATTTCTATCAGGGAAGAGGGATTTTCAACACAGAACCAGGCTTCTGTTTTAAGGAAAAAAATGTTGAGAACTTAATTCTAAATTGTTTTTTAAAAAGTAAATTACAGAGAAGTGTAATAGTTTTCCAAGAGGTTATCATGGAAATAGATATAAGACCATATCTTTTAAGAAATGAATGGCAGAGCTATTTCATTTCACAATACAAAGAGCAGATTAAAATAATGTTTGTATTCTGTGTCATGAAGATAATTGCTAAATATCATTCACAAACTCTTATAGGTATAATAAATGTAATTTAAGAGTTTGTTCCTATACATTCAGAAAGAAACAGGGGCATGAGCTGGCTGACAAATGCAAATACTCTTTTTTTTTTAAGATAGGGTCTTCCGGGGCTGGAGAGATGGCTCAGTGGTCTAAAGCACCTACTTGAAACAAGCTTGGCAAAGCACAGGGACCACGGTTCAATCCTCCAGCACCACATGCCAGCCAGCCCCGCCCCCTGGTGGGCTGAGCTGGCCACACACACACACACACACACACACACACACACACACAATAAATAAATGTAATAAATAAAAATAAATAAAAAAAAAGATAGGGTCTTCCTATGCATTTGAGGCTGACCTTGAGCTCACATTGTAGCCCAGGCTGGTCTCAAACTCACAAGGATCCTCCTGCCTCAGCCTACTGAGTACTGGGATTACAGTTGTGTCCCACCATGCCTGACTCTTAATAAAATGCTTGAGTAGAGCTGACATCCATCGAAGAATTTGACCATAAGAAAAATTTGGTGAAGCTATTTTTTCAACCCCATGTGGAACATTGCTCAAATAAAATTTCATGACCACACTTCCTATGTTAAGATATTTTCTCCTTTGTAAATGACACGGGTGAGCTACAACAGTGGACATGATCCTCACAATTCTTGCTCTTTTACCCCTGCATAAGAAAGGACTTTCTCTAGAACCATTTTTCAAAAACTTCCCAGGGAAGCTACTAGAAAGAAAATTTAAATTCATTGTCTAAAAATTATAGCTGGTTCTCTGAAACATTACTCGATCTGCCGATAGATAACACAAATGGCTAAGAACAGTGTGAGCTCTACGTTGCTGAGAATCCAGGTAATGAAACATTTTGCAACCAAGCTTATACTAACAACTCTCCTACTCTAGAAATTTCTACTTCAGGAAATTTCCCCTGAAGAGTCAGTAAAGATTCTGTAAGTATCCATAACCTAAGGTTTATTATGAAGAAAGAAACAATTGAAAACTGAAGCAAGTCACTGTCCTCAGTTTAAATTGGTGTAAAGGGGTACCACAATTTGGTGATTAATAAACAACAAAAAATTTTTTCTCACAGTTGTGAGGCCTACCAATGTTCGATTATGATGCGTACCTGAGCAGGTTGTGGTGAAGGTCTTTCGGGGCTCACACTGTTGACATCATATGTCTTCTTATGGTACAAAGAAGTAGAGACTTCTGAGGTGCCCTTCAGGAGGACATTAATCCTCCTCAGAGCAACCTGCCACATTTCACAAGGTCATTACTATCATTACTATTACCATCATTTCGGGAGTTAGGGTAACAAAAGCATGAATTTGGAGTGGACACAAAATTCATTCACTTACAGCAACCTCCTTCTAGTACCATCTTCTTGTACATAAATTGTCCACTCGTGTTGGTTGAAAACATAACTAATTAGCACAGAATACTGTAACTGCATATAAATTGCAACTGCTATGGACCCTAAAGGAAATTACTCAGTTGTCTGCCTGAGAAACAGCCTAAGGGAAAATTAACACATGATTGGAAAATCTGCCTTAGTGAATTTCAGTTTGATGTAAATATAATTTTTCCATGAAATAAATAGCAACATAAAGTAAATTATTTTAAAAAGAAGAAGAAATTTACTGCCTCATATAACAAAAAACAGTAACATTAGTTTGCAGCCTAAGGACTTAAACAGTATTATAAATTGTAGGCTGTACCATTTAACTTTTCTAAATCCTAGATTCATTATATTAAAAAAGTAACTTGATATGAAATTACAACCGATTATTATCAATTTCAAAATCTGATTCAGGTTAAGAGTTCAAGGCTTTTGAATGAAAATTTGAAATATATTTTCTCTGGAAAATATATTTTAGTTTTCTCCAGCAGAACCTGCAGACACAATAAAAAGTTATATATTGGAAGGAGGAATATATGCCATTACTGATATAGCTTTAAAATTATTTAATATCTGAAGGCTAAGATTCACTTTGGTCCATCAGAACTTCTCCCTTTCAAATGAAGAATAATACCACTTTCTGTGACATAAAAGGTTAGGGATAGCATTAAAGGCTTTAGAAATGAAGGTATTTTGTTCAATAATACATGACAATTCAATTCTATTTCAACTACACAGCAGAGTGACAGATTTGGGACTATAACAATGGATTACTCTCAGGATACAAATCCAAGGTGACCCTTATGGATTACTCATTCTACAATAATAACACATAAATTTTTCCAAGCTCCTATGGCACAATGCTGAAGGGAGAAGGTATGACACAGGAAACACTTAGATCACTTTGAAAGAAGAGAAATGATTCGAAGTACATTTCAGACTACAGTGAAACTCTATACTAGCTTTAATAAGAGAAGATAGGATAAACACATGAAAATTAAACAACATATTAAAACTAATATGAAGAGCATGACCAAGAAATTTCAAAAATGCTTTAAATGAAAATAAGGCCTACTGCAATATGTGGATACAATCAAAACAGTGCTTTAAAGGTTATCCATAGTACTAAATACATCATGTAGTCTGATATTCTAAGTTTTCACATTAAGTAAATAAATAAGGAATTATAATTTTGGCCATGAAAAACCACAAGAAAATGTAGCAAAAAAAAAATCAATAAACAATTCAATATAAAGCTTACAATGTCTAATCTTATTTTTTTATTTTTTAAAGAATACAAAATAACAAAACAAAAA
>NW_004524580.1:15724978-15727457 GCF_000260255.1 Octodon degus
CACAAAAAGAGCTGTGGTGACTGCAGGTTGTATTTTAGGATAAATAAAAATGTGTTTCACTTCTTCCATGCCCAAAGAATACTTTGAAGAGAACAAAGTGTTTCCAAATGTTGGGCACCAAGACATGATCATGGAGATACCATGATTTTAAATTAATGAACACATCAAAATAAATAGAAGAAATAGCATCAGTGCTGACATTTTTTCCCTTTGAGTCCTACTTATGATACTAAGGGGGAAAATGTTTCAAAGGCATGGAGCATGTAGCATAGTGATTAATAGGCCACATCCTAAACCAAGGTATCCTGAATTCAAATCCTTTTTCTACCATTACTTCCTATAAGCTGTACAGCTAGGAAAGTTACCCACTTACTTTGATTATAAAATGGGGACAATACATTGTGAGGTTGATAGATTAAATGAAATGGTGTTTGTAATGCACCAGAAATATTTTGAATACTCAATAAATGTTCATTTGTGAGTAATATTTTCATTACAATTACATATTATTATTTATTCAATTATTACTTATACTTACAATAATAATGTGCAAGAAGAGAAAAATGCCTCCTCTTAAATCTTTTAAAATTAAAATCACTTATATGATCATTATACAGCAATCTTTTGTTAATTATCCTTCATTTATAAATTTTGTCCAGTACATCAAGTGAGCCACTGTAGGCCCTATTAATCTCAAAGCTTTCATATTTATTTGGTATCACTATGTTAAATTTTTTATTTGTAAATAAGGAATGAAGCAAGTAGCAATTAAAATGTGATTGCTTTCTTTGTAGAATGAACCTTCTAGAAGTGACAGATTCATTATCAAGTCATTGTTTATAAGTTAGAAAAGTTTATGCAAGAAAATTAAGCAGAGCTTTTCTGGTCATGCAGTGGAGTACCTGCTCTAAGTCTTCAGAGTCAGACAGAGCTTTCTTTAAGAGGTGAGTTTTAGTTCAGATTTTAAGAAGAGTAAAAATGGACACATGAATGTGGGAAGAGGGTTGTAGGAACAATGAGTAGATTTAGGAAGGAAAGTGATGCCATTAGGAAGAAAGAAAAGGCTAGTGGATTGCAACCATGTACAGCATGTGTATGAAGAGTAAAAAAAAAAAGATTGGAAAAGCATTAACATTAAGTCATGAAGGAACATTATAGTTTAAAAGCGTGGGTTACTTTGGTCTCTGTTGCTCTTTTAATAGGCTGCACTATTATAAGCCACGCAAAGGTCATTCTTTCATATTAAAAAGAATCACTGTGATATATTAGATTGTACCTAAAGATAAGAGCAGAAGAAGTAAAATCCAACTTACTTCAATAGTCTTGATTAAATAGAAGTGAATAGATTTTAGGAGAAAAATAGAAGGAAATGAAAGGATCTGTGATAGATTTGCATGGTGAGAGCTAGGATTCATGATAAAGTGCTCTGGGATCTGGGGAAGGAGAAAGCAGAGGGTATCTCAAGAATTCTTATAGTTCCTGGATTTTCACAAGTTGTTAAATGGTACTATTCACTGGACAAGGGCAGGTTATTAAAAGTAAAAACAGCTTAGCATTTTGGACAGGAAGTTAGTGAATACTGACACGAAGACATATTTTACTGTGATCAGGAAACATAGGACACAAGAAAACATCCAAGGTGTGATAGAACTATATAGGAAATGTTTAAACTCTTAAAACACCTATAGGAGCAAAAGATGCATTGCTTTTAGTGACACTAAAAAATATTTCTCCTTCCTTCAAATGTTTCCCATTATGTTCACCACTTTCTGAAACAGTTTTGGAAGTGCTCTTTCATGACTATCCTTACAAGCTGTGATTTTAAAAACATGTGAAGGCTGCTGCTGAGTGACATTCAGTGGAACAGCAGCCTCATAAAACACTGAAGTGTGTCGCCCTTCACCTTCGTCCCCACATCTGGCACTGTGGAACTTCTGGCTTTCTCCAATATTAACATGATCATAAAAAGTAAATAAATGTTTTGAACAGATTCTGGGAACCGATTCAGCCACAACCTGAAAGTGAATGCATTCATGAAAGAGGAGCTTAACAATGGATTCAGCAAGTGGAAAAAAATAATAAGTGTGTTCAGAGCTAGAGAGGATACGTTATGTGTGTGCATATGGGAAGGCAGTTTGTCAGTGACATTGTATTTCACTGTAATAATTTTAAAATGTAAGAATTCTCCATATTTTTCATCATAATTCATATTTTGAAGACATAAGAGGGAAATTTATAAATGAATTTTATTTCTACATTGTATGAAAGAATAGCAAACTAAAGATAAACTAGAAGAAAGAAAACCTTATAGCAGCAGGTATGAGTGAAACAGAATATATACTTACAGCAGAAAAGGAACAACAGGTCTTAAAATAAGTTATTTCCAAATAAGAAACAAGTTATAATTCTTACTAACACTGATCAAAGGAAAGAGAAAAATTAAAGTAATCAACCTCAAGAGTACAAAAGTAAGATCTCG
>NW_004524580.1:15727557-15737017 GCF_000260255.1 Octodon degus
AGAAGGAAGAAGAAGAAGAAGAAGAAGAAGAAGAAGAAGAAGAAGAAGAAGAAGAAGAAGAAGAAGAAGAAGAAGAAGAAGAAGAAGAAGAAGAAATACAAAATTTCATTAAACAAAGTAATAGAAATTCAACAATGGTTGCCATATTGCATGATGTTACTTTCAAAATTAGTTGTTTAGATTACCAGATAATGTGGATATTTTATTTTATTTATTTGCATTTTTTTAGGGAAGGGTCTACAGGGTGTTCAGGGTATCACTACTAGGTTGGACTCGTAAGTGAATTCTCCTCTTTACAGCCTCCCAAGATCTGGGATTACAGGCACGCGCCACCATGCCCAGTTTCAATTGCCATCTCAGCACACCCCAGTGGCAGGGCTAGCACAGCAGGCCCCTGCACCTGCCTGCAGGCACTTTAATCCACTGAACTATTTGGCCAGGTAATATTTTAAAAGATCAACAAATTTTATAAATGTCTAGTAAGACCAACCACAAACAAGAAAACATCCCAAATCACCAGGATTAAATACAAAAACTGGGTAATCCTTACTGAACCCATGGAAAGAACACAAAAGGAGTGTCACAGAGATTCTGTGTTCAGGTTTGTTCATTCAGACTAAGTGGAGTAGTTCTTTGAATGATACAAACAACCAAAGCTCACATACGAAAAAAATTCTGGATAGGTTGTATCAATTTCTAATTAATGAATTATGAATTAAAATTATGAGGGTTTAACTGAAGTGTCAACCTGGTTGGCCTGGGAGCCACTTAGGGAATTACTAACCACACGTCTGAGTCCCTGGGTGGTCCCAGAGGTGTACTCTTGATCCTTTGCCTGGCTCCTCACACCCTGAAGCTTTGTTCTGACACACTCTCCTGCCTGAAGTTTCTGCCTTGGAGATAATCAATCGTCGACTGAAACTTCTAAAGTCAAATCTAAATGAAAGAAGAGATGTTCTGCATCCTATATTAAGATTTGGATTCTTCTCAAAATGATTTACAGATTGACTACAATTCTAGTCAAAACCCTAGCAAGCTATTTTGTGAAAATGGAAAAATGATTATCAAGTTTACATGAAAGTCTAAAAACCTACAATAGCAAACAAAGTCCTGAAGAAGATGAACAGACATGAAAACTCTTACAATGCCAACATTATAATAAAACTCTAGTAATCAGAAGAATGTTATTTACAGATAAATGACGCAGTTCAATAGAGCAATACTGAAGCCTAGAAATACAAAACAAAATACATACAAAACAAACTCAAATATAGTCAACTCATTCTTGGAAGAAGAGCAGAGCCACTTGAAAGGAGAAAAATTGATATTTTTAATAAATGGTGTCAGTTATTATATATCATATTTATTTTATGTATTTATTTATTTTAGGGAAGGGTCTACAGGGTGTTCAGGGTTTCACTATTAGGCCGGACTCATGGTGATCTGCCTATTTCAGCCTCCCAAGAGCTGGGATTATAGGCGCGCCCCACCATGCCCAGTCTCAATTGCTTTTTCAGTGTGCCCCGGGGGCAGGCCCAGCACGACAGGCCAAGGGTTGAACCCTGGCCCCCACACCTGCTTGCAGGCACTTTAATCTGCTGAGAAATTTGGCTGGACCTCTTGTATTTATTTTAAATAGTACACTAGATATGGACTTGTATTTTACATAAAAATTCCCCCAAATAAATGAAAGTTTAGTGTAGAACTATAAAGCTTCTGGGAGAAAATATGAGAAAAATTGATAGGGCTATTCAAATGAACATATATACACTACATAATTTTATTCCTAAGAAAGTTTGACAAATTGCATTTTATTAAAAAATAAACTTGGGGCCGGGGAGATGGCTCAGTGGAATAAGCGCTTCCCTAGCAAGTGTAAGAGTGTGAGTTCAATCCCCGGTTCCACAAAAAAATAAATAAATAAATAAAATAAAAAATAAAAATAAACTTTTTCTGGGGCTGGGGAGATAGATTAGGAAAATAAGTACCTGCCTGGAAAGCACAGGGTCCTGAGTTCAATCCCCTGTACCACAAAATAAATAAATAAATTAGTTAATTAATTAAACTTGTTTTGTGAAAATATAAAGAGAATAAAACGACAAGCTATATATTTAAAGAAAATATTTGTGAGACACTTATCTGATAAAGAAGTTGCATTCAAAATATATAAGAATTTAAAATTTAACAATCAATTTAAATATGAACATAATATTTGATAAACCATTCTAAGTGAATTATCAGATTCACAAAAAGACTATCCACAAAGATGATATAGGCCAATGAGATAGCTCAGCAGTCTAAAGCGCCTTCTTTGGGCAAGCTTAAGCAGGCACAGGGGACCATCGTTTGATCCCCCACGCCACATGCCATGCCAGCTCTGACCTCAGGTTGGGCTAAGCTGGCAGAAAAAAAAAAATTAAATAGGCATGTAAAAGGATTCTTATCATCATTTGTCACTAGGGAATGGAAAATATTAAAATCACAATGAGATAGCATTCCACACTTCCTATAATGGTTGAAATTCAAAAGCGAAATGGCAATATCAAATTCTGACTAGGATAGGGAAGAACAGAAGTCGTGACTTTTAAGAAAACTTATGCAGATGCTTTGAACAAGAGTTTGTGATTTTTTCTAAATTAAATATACTCATATATATTATCCAGTAATTCCATTCTGGGCATGATAGTGCATGCCTACAATCCCAGCACTGGAGACACTGAAGCAGGAAGATGGCCAAGTGCGAAGCCAGCCTTGGCTACGTAGAAAGGTCAAAGCCAGCATGAGCTATATAGCAAGAACTTGTCTTAAAAGGAAAATGACCAGTAATTACAGCTATACTGCTAGTCACTGGATTGACTAATTTGAGAACTCATGTTCACATGAAAACCCTTATGTGAATGTTTATAATAATTTTGCTTGTAATTTTCAGGTACCAGAAGTGGTGAAGGTGTTTTGCGGTAAATGAGTAGATATAAGAGCTGTGGGTACACACGAACCACACAATCAGTATTAATCAATAATAAAGAGAAATGAATCACCACACTGCTCAACAACTTGAAAGAGTCACAAGTGTCTAGGGACAACTTCAGCAAGCCAGTCCAAAGAGACTGCACACATTTTTATTTCAATCAAGTAATGTTCAAAGAAAAAAAAAACTATAGGAAAAATTCTTTTAAAAAACTAAGCATTTTGCAGAAGTTTACAGGACAATAAGGAGAGCTGAAACAGCAAAGCATGTGGAAATGATTAGCACAGTGTATCACATGTGCCGCTGTAACTATGCATACTTGACAATACGCATTATAGAAGACATAGAAAATACACAAAATTTTTAAAAAGCAATTTAAGAATATGAAGAATTTAGAATGCAAAGTATAATATGACATAACACTGTGAATTATCAAGTGTTAAAGCATTTAATATACAGGCAGGGAAAAGAATGGAAGAAAGTGGGGTCTGAGAATAAAGACTAAAGATGTTGTATGTTGGTACCATGCTGTGGTTGGTAAAGATTTTGCACAATGCAAAGAGGCTACTCATTCTCCTACTGTTATAGGTGGATGCAGAAGCTGAGTAGTGGAGAAAATGGATGCAGACCATAGGGGTCAGTTTCCATCCACTGCACCAAGGCTTTATAGATAAAACTGTGGAAAGAAGTCCCAGGGATTTATGTGGCAAAGGACTGGTGTTGGAGACAGTACCACGAGGTGATGTTAAGTTGAACATAAATGGAAATGGTTAGCACATAGAAATGTTTATATGTGTATTAATATACATATACACACACAGAAACAACAAGCACACCTGTCACTTAGAATTGGCACCCAATAACCTTCTTCTATAATACAAGGAGCCACAGCACACTGGAGAGTCAGATAATCCAGGACAAGAGCAGGACACACAAAAAATGACTTGAAAAGAAATATGGTCTGAGAAAGAGTATTCTTAAAAAGGATGAGATAATGTGAAAAAGTCACAGAAGTCAATCAAAAGAGGTACAATAATTTAAGTTTAAATAGCTGAGCAAAACAAATAAAGGAATATTAAATCATAAAGTATAAAGTCATGTGAAAGAATTCAATTTTTACCACTCTGTGGGTTGTCTTTTCACTCTTTTGGTGATTTTCTTTATTGTGGTAAATATCTTTAATAATATGAGGTCTTATTTGTTGATTCTTTGTAATATTTTCCTTGCAGTCTGAACTTTATTCATGAAGTGTCTGTCTACGCCCGTGTCTTTGCGATTTCTGCCTGTTTTCCTTACAGTAAATTTAGTGTTTCTATTTTAATGGATCAAATCTTTGATCCATTTTGACTTTAGTTAAGTGCATGGTGATACAAATGGGCCTAGGTTTAGTCTTCTGTGCATGAAAAGTGGGTTTATTCAGAATTATTTATTACAGATGCTATCTTCCAGTGAATGCATTTGGTGCCTTTGTTGAAGATAAGCTGAGTGTGTTTGTAGTTGTGTCTGAATCTTCTACTCTGTTTTCTTGATCCTTGGGTCTTCTTTTTTGCCAGTACCATGCTGATTTTATCGTAGTAGCTTTGTAGTATAATTTCAATTCAGGGATTGTAACGCCCCCCTTGACCTGCCTTTGTTGCCCAGAGTTGCTTTCTCTATTCTAGGTCTTTTCTCATAAGCACAAAATGAGTTTTAGGAATGTTTTCTCTAGGTCTATTAGATATGGTCATTGTATTTTGATTGTGATTTCATTAAATATGTATTACCATTTTTGAATTATGACCATTTCTACTATATCAGTCTTTTCTACCCAAGACCAAAAGATATTTCTCCATATCTGATATCGCTTCAATCTCCTTTTTTATGGTACTGTAATTTTCATTGTATAGATCTTTCACATACTTTGTTAGATTGATCCTAAGTATTTCAGTTTTTGGATATTATCATTAAAGTGTAATTTCCCTAATTTCTCTCTCTCTGTGAATTTGTTGCTCATGTACAGTAACTCTATTGACTTTTTGAGTGTTGACTTTCTATCCTGCTTCACAACTGAATTTGGACATACAATTCACAAGTTCCTTGGTGGAGTTCTGGGGTCTTCTATGTGGAACATCATGTCACCTGAAAATAATGATTATTTAACTTCTTCCTTTTCTATCTCTTATGTATCAGTCACAGAAGAGAAAATCTTTCACAGTGGCAGGATCAAAGACTTTTCACAACAAAACAGACTTTAATAACATATACACAACCTAAAACCATTTCTAAACATCCATTTGTTGATATATTAAGTGGAAATAAACCATACTTGATCTTTATCTTTTAGGGGTTTTTTTTACCTTAAAGATAAATATCTTCTATCCTACTTTACAATGCATGATTCAGTGTTGGAAAGCCTTTGAGAGATTTCAGTGATAAGAGCCAGACTGCTGCACCACACATGCCATAGGTTCACCACCACTCGATTATGCTCATTAAGTGTGTTTTAATACTACCAAAATCTTAATTAATTAGTTGTTTTCATTAACTGTAGACAGAAATCAAAATGACTTATCTCAGGTTTTCTAGGAAAGATTTGTCTCAGTTTTACTTGTAATGTATGCAATAAAGAAAGATTGGGAGAAATATTACCACAATATCAAATTTAAATTTCCCAAACTTATAAAATACAAGAAAATTTAGTGAGAAACTTTAGTGAAAAGCACCTTGGTCCTACTGTACAGAAAAAATGTGATGAAATATTATATTGGCTCCTATAGATTGCTAAAATTTGTGGAAGTCACAGTTGAGAAAAAGGAATATGAGCAGAACTAGGAGAAATACAAGGTTTTTTGTGAGCTGAATGCAACTGTATGTCATATGTATAACATGTACATCACAGCTAATATTTGTGTAGAAAAGTAAGTTTATGTCATACCTTAAAGAGAAACACTTTAGACGAATCTTATAACATGGTGTCAAAGTAAAATTATTCATACCTTATATGGTAGATTGACAACTGGTGGTCAACTTGTAGCATCCAGCTGAACTGAGCTAGCATGGTGCCAGGTGTAGGAGGCCCACCTGAGAATGAAGTCTGGGGGTTGTTGGTTCCCTTGGAGGATCTTGACACACTGGCTTTCCTCATATGAATTTGGTTGTTCTTATCATTGGAGGAGCTCAGGACCTCCCTGTTGCTGAGGATGGCTGTGGTACTTTTCAGGGAAACTTTTGGTCTTATGTTGTGTCGCTTCCTGGCTCAAGGGAAGATCCCTGAACCTCCTGGCATGGATCCTTTGTGCCGCTGGCACCAACATTCTAGATTCTGCATCTTAGCTTTGGGTCTTCCCAGCACAGATCTTTGTCACAGGTTTGCATGAGAGATTGTTGTGGGCTCCTGGCCTCCAGTTGAACTCGTACGAAGCACTGTTATGAGCTCTAGGTCTTTAGCTGGACCCATGCAGGATATTGTCATGGGATCCAGGTCCTCAGCTGGACTTTTTGGTCTTTAGTGTGTGGACAGATTTCCTGCACCCTTTTGTACTCAACTCCTTGGGTGACTACTATAAAATAATCCTATAAATTATGTGTCATGTTGTCTTACTTTTTACTCATAGCTGGGTCAAATATCTGATGCTCAAAATGAAGGAAGGAAGGATTTGTTTAGCTCACAGTTTGTGGAGGTTTTAGTTTATACTCTGCTGGCTCCAACGCAAATGACAACAGCTCACGGCAGCAGAAAACAATGAAGAGAAGAGGAGGAGCAACAGCTACAGTGTCCAACAAGTCTCTCTCTTCTTTCTATGCTAACTTCAAAGAGTGGAGTTCCTCTAAAGTGGTGTGGCTCTGAAGATCACACTCCTCCAAAGACTGAGAGTTCTCCAAGGAAGCAGGACAGGGCAGCCAGCCTGAGCCTTCCTCAACTTCTTTATATATACCTTTTGTGCTGACACTCTCGGGTGGCCCATGGCCCTAGGGTGGAACCAGTTGCACCCCAGAGCAGGGCCAATAGTGCTCTAGGGTGGAAAAAATCACACCCCAGTACCAGCCCAATAGCACCCCAGGTTGGGCCCTGCCCACCTGCAGGGTGGGGGCCCCCAGGCCTGGAACTGCTGGAGCCAATTTAGCCAAGTTGACACAATATATCAACTATCCCACATGTATTAAATTATTTCCCTTGAAAATCCTCACTGCACCTCACTACTACAATTAAAAGCCAAATTTAATTAAAACTCCAAAAAGCATCTTAGTATTTTTATATTAAAGAATCAACATTTAATTTTAATTAAAATGTTTTTAGAAGTTCCATAAGTGAGTGGATACAGGTTAAATCAAAAGAATAAAACATGGGTTTTAAGTTGGAATAGTAAAGAAATCTGTAAAAGTTACATAAGGCCAAGTGACTTTAAGAAAAAGACAAAAAGGCTTGCATCACATAAAATTTCAGAGTTTCAAATGAAAGAAGCTCACAGAAGGGCTGGATGAATCTTTTTGTTCAAATCCAGGCCTAATCATATGTCTCATAAAGAAGACTTATCAGCAAGATGTTCAAAAGAAAGTATTGACTTGTCCAGATAAAGACTTAAATCTCCTACCAGGAACTCTGAAAAGCCTAAATAAGAATTTTGTCTTTTGGTGCTATGAGGAATAAAAACAACCATAGGAAACTGAACACTTTCATTATGGATTACTGAAAAAACTTCTAAAGAAAGAACGTGCTCATTTTCTTCAAGTGAAATATTTCTGTAACTCCAATGTTGTTTTATATAAGGCACACAAATAAAAAATTCCACAAAAATATTTGAGAAAGTTTTGTATTTATCTTAGAGAAGACTGCATTCCTTTCCCATACAATTTTTTGCATCACTATGTGTTATCCCTCTACCAAAAATATAAACATTTCTTAGTATAAAGACTGTTTAATTTCTCTTATATTCTACCCTTTCTCTCTCTAAGCTCATATTTATTAGAAACTTAGTGTTACTGCTTACTGCCTTGACCTGTTTCTTCAGAAAATTTTACACAATTTAGATTAATTTACTTGAAATCTATCAGGCTAAAATCAAAGAAGGCAATAGTAGACAATTTATGGTCTATTGGCCTAAAATTCTCTTTCTTGGTCTAACATCTCCATTCTTAATATTTTTGCTAAGAGAACCCCTTTGTACAAGATTCTTCACTACCAGTTTTTCTGTGCTACTTATTGTTTCCTGTGTTGTGTATATTAATGTCACTAGTGGAGAATTAATACATTGAAATTGCAGACCTCCGGTTCAGAAATTTAGATCTGGATGCAGCAACATCATTAAGAGCAGTAGTAGCTCAGAAGGTTAATAAGGGAATCAAGCAACAAAGAAGTAGAGGGTGCAGAAACAAAATAGATTCCAAGAAGCCACAGGCATCATAGACAATTTAAGAATTATAAAAATTAAAAAGAAAGAAAGAAAATAAAGGAAAATTTACTTTTTGGACTCCTTAAAGGTAACTTCAAAGAATTAGGAAATGAGAATCTTGAGAACCAAAAGGTATGTGGAGATGTCCACAGACTACCAGGTGGTCCTACGTTTATGGATGAAATATAAATTAAGTTCACAAAAGGAATTAGTCTGTAAGTCCAGAAAGTGTTCACTATGTCAGAATGACTTCGTACAGTCTCTCTACATAAGAAAAAATAAGAGTTCAGGTGTCACTTTTGATTGTCTAAAAAAGAAGTAAAAAATCTCTTTGGATATTTGTCATCATCCAATTTAATAACTACATGTTCAGTTATCAGCAAAGTCTCCAAAAAGGACTGGATTTTTTTTCTCTATCATTATTCAACAAAGATAAAACAAATACCCTAAATATAAAATGGTAATAATAGAATCTTCAAAGTATAGATGTAGATTATAATGTAACTTGTTAGTAACTTCACGTACATATGGAGTCTGTTCAACAGTTCACTCTAGTATGAACAGGGCAAGGTAAAGCTGATGGAACTAGATAAAGCTGTGATAGCTTCTCCAATTCTAATCTAATTTAAAATTCAAGATAACGCTCAAGATGTTATCAAACATTGACAAGGAAGAGAACGCATCTCATAGCACCTAGACCAGCCCATCCCTACTCCCATATAAACTTCTCCCTTGATCTCTAAAAATTTAGAGAACGTAATTTTTCCTCACTGAAAACTAATAAAGCAGCTACTGTCTTTTACATTTTCTGTTGAGGCCTTTGGGGTGTTTGTTCTTTGCTTGGTGAGAGACACTTGAGATGAAAAAAAAAAAAAAAAAGAAAGAAACATCATTAAAATTTGTTTATTGTATTGTCAAGTGCGGTTTAAAGTGTTGCTTTTCTTTCTTTTCTCTGCTGCTAGCTGCAATCTGCACATTGTGCTGTTTTCACGGCGACTCTCTGACAGCCTGCCAGGCTACACACACCCCTCCTCATTTAAAGACTGCAGAACTGCAATTGCTCATAATTTCACGAAGTTTTTTCAAGTTTTTGCTAACACTTCCTTCCTTTTACCATAATAGG
>NW_004524580.1:15741887-15821697 GCF_000260255.1 Octodon degus
TATATATATATATGTATATATATAATGTACCTTATAAAAGAAAAATAATAGATATTATATCCAATGCAAGAAAAGAACAGAAAATCTGCATCACCCTTAGGGTCCTGCAGTGCTGTGGGTTCTTTCTAGGCATCCTTTTCAAGCTCTTGTTGCCCTGTATAAAGAACTGGACAACATAAGTGACAGATGTCTTATGTTTATTGAAGATAATAATAGTAGGAAAAGAAGCAAGTTCTTCAGAGTAAACATGGGCCTATTAAAACAGCAAAAGAAATAAGAAAAATGTGTGCTCTGCAGAGGGTAGTGTAGGCTGGCGAAAATTTTCATTGGTTGCCATGTTTTATAACCTCACTGTGATGTTAGATGTGGACAGTCTTACAAAAGACTGCTTGGTTTTGTGCGGGAAGAACGAAGATAGCAGTCTGTGATTGGTATCAGGAGCAGGGTAGAAGCTATAGTGGGCGTGTCCTGAATCCATTGATTGACAGGTCACTGCTGGCTCAGCCACTTTTCTGTGCCCTAATCTCCTACCTCAAATTCAAAGAAATGAGCTTAAAAAAAGAAACTTTCAGGGGGCCAGGGAGATAGTGCAGTGATCTAAGCCCTTGCCTGGTAAGTGCAAGGATCTGACCTTGAACCCCAGTACTGCATGCTGCGCTGGCCTTGGAATTCCAAGGACGCATTGCCCACCATCAAAACCAGGTGTGGTGGTACATGCCCATAATCCCAGCACTGGGGAGGCTGAGACAGAAGGATCACTAGGAGTGTGAGCTATGTAGCGAGACCCTGTAACAAACAAATAAAGAAAAGATATTTTTTTAAAAAAAAAAAAAGCAAAAAAAACTTCCTCCGAGATAAAAACTTTAAAGCCAATTTTCATCATCTGTGTATTCTTTCAGCCTTTTCAGAAGATATACAACTATTCTTTCTGAAAAACAAACATTCTCAGATATTAGAAAAAAACTATTTTAAAAACCAGTTTTTAAAAAAATGTATTGTATAGCAAGGTGGAGCTCATACTGCCGATACAAGGTTGGGTTAAAATACCAAAAGTAATCACTACATTGCTCCATAGCAACAAAGTAAAGGATTAGATCAACAAAATAAGGACTAGTCACCAGAGAAAACAAATAAGAATAAATGGAATTTGCTTACCTAATAAGGGACAAGTGCAAAACCCACATCTAACATGGAATTTAAGATGAAATAATATTTCCATTGTGTATTTTGCTGTCCTTTTGCACAGGCAGACCACAAGCCACCTGAGTAGGTGTGAATGAATAGACACATCATAAGCAGGAATGAGGACAACCTGGAATGTTCACTAGCAAATACCAGCCAAGTGCTAGAAAGGTTGAGAACAACAGCCAGAGAAGTAGAGTCACACAGGTGAGAGCATCATGTCATGGGTGAAGTACAGCAAGTGTTGCAAGAAGAGCATGGTCTTTATTATTTTCCACTTCCCTGCTGCCATAAAACAAGTCTAGGCCTGTGTAGATTATTTATTGTCACATAAAAATAGCCAAAAAATACCTTACAATAGTATTTACTTTCTCCATTCATCAGGGCAGCAGTGGGAGTTCCACTGATTCAGCCTGGACTAGGCTGAGTAACTGTGAGTGGAAGTTCAGGGACTCCGCATTACATACCTCCCATTCCTTAGGAGAGGGTTTTATTCATGCAAATCGTAGAGATCAAAACAGTAAAAAAATTTAAAAAAATTTTTAAAAATGTAATATCTGTTAAGGCACTAGTCCCAAGACAGCAAATAAGCAACTTTGCTCATACTGTATTAGACAAAACAAATCTTGTGCCCAAACTCAAAACCCAAGACTGATGGAATACCAAGATTAAGTAGCAAAGTTATTTATTCTGGAGGTGGGCAGTGGTGGTACTCACAACACTGTGAATATAGTAATGCCATCAAATCATACACCTAAAAATGAAAAAAAGGACAAATTTTAATTTTATTTCAAATACTTGTTATATAGAAAATCTTATATCAAAAATGTGAACAGCAAAGGCAATCGAGACAGTTTATCTTTTACAATTACTTAAAGTACAACTATGACACAACTACATTGATATCAACTTCGTGGTCTGAGGAAGTACATAGTTTTATGAAATTCCTTTATTGCACTTAAACACAAACGTGAAGGCAACATTAGAATCTACCAAGGAAAACCTTGAGCCCAAGTGCTGAGAGGTCAGGGTTGGATGCAAACGCCTCTTCCTTTTATAGCTAGGACCATGGCTCAATGGCGGAGAGCCTGCTTGACATACTTGAAGCTCTAGGTTCAGTCCCCAGCATTTACCTACACACACACACACACACACGTGCGTGCACACATCCCCCGCACAAAAAAGGCAACACAAATGCCACTGACTCAAGAACCCAATAGGAAAACCAGAAAATGATTCGTGAGCTCCCAACTGTTGCACCTCACCACGTGCCTTATGCGTCATCGCGCGGCTCTTCCAACATCACAGCACCTCTCTTTACTGAGGTGGCTCTGCACAAGGGTACCACGCATGTTGGGCCCTCCTCAGAACCCAATAAAATATCACCTGGGTTCTCTTGTAAGAGAGACCCAGAATAAAAATTAAGGGCAAACTAAAAGGAAGACGATAGGAAGCAGGCAAATAGATCTTTCTCAAGGGGGAAGATCAATGGAGAGCAGGAGAGGGAGGGGAGAGAAAGGGATGTAAAGAGGAATGAAGATGTGTTGGGTACAGCCACAGACGCCTCACAGGAATGTGAACATTGCGCACAGCGCCCATGGACAAAGGAAAGGAGGAGGTCACAAGGTGGGCGGACAGGAGGGTGGAAGTGAGCCGGGATAATGATTTCATTCACCAAGAGATGGAAAAGGGGAAAGGAATGGGGAAAAAAGCAATTCAATGTGTCATATATGTGTTCCAAGTCACCAGTATGAATGTAACCATTATATATGGCAAACACATGCCAAAAAATGATTAAACTGCTTAGCAACAGATAACTGCTAACATCAACCAAGCCTTACGAAAAGGACTAATAACATTCCTTCTTAAATTATTACAAAAGTTAAAAAGGAAAAATTATTTTAAACTCAGACCTAGAATGTAACATCAATCTAATACCAAATTTGAAAAGAAATTCAATCAA
Source organism: Octodon degus (assembly GCF_000260255.1). NCBI lineage: Eukaryota > Metazoa > Chordata > Mammalia > Rodentia > Octodontidae > Octodon > Octodon degus. The sequence goes on from NW_004524580.1 coordinate 15,745,033, forward strand.
AAAAGCTACAGATCAATCTCACTGATAAACACAGATTTAAATATTCTCAATAAAATACTAACAAGCTGATTCCAATATCACATTTAAAATATTAAGGGCCAGCCAAATAGCTCAGCAAATTAAAGCGCCTGCAAGCAGGCGCAGGGGGCCAGGATTCAATCCCCAGGCCTGCCACGCTGGCCCCGCCCCTGGGGCGCTCTGAGACGATAATTGAGACTGGGCTGGTGGCGCACGCCTGTAATCTCAGCACCTGGGAGGCTGTAAACAGGAGAATTACTACGAGTCCGATCTAGTAGTGAGACCCTGAGCACCCTGTACATCCTTAAAATACAGAAAAATAAATAAACAAAAAAATATTATTAATTATGATCAAATGAAATGCATCTCCAGGAGGCCAGGGAGATAGCTCAGTAGAATAAGCACCTACCTGAAGCGCAGGGTACTGAGTTGAATCCCTGGGACTACAAAAATTAAAAAAGAAAGAAAGAAAGAAAGAAAGAAAGAAAGAAAGAAAGAAAGAAAGAAAGAAAGAAAGAAAAGAAAATTTTAAAACAAAAGAAAAACAAATTCATCCCTGGAATGGAAGGGTGGCACAATATTCACAAGTCAATATGAATTATATACAACCTCCAGTTAATAAAGGACAAAACCTATAAGCTCATTCCAAGAAATTCAGAAAATGGTTTGATAAAATTCAACATTGCATCACGATAAAACTCTATAAAAAGTCAGGCATGAGGGCCGACAATATAGGCTCAGTGGACTAAGCGCTTGCTTAGGTAAGCTCAGGAGCCAGGGTTCATCCCTGGTTCCACGTGCCACACCGGCCCCGCCCCCGGGTGCACTGAGTAAGCGATGGAATCCCGGTGTGGTGGCATGCGCCTGTAATCCCAGCACTTAGGGAGCAGAAATCAGGAGGATCTCTACTAATGTGGGCTGTGTAGTGAGACCCTGCATAAATAAATAAATAAATAAATAAATAAATAAATAAATTTTTTTTTTAAGTCAGGCATGGTGGCATGTGCCTGTAGTCCCAATACTCCTGATTGCTTGCAAATTCAAGGCCAGCTTAGGCTACACAGTGAGTTCATGTGCAGTCTGAACTATATAGCAAAACCCTGTTTCCAAAGAAAAGAGTAGAGAAATTAAATATAAAGGAACTGTATCTTGGCATAATAAAGATGTCTGTCTTACATAGTAAACAAAGAAAACATGATCTAAAATATCAGTTACTTTCACACTGTTATTTAGCATTGGACTGAAAATCCTAGCCAAAGAAATGAAGAACATCCAATTTGGAAATGAGAATCAAACTACTTAATAATAAGTTAGTACAAGAATATATAAGGTACTTAATTCAACAGTTCTGTGTGTGTGTGTGTGAGTGTGTGTGTGTGTGTATTCCAGTTTATAAATTGACAATGTAAATAGATGTTTCTTATAAGAAGACATCCCCAGGGTAGTAATTATATGAGAAGTACCTATCATTGCTAATCATTAGAGAAATGCAAAAACAAAACCACAAAGAGCCCTTCTATCACCTCAATTAAAGTAGCCCTTACCAAAAATAAAGGACAAGGACTGACAAGGATGTGTAGAGAGAAGAGAATTTACACAGCATTGCTATAAAGGTAAACAGGTATCACGCCTATGGAAAGCACTGAAGAAGCTCCATAGAAAACTACGAGTAGAGCTACCATACAATCCAGGCCTCCCACTAGTAGGTGTAAGTACAAAGAACACTAAGTCAAATTGCTGAAAAGACATCTTCACACCAGAGTTTACTGTGGTACTATTCGCAATAGTGAGGAAATTGCAACTATCCAACTATATATCAGCTGATGCATAAAGAAAATATGGGACATACAATGAAGTACTACTCAGCATTAAGAAAGATAAACTAGGGGCTGGAGAGATGGCTCAGTGGTCTAAAGCACCTACTTAGAACAAGTTTAGCAAAGCATCAGGGACCGCGGTTCAATCCCCCAGCACCACATGCCAGCCAGCCCCGCCCCCTGGTGGGCTGAGCTGGCCATACACACACACCACACACACTCACTCTCTCTCTCTCTCTCTCAAATAAATAAAAAAATTTAAAAAAAAGAAAGATAAACTCCTTTGACTTTCGACAATAGTACTGGAACTGAAGGCCACTGTTTTAAGTGTAATAAACCTGTCTCAGAGAGATAAGTGCTGCATGATCGCGCTCATATGTGGGTTCCAAAGTTGATCTCGTGTAAGTTGATAGTAGAAAGAAAATTACAAAGCTCTGGGGAAAGTACTAAAGAAACAAGGATGGAAAAATGTTTTCCGGTGTTATTAAATCATAGTTAGATAGGCTACATATGATATATGTTCTGATGTTCCATATCCTACTTAAGTAATTATGGTAACAATAAATTACTCTGTACTTTGAAAAAGAAATTTTTAATTTATGTACTACCAATAAATGATAAATATTTAATCAGCTAGATAAGCTTACTCTTCTTACATACATTAGCAAAATATCATATAATACCTCATAAATACATATAATTTGACATGTAAAAGAATTTATTCAACCTAATTAGCAAAAAAAAAAAAATACCTTAGCTAAAAAAACAACCTATTCTCACATTCTTTGAGAACTCTTTTGTAAATACTATATTGCATAATTTCTTGCTCAGATTTTCCACTACAAGAACCATTAACTATGGGATCTGATGTCAGTTGTGTAGTTTGGGATCTACACAAAAGTACTCAGGGGAGAGAATCCCAATGTAAATACAAACAGGGCTCCATCTGCCAGCCTTGTATCACAGCATGGGGCTATGTAATCCAGGAACAAAATGAGAAAAATGAGGCAAACTTTTTATGTCTCCAAATCCTGTCAACCCTCTAAACCATCTAATCACAGGACTACTTGTGCTAAAGAGAAATTTCATCCTAATGTACATGCCCTTAAGTTAGTTCCTTCTAATTCACATGAAGCTACTAGAAAACCTCACTAACACCATGTTAGTATCTGAACATGTGAAACTTTGGGGATCAATTATGATCTGAGGGCAAACTGAAGAATACTTACAAAAGAGTTGTCTGTGACTATCTCAGAAGCTGGCACCATAGAAGGCTCTGAATAAGTACTAGGTATCCAATAAATTCTCTCGCTGGAGAAAACAATTAGGTAGAAGCCTGTATTCAATTTAAGATCCAGAAAGGAAACTCTATCATCAAAATCTGTATAACATTTAATTTATTTAGTTGTAATTTATAATCAATCATTGTTTCTAAAGAACTTATTATTTGTAGTAATGGTTAGGATGTCCTAGAACTCAGGAAATACCTACTCTAAAATAACATGGATTCCTTTTGCTTTTCTCCGTAGTTCATTAGTGTAAAATTTCCTTATTAGTTGCTTCACAAAGAGGACAAATGCTTCATTAATTTTAAATGTGTCAATCCAAGAAAGCTATACACATCAAATAGAATAATGACTGACATTATAAGAAATGCAACGCATTGCATAGCAACATCAAATGGCCCATTATTCACTCAGACATATCCACACCTTTATTTGTACTGTGTAAATTGCACGAGGAGAAATTCAATTAGATATTGAAGCCGTAATGGATGTTAGGGCATATGATGAGACGGAGTACTCTTCTCTTATTAACAATAATACTGTAGTAGGAACTAAGAAACTGTATGGGCTATGTGAGCTATTTTTACTCAAGTAAAAATACTGTTTTATATTTAGAAATCATTTAGCATGATGTGTGTTCTCCCTCACTCTTTTCTGTCACCAGTGATTAATGGAAAAATAATATTTTCTCAGTTCAGTCTTCTATACTGTTTTGTGTTATACAATTACATTAAGGTTACTGAAGCGTGCGATAATCGATGACATTAGCCCTTTTGCTTACTAAATGAGTTTAAATGTTTGATCACTTCTCAAGTGCAGAGAGGGGTAAGGAAGGCAGATCCTCACAAACTTCTAACGACATGTCTTCTACACAGACACCCAAGTCCTTTACTTACAGGGTCATTGCTTGCTCAACATCTTTGTGCAGCACACTTAGCTCACTCAAAGTACAAATAAATTTTTATCATGGTGAACAAAGGCCTCAAGGCCTAGATCCTTCTGCCTACTTCTTGTCCACCAGCCACACATGCGCAGTAGGCAGGCTTCTGCTGTAGTGCCTTCCTGCATCCTGCTTCAGCCTTGATGCCTCTGCCCCGATTTTCTTACCAGGACTCACTCTGCTTCACCCAGTGCACGTGTGCACACCTCTCAGAGATGCTTCGTCCGATGCTACCTTCCTGCCCTTTCAAGCTTCTTTATGCTTCTTGTCACACTCTGATGGATGTTATAGTAATTTGTTATCTAATTCTTTCTCCTAAAATGTGAGACTTGCTCACTACTGCATCATGTATGGTAGTAGTTATAACAGGCTTTGTAACAGGTTTGTTAAATGCCTAAAATAGAGGATTAAAAAGTTTTATTACATAAAGGAATTAACATCACTGGAAATTGGAATTATGTGTTTTGTATTTGAGGTTGTACAAAGGAATACAGAAGCCTTAGAGATCTTCTGATGTAGCTAAAGAGACAAATACTCTAACCAAAGTGAGCAGAGTATTTTATCTGGCTAAGTCATGTTGAACTCAAACTAGTTTTGAAGCTGTAAAAATATATGTAGTATAATTTAAGAACTTTTATTAGTATATTACTGATTATTAAATAAGAACTTACGTGCAAGGCTTAATGTTTCTACACTGGGACTTTCTCATCTTTTAAACTTTCATCCTTGCTCTTAATTTTGATCATGTTTCCATAGAGTCAGTTATATAACATTATTGGTCGGTGACTACCTTCTCTAGAGAAAATAAGTCACCTATGTACAAAGGCTTACTGCTCCAAACCAGAGCAGGACAAGAGATACTGAAGATCTGTCCTTGCCATCTCCTGTGTGCCACCAACTAGAAGGTGTGTCACATGACAGGTAGTTTGTGTGGCAGAGGTGGAGTTTGCACGGTCTGTAATTGCATATGTACTTTTCCAGTTAACATGTCTTGTGCTTATACATATATGAAGGGTGCTTTAGTCATGACTCCAATTACCTATGCCTTTCAATGCCAGGGAGACTGAACTAAGAGAAACACTTTCTACAAATTTCTATAGATAAAAACAGAATCTATGGAGTGAGCAAATCTCCTTGGAATATTATTAAGTCCATCAGTTGGAGCTTTGATTATGAGGGGGAATGAAAGAAACTACTGAGACTACTGTGCATCTCACTTTTGCTACAATTTCAAACAAAATTTATACAAGCCATTCTGTGTATTATACCTGATTAAAGTCAAGTATAAATTAATTCCTTACCCACTGATATTGTGGCTTTGGGGGTTTAAGGATAGTGCTGTCTTTTTGGATTAATTCTATTTACTTATTAAGCAAATTTATTAGTGATTTATTTTGTACTGATACTGTATTTGATACCTGAGTACAAAGATTATTAATTTGTAATCATTACCCCTTAAGGGATATAAAGCTAAATTCAGTCCCATCCCTGTCTCCATCATGAGTTGAGCCAAAGGCTGAGAAGCAATTTGTGCCCTATCACTTAAAATTTTACAGTCCAATGAGGAAGAGGCTCATAAAAATTGGTATCACAAGTACCTTAAGTGGATAATCATAGTTTACATTCTGTATTTCTGGACTGGCACAAGGCTGGAAAACTTAGACAGGTCCTTCCAAGGAGAGTGCTGCTTGAGATCCCTCATGAAATGAGCAGAAATTATGTAAACAAGTGGATGAGAGGGCATGTGGGAAGCACTCCAGACAGCACAGCGATGAAGAAGAACGAGGTTGGAAAGGAGACAGAGCTCATCTTAGGAAGGCCTCTTCCCTCCACAAGGTCTCAGATGTTTAGGAGGTGAACGTCATGATCAATAGGTGATTGTGCTAAAAATGTACACATAGGATCACAAGACGGAGGGCAAAGAGAACAGTTGCTAGATTTTAATACCTTAAGAGAGAGAAAGACATAACTAGGTCGAAGTAGCCAAGATATAGAAGATGACGCATATGCAAACATATTTAGGTCAATCAGCACAATGTTTGGGGTTACTGGAGTATGAAAAAAGATGAAGAAAAAGCATAAAATGGTTCACATATTTTCAAATACTTTAGATACAAGAGAAGCTGAATAGACACCACAATAGAAGCATCAGTAGCTGAGGTTAGCTGGACTGGATTATTGCTGAATCACATACCGTTTTCTCCCTCCAGTGACCTATCCATTGTAAAGGCTGACACCACCTTTTGCCCTGCGACTTACTGTGTTAATCGCTACTAGTACAGTATGGCCATTTTGAAAACTACGGAGAAAAATGACAAAATTCTTGTGTCCTATTTTGCCATGCGTTTGAGATCCACATGTTTTAGAGGAGGAGCGATCCTTCAGCCTGTAAAGACAGTGTATGGAGCACAGCCTTAGGCTGCAGCTGAAGCAGAACCAGAGTATCTGCGAAGCATGGGAAACAAAGAATGCTGTCTCTTCACAACCTGCTCCCATTTTTGGAATACTTATTTCTTTAGAGTCTCTTAACCTCATTAATTCAATAGCTGTTCTAATATTCATCTGAAAATAAGTAATTGCCTAACCAACTTAATGAGAAGTAGAGAGGTGAGCTTGATGGGACTTCAGATTACGTGAGTGGAGAACAATTATGAATTATTATGAGACTCTAGTAACTACATGAAAAAGAGCTGCTGCAATGAAGCTGAAGAGTGAGCTTAAGTTCCAAAAAGAAATGGTCCTATTTAAACTCTAGTGCTTTAAACTCTAGTGCAGTAAGCCGGAGAGATGGCTCAGTAGAATAAGTGCTTCCCTGACAAACACAAGGGCCGGAGAGATGGGCCGGAGAGATGGGGCCCGGAGAGATGGCTCAGTAGAATAAGTGCTTCCCTGACAAACACAAGGGCTTAAGTTCAATCCCCGGTTCCACAAAAAATAAAAATAAAAATAAAAAGAATTTAAGGGACAGCAGTAAAGCAGCTGGTTGGAGGTAAAGATCTGCAATATGTCTTCTGGGAAGTGCTGATGTGTGTCAAGGGAAGTATCTGTATTCTGAATAAAAGCAGGAAAAGTAGCCCTGAATGGACACCAAGTGATAGGAGAGATATGCTTAGCCAATGTCACTTCAAAAGCCTGCACCTGGAAGACAAAAGAATGAAGCTGTAATCCTCCAAGCATACACAAAAGCAACAAAAGTAGTTTGTTTAATAGCAAATGCCTCAAGGTAGTAAATGAGATGGAATTCTGTAAGAAAAAAAAAATGAATGTAAAGCCCAAACATAATCTCTTCAAGAGAGTTGCCACTGCCTTGTGCAACATTCTTCTGTATGTGGGCAGTAAATCATTATCCAAAATAAAATATATTTCACTAGTATATAGATACCAAAAATATACTGTGATACTTCAAAAAAGTGTTACAAGTATCTTTGCTTATGCCACTGAATGGTATCTCCACCTAAAGAGAGAGAGAGAGAGAGAGAGAGAGAGAGAGAGAGAGAGAGAGAGAGAGAGGAGAGAAAAACAGAGAAACAGAGGGAGACAGAGAATAGAATAAATACAAGTGAAATATAAGAAAAGGGAAAATCAATGTAATTTATATTTATTAATTAAGAATAATAAAATTGGGGCCGGGGATATGGCTCAGTGGAATAAGTGCTTCCCTGGCAGGCGCAAGGGCCTGAGTTCAATCCCAGGTTATGAAAAAAAATAATAATAATAAAATTAAGGAGGGCTGGCTAGACAGCTCAGCAAACTAAGCACCTGCTTAAGCAAGCACAGGGAATGGAGTTTGATCCCTGGCACCTCATGCCATGCTGGCCCTGCCCCCAGGGTGCCGTGAGACAGGGATTGAGACTGAGTGTGGTGGCATGCTCCTGTAATCTCAGTGCTTGGGAGTCTGAAAACAGAAGGATCACCACAAGTCTGACCTGTGTATTAAGACCCTGTAGACCCTATACTAAATATATTTAAAAACAAAATAAAATAAATAAATTAAAGGTGCCCACTAAACATATATTAGAAACAAAAAAATACATTAGAGCTAATTATTTGTGTTTACTTCTTTCATATTTTAGGTTTAATTATCTGTTTCTATGTGATTTGCTTTCTTATCCCTTAAATATTGTGATTCTCTTTAACCAAAGATAGTTCACCATTCATTTTTTATACTGGTCTTTCTCTCTTCCCCGTTCAACCAGCATACTTTTTCTTTCCACTATTTATGTAATTTGGTCTTTCATGTGTCTTTCTGTCATTCACTGGCAATTTCCTCTCTTTGCAAGCCTGAGTTTTCATGCTTAGTTCATTTTCAGACTTTTACATGAAAAGTTTGCTGTATACTTTTCATTTTTGTCAAAAATTTAGTATTTAAGACTTAGTCAAGTGAATCTTTTCTGCTATTTGACCCACATTTGCCTCATTTATTTCTCTAGATGGCACTGATAGTGACAACTGGGGAGGACTCTGTAACTACTGCCAAGTTCTGCATGGCTGCCTTTCTTCCCACAATCCCAAAAGCCTATACAAGCCTCCATCTCCTTCCTTATTTCTGACCACACCTTAGGGATCTTCCTCTCATTTCTAAAACCAAATATTTGCTTTGGAGGGGACATAACCACTTATTTGAAACCATAGACCTCCCTTTTTTGGCCTGTGGTTTGTTTCTCTTGAGTTTGAATAAATTTCTATATTTTAAACTGATATTCACTTGCATAAATATGTATAGGCATATAGATCTACATTTTTGAGACATAGCAAGGAAATTTCATTTTCATTTCACTCTAATCTATAAAGCTAAAGGCATACTTACTGATTTTTACTTTTAGATTTAATTTATAAATATGTGCTTTCATCCCTAGACTCCCTACCAACCTCATTATTCCTTGTGGTTCCTCTATTCTTTTTGTTTTCCTAAAGCACTTATCACCATCTTTCATATTAACTGGCCCTTTTGTAGTTTATGTGTTTTCGTTTCCCATGTTAAAAAAAAAAAAAAACTCCCTGAAGTTTTGCTTCAGAACTTTGCTTGTTTTGTCTGACATACCCCTAACTTCTAAAAGAATATTGGAAATAGTATGCAGCACACTTCTCAGATGAAGAAACACAAATGGCAAATAAATATATGAAAAATATTCCACATCATTGGTCATTCAAGAAATGCAAATTAAAACAACACTGAAATTCCATCTCACCCCACCAAGAACGGCTGTCATCAAGAAGTTAACCAATAACAAATGCAGGAGGGGCTGTGGAGGAAAAGAGCTCTTCTCCACTGTTGGTAAGAGTGTAAACTGGTGCAACTACCAGGGCAATAAGGGTGGAGATTTCTTAAAAATCTAGGATTAGAGGTCCCAGCTATTCCCCTCCTGGGTAATTTTTCAGAAGAACTAAAAAATCTCACCATGGATATCTATATCTATATCTATATCTATATCTATATCTATATCTAGATAGATAGATAGATAGATAGATATCCATGTTTATAGCAGCACAATTTGTCATAGCTAAATGTTGGAAATAATCCAAATGCCCGATCAATTGAGGAGTGGATTACCACGAGAGGTGGTATTGTTACACAATGGGGTATTACTCAGCTATATAAAAGATAAACTCGAGGCTTTTATAAGTAAATAAATGCAACTAGAGAACATACACATAACTGAAATAAAGCAGACCCACATATGTAAACATTGTATTGTCTCCCTAGTGTAAGAGCCTGAAAAAGTAAATACAATTTGAAAGGCACGGTAAATATTGTGAAAGGAACAGAAATTATTTAAAGGGAGCCCAACATGACGATGCACAACAAGGCGGCCCGCAGCAGATCCCGGACACCCGGCGGGAGCTGGCGGAAACACTGGCAAACTTGGAGAGACAGATCTATGCTTTTGAAGGAAGCTACCTGGAAGATACTCAGATGTATGACAATATTATTCGTGGCTGGGATCGCTATCCGACCAACCAAAAAAACTCCAACAGCAAAAATGATCCGAGCGGCTCTGCAGTAAATCTTCAGTCACGTCGGCAGCTGCTCTAAGTGTGTTGGCAGGAGTTCAGGACCAGCTCAAAAGAGGAAGCCAGGAAGTGAGACAGAAAGGGACACTTCTCCGGACTTCCACAATCAGGAAAATGAGCCCAGCCAGGAGGACCCTGAGGATCTGGATGGATCTGTGCAGAGAGTGAAGCCCCAGAAGGGTGCTGCTTCCACTTCCTCAGGAAGTTATCCTAGCAGCCATAAAAAACGCAATAAAAACCGGCACAGGTCAGTGGCAGGGACCCGCCCCCACAGCTCAGTGACTGTTGGTGTGAAGGGCCCTTCCTAGAGCCAGACAGCTCAGGATGGACAGAAGTCCGTGAGTGCAAATGAAACCACCTCGTGTTGTAAGGGAGGAGTTGGTGGGCAGTAGAGTGGCCCTAAAAAAGGACTGCAGGACATCCTTCCACTGTTGCTAGCACAGAACCCTAGCCCTAACCCCAAGAACATTGTTTAACATGATGAATTTGAAATCCTTTCAGAAGAGAAAAAAGGGGACTAGAAAGGAAATCTGTGTAAATTTGAAAAATGACACTAGTGTATGTTGGGGAAAGTGGGATAATCTTTTGTTCCTACTCCTGATCCCTGCCTACTCTTATGAGAATTGATTTAATGTGCCTTTAAAAAGAATTTTAAATACAAGCTTTTTGATCACTTCTGGAAAAAAAAAAAGAAATTATTTAAAGGGAAGGAACAACTGGGATGGGGGGGGAGGAGAAAAAGAAAGTGAGGGAGCATAGATATGAATATACACAGGAGAGCTTGGATCACTGTGCTGCCGACTTCTACTGGCCTGTTGAAAGGAATCATACATGCTTAAAATTTTCTTCTTTTTAATATTTTTGACCAATTTTTCATGCCTATATCTGGCAATCTGAGCACCTAATTTGAAGACAACAATAAACAATATAACAACCATTGTCGAATCCTTATTATTTTGTTAGTGAAATTCTGGATCTTATTTTTTATTCTCCTTACAAATATAAATTAAAGACTGGGAGTGGTGGTACACACTGGTAATCCCAGCACTTGGGAGGCTGTAAACAGGAGAATCACTATGAGTCTGATCTAGTAGTGAGACCCTGAACACCCTGTAGACATTTCCCTAAAACACAGAAAAAATATATAAATTTTAAAAGTTTTAAATTTATAATTCATCTCCATATTCTCTTCTAAGATTCTTCTTATTGTCCTTAACAGCATTCAACAAATTAGCTTTCTCCTCAGAGTGTACCTTTTTACTTATTCTGTTCAGCTTCAGTGAACATTTCTAATCTGAATAGATATGTACCTTTGTTTCTGGAAATAGCAAACAATTTATTTAACTATTTCTTCTCCTTATCTAAAATTCCCTTCATTAATTTGCTTTTATAAGCTATTTGCATATATGGTAGACACTTGAATGAAATGAAATCACCATAAAATTATGCCTATAAAAAATACAAACATTTATCCACAATGGCAACACAAGAGTAGAAATGCAGAAGTAAAAAAGGGTCAGAACAGCAAAGAAAGAGAAAAATACATTCACACCTTCATCCTACAAAGCAAAGCTTGACAAGCTGTCCATAGTTGCCATAAGGAAATATAAAGGCTTAAGTACTGTCCCTCATGTTACCAAGTTCAGCAATAACAGGAAAATATTTTTACAATGGCATAGGGCCTTAGGAGAGCAAGGAATATTTCCTAAATTAACTAAGTTGTCTTCAATGATAAGAAACTAATGTATGAGAACACCGGAATAGAAATATGATTCCACCATTACTAGACATGCAGAAATATCTGGAAAAGACTAGTAACAGTTCTTGGGGTGAGTATACCTCAGGAATGGAAGTAGTGAGGCTGTGAACTGGTATGTTTCACTGAAAGCCCTTTTTGCAACATGCACATTGTATTTTGATAGACATAAAGCAATTTTGTTAGATGTCAGGAAGATACACTGGGGGAGACAGTAGAAGAAATGAAAAATAAAGAAAAGAAAGACAATAGGAGAGAGCATCTGGTGTACTGCTTTTGGGAGTGATTTTTTTTTTAATTTTTTTCATTCATGTATTTGATAAAGGGTCCCACTACTAAGACTCATAGTGATCCTCATGTTTTCAGCCTGCCCAGCCCTGGAATCATAGGCGTGTGCTACTGCCTGAACTCTATCACTGGATCAGTGCAGGGCTGGGCAGGGCTGACAATGCATGTGGGGTCAGGAATCAAACCCTGGCCCCTGGGCTTGCCTACTCAGGTGCTTAGTCTGCTGAGCTATCTCGCTGACACTCTGAGAGTGATTTTAATGTTCAATGTTCATCTAAAACCTGAAAACTCTTAATCTATAATATGCTAGGTTAAGTAGATCAATGATGAGGAAAACACTGTCCAAGTAATTTTGAGAGCATTGTTTCACTGTTACAAAAAAGAAAGAAAATTCACAGAAATAAGGATGATTAAGCAATTTAGATGCACTCAAGATACTATTATTGTATGCTACATCCACAGACCAGTAACAGTCGATAATGATATGGATTCTTGCCTAACAGCAACTAAGGATCAACTTTTGGCATAGGAAGAGATTTATTTCTAGAAGAAATCAAGGATTACTTTTTGGGTGCAACTTTTTTTGAGAGAAAGCAGGATTATCCTTGATTCTCGTCAAGCTTCATGATGCTAGAGCAATAGCCGCAGAGGTATGGAAGAGATGTAGGGAGAAATCACTGGGGGAAGCTTCGCAGAAACAGAGAGATGATGCCGCCAGGCAGCCTGCTTCTTTGCTGCCATGAATCACATTACAGAAGGGAATGCTGGGGTGAGAACAGACAACTAGATCAGTACGGAAATCTATTGGTTCGTCATGCTCTATCCTTTGGATAAGTCTTCTGGAACATTCTGCTTATATTCTTTATGCATTGTCTAAATAGTGAGATAGTAGACATTCACTGCACTGTCCTATATAATTTATTTCATTATTGAAAACTTTCGTGAAATCATGAGTATCTACTGGCATTCGAGTAAAAAAAAAAAAAATAGGTTTTAAAATATACCTCAGAATTACCAATGAAAACGCTTACAGTGCAAACAACACAGTTTCCAAGGTGAAAAGTTTTATTGAATAAATGCAGAAGCAGCTGTTTTGAGAAAAATCTCATTTTCCCCAGTCCCGAGTGAGACATGTTCTTACACTACACAATATTAGTAGTCATGTTGTGTTACTTGATTTAGTGCAACATGATGCAGCGTGACTAATGCAATCTGATGGTGCAGATTCATGTAAGAGCAAAATCCATCAACCAGGAAATGTGAAACAAAGACGCACTTTCCTGAAAGCAAAGACTAAATAAATCAAAGGTTTTGAAAAAGAAAAAGTCATGCAAAAGAGAATCTTACTCCAAAACACACTTCAATCTACCTTAGCAATAATCCCTGGATATGTGAGGGAAGGGAATAGGAATCAAACATGAAAAGCTCTTAAGCTGTTTGAACTCAACAGTACTTAGAGCCTCTACACTATTCTCCTCAGTGGTACCAATCTTCTGAAGCTAGAGCTTTTTCATCAGTCTTATGGATTACTCAGGTGACGGCTACGCCGACCCAGTTCACAACCAATTATACTTTCTCCAGTTGCATCTCTAAAAAATGTCCTTGGGATGCTGAAGGTATAACAAAGTCTGTCCTTTGTGGACTATTAAGGAGATGGAAATAATTGAAAGGAAAGGTCACTCAACTAAAGGTCTTTAGTTGAGTCTTGATTGTGTTTGTTCATCTTATTTGTTTTTCTAGTCAAAAATATATGATATCTAGATGTTTATCGCCATATAAATGTTAGACAGGTAACAAGGAATAAAGTTTGAATCTCTCAGTCAATATTTTGGTATTGGAAGGATTATTATTTTACCACTCAAAAAGTTGTACTGTGAAATTTAAGGGGAAAAAGTCCCATAGCAGTTTGGACTACATTACCAATACCACAATCATTATATTTTTATAAAATGGGATCATGTCTACATTGTAACATCGGGTATCTATTGATGAACACTACCTCTATTACCTCTGTCTCGCTCCTGCAAAATTACAAATTAATTTGGAGGATATCCTACATCCAAATGCTAAGTAACTATTTGAAGGTTTTCATTTCATATTTTCTTTATTCACCTGGATGCATGAGAACCTATTTCTTACAATTACTGGCATCTACTCTGTTTATTATTTTATACTGCAATTTGATACAGCAATTCTTAAGGCATGTACTACTATTTCTACTTTCAGTATGAAGGGTTGAGGCAGAACAATCAAGATTCCCTTGTAAGATAGCTAGAAAATGTAAAGCTAATCTATTAATGCAAGTTTAGGCTTAAATTAAATATACGTTTGCATTATCTACAGAAAGAACAAACATGGTATGTAACACTAGAAGTAGTTAGTAAATACTGTCGAGAATCATACACTCAAAAATTTGAAAGGAGCCAAAGTGCTCATTGCTTCAATGTCTAAATAAGCTACTGTATATCTAGATCTGCAATCTGAGACTTTTTTAATAGTAGAGACTGGTTCTGCGAAACATGAAAATAAGTTTTCTAAGGTCCAAGGTGCATAGTAGGATACAGAAGTGCTTACTGGGTGATTGAAGTGCTTACATTTACTGTGTACTTTATTTCTATTACTATTATTATTATATTATACAGCTTATTTATAGTATTGTTATATTACAATCTCAGAGGAGCACACAAGTTAGATACCTGAAATGCACAATGTATGGTAAGGTTCGTGTTCCCATGAAAATCTCATGCTGCCCCAATCTGACGGGAAGAAGAGTTCGGCAGGAATTTAGTGTTGAGGAGTGGCTGCACATAAAGGCAAAACTGCACGTGCCAGCCTCCTGCTCAACTCCTGCTGTGCAGCCAGGTGCTGTGGCTTCTCGGTATCTCATTTCAGTAACTCCTTTTCCAGGCACTATGCAGAAATTCATTTCTACGTTATTGTTTATCCAAGGCTACTTTCACCTGTGGTAGGAAGCTCTAATCACTGGAAAGTTCTTCAGTTCAATGTAGTCACCGAGAGCAAACATGTATGAACCAGCACCTGGTGGAGGTTGGTTGCATTGATGGCTTATGATAAACCAGGAATCATGTTCTGACATAGTTCCTTCTCATCTGAAATCAGAGCCTGGTCATATCACTCAGACAAAGGTTTAGTGACAAGTCTAATGTAAGAAGAGGATTTGTTAAACTCTTGCACTTTGGGCTGTCTTCTCTCAGAAGCCACTGGGGATGGTGTTGAGAGCTTGAGCTTCCAGCTGAGTGATGAAAGGTAGTATGGAAAGAGATGCGAGAAGATAAGCTGGTCTCTTGACATGGCAGCCTCAGCTACACTTTGGCTGGCTGCACCTTACAGCTGTACCACACGGAGCTCACAGATGAACCCTCTTGACTTGCACAACATGAGAAATAAGTTGCTATTATTTTCACTACTAAGTTTGGAGATTGCTCCATAAGCAGACATCATTGGCACACTACTGTGGATGCCTTTCACATATATGGAGAGAGAAACACCTACAAGTAATTTTTTGAAATGACCTAGACCTTATACCAACAAAATTAGCTTTGCCTCACCAAAGCATCGATCAAAACTTCCATCATTCTGAGGAGACTTTCAGGTCTTTTGTCTTCCTGAGATGTACTGAAGGATGTACTGAAGTGCAGCATGAAGAGAACACAGGAGTAAATTCTTCATTTTGTAGCATGACACTATTAAAGAAAAAGCAAATGACAATATCTACTACAAAGTGAATGCATATGACTTTTATGTTTTGGGAAAAAATATTTAAATTCCTTTAAACTTTTTAAGATAATATGTACTACAATTTTCCTAGTTCATAGTTTTGAAAACTAGTGCATAAAGTTATTTTGTGACTTTGCACAGCATTTGATATCTATGATGGACAACCACAAATTAAAATCCATAAACCATGATGTAACTCTAAATTTCTATGCTGTTCTCCACAGTTCTTTTTCAGATAGTGATTTGAGGATAAACAGTGACGTCACCTCAAAGGTATGTATGGTTCATACATTCATTGTCTTTGCCAAGTCTCATATGCTCAGAGGTAGGGACCATGGAGTGCTACAGTTGACCTTGTGTTAGGTGGTGGGGCCTGGTCAGCAGGAGAACCCCAGTGGTATGACCTGGAAGAGCACCTGCTTGTCCCCAGTCTCACCTTTCACACTCTGATTTCAGATCTCCACAACATGAGCCACTTTTCTCTACCACAGGCCATTCTGCCATGCCTTTGTTGCTTAGAGCCAGCCAGCTATGGACTGAAACCTCTCAAAACCACAATCACAAGCAAACCTCTCCTCCTTTAAATTATGGGTGTAGAATATTCTGTCACAGCAACAGCAAAGCGACTAAGACATTGTTGAAGTATAGTGTGCACTTCAGTTAAATTATATATTCAGTACATAATATGTGATATAACAAGGAAGCCACGTCTGCTTAAAAAGACAATATGAATCTCAGAATTAAGTAAAATACAGTTCCAAGATAATTTCTGCCATTGAATATACCTAAGGGCAGAGGCAGAGCCAACTGAAGAACAAAACAGACAAAATTCAAGCTTGACAGAAAAATGTTAAGGAGAAACAGTGGCAGAGCTGATGCAGAGATTCTTCAGGGAGCATCTTAACAACATAGATTCCATTTCTGCAGTGGGAGCTCTCCATGGAAAGCCAGACTGATCCCAACATCTAGTTGATCCTTACCACATTGTCTTTGTTCTTTAGGAACATTTTTTTGTTTTTCATTTGACTTTTCAGGATTCATTGTAAGCCTTGAAATTGTTTTCCCGGTTTCTGTATTTCAGTTTAATTAAATCCAAGACATAAAAGAAACCTAAGATCCTAGTATGTCTTCATCAAGATATGTATCATAAGATCACCAGATAGCCAACCACTCTTCCCACAGAAATCTGGCCTCTCTGATAATTACATTTCTCAAGATAAGAAATGCTACTCTGACCACAGGCCAGTAGATAATGTGTCTGACTATGGACCAGAACATTCAAGAAATGCTACTCTCATTATTGCAGCACCTAATTTGAGGAAATGCCTGTCTATTCCTGCTGTTGAGGGGACAGAAAAGTAACTGACCTACAGATTGTATAACACAGTACAGAGAAGAGGCCCAGTAGCCTCCAACATCTATTTCTTAGATTCCAATATATGTTTTGCCCAAAGTATCTATGACTTTCAATAGATTACTGAATGGCGCAAGACACACCATTGAAATCTCTGCATGGGCACTTTAAAATTAAGAGCAGGTAAGCTAAAGGCAAAATGCTTTTGATCTTCTGGATGCAAAGGAATTGTGAAGAAACAGTCTTTTAAATCCACAATAATCTTAAAATAATGTAATGGTATAGCAACTGGGGACAGGAGACCTGGTTGAAGAGCCCCCATAGGGGCCATGGTTTTATTAATGGCTCTAAGATCTTGCAACAGGCGCCATTTTCCTGATTTCTTTTTTATGGCAAAAGTAGGTGTATTCCACGGAGAATTTCTGGGGATGATATGGCCAGTGGTGTGCTGTTCCTGCACCAGCTGTTGGACCGCTATCAGTTTTGGGGTTGGAAGGGGCCATTGATCGACCCACACAGGTTGATTGGAAAGTCAGGTGATTTTTTTCTGCATGAATCACAGGAGAATCAATGACCCCTATGGAAAATGGCCTAAACCTGCTCTGGTTAAATTAGGGACAAGATCAATAGGGGTCTTGATGGCTGTGCCTAATTTTCCAAGACCCTGCCCCAGGGAGAAACCATTATTAAGCATCTGGGCTGTGACTATAGTGTTGGGGCTGCCCATGATCAATCCCAATTGTGACAGAAGGTCCCTGCCCCATAAATTAAGTGGCAGATTTGCTATCACATATGGCTGTATGCTACCTTGGTTACCTTCTTGATCTTTCCAGGTCAACATCTGTGAACTTATTTCAGGATTTTGTGATTGACCAGTGCCTTGCAAATGTGTTAGAGTGGCAGTCAAGGGCCAATTAGTAGGCCAATCCTCTTTCCTAATAATTGTGACATCAGCACCCATATCAATAAGTCCTGAAAAACTCTTGCCATTTAACCATAAGGTCATGAGTGGCTTTTGACTAGAAACATACTGTGCTCAATAAACATCTGAGGACCCAGATCCCTTATCACCCCTGTGGTTGTAGATTGATTGGTTTATGGTAGACGTCAGTGGCAACAACAACTGAGCAAAACGTTGACCTGTTTTGATGGGTGTGACATTGTTGGGTGAGGAGACCATGACCTCAATCTCACCATTATAATCATTGTCCACAACTCCAGGGGAGACATGAAGTCCCTCAAAGGTAGAACTACTACACCCTATGATAAGGCCCAACATACCCTGGGGTGGAGGGCCAAAAACTCCAGTGGGAATGGGTTGGGTTCCCATGTCAGGGGTTAGTATTGTGTCAGAGGTGGAACTGAGGTCCAGTCCTGCGCTTCCTGGGGTTGCCCTGACAAGATTTGAAATGGATTGTTTTTTGCTGGCACAAATCCTGTCTCCCCAAGAAATTGCTTGGGTGTGGGGGCCTGGGGCTGGCCCCGTGTCCCGTTTCCCTGCTGCTGTGGGAGTAGAGGGCTTCCATATATGTCTCTTTGGGATCTACATTCTCTAGCCCAGTGCGCCCCTCGCTTACATTTGGGGCATAACCCGGGCCTTTTTACTTGAGCTTGGGTCTTGTTATTTCCTCCTTTACAATTTTTTGCTATATGACCAGGTCTACCACAAGTAAAGCAGTTGTTATTTTGACTTTGGTGGTGAAGGAGTTCGTTAACTGTACAGCCCTGTAGAGCCGCAGTCATAGCCAAGCCAAGCCTTGACGATAGGAAGGTCCAGTGTCTACACATAAACGTATGTAGCCAGACAAATCGGTCTTTTTTCTGTGAGGCCTAATCATGACCTGAAAGGAAGAATTGGCATTTTCAAAAGCAAGTTGTTTAACAATGTCAGAGGCTGCATCGGCATTGCCAAAAAGGTGTTCAGCAGCCTGTAAAAGGCGATTCACAAAATCTGAAAAGGGCTCTTCCGGTCCTTGTTGAATTTTCGCAAATGGGGAAGTTGCCTCTCCTTCTACAGGGAGCTTTTTCCATGCTCTAGTCCCGGCCAAATTAATTTGAACAAAGAGACCAGCGTCATAGCACATCTGAGCCTCCTTAGTGGAATAGTTACCTGTGCCGGTAAGCATGGCAAAAGTCCAAGGATCACCATTATCAGCATTGTTTTTTGCCATAATTTCACATTACTCAAAAAAGTCAGATTTCCATAAAAGGTAATTCCCCACCCCACCCCCGAAAGAGTTGCTCTAGCTAGGTCTAGCCAGTCCTTTGGAGTAGTCCAGCCCTGAGTCATAGAATCGAGGACAGCAATGGTATAAGCTGTGGTAGGGCCATACTGAACAACTGCAGTTTTTAGTTCTTTCAATATGGTTACAGCAAAAGGGGCATGGATTCTAACAGCCCAAGGCTCAGCACCATTTTTGGCTGGGGGCCATCACTTCCAAAACCGGAAACGCCATTTTGGGCGGAGGTCTATCATATTCAGGCGCCGTATAGGGCGGTGGCCTACTGAGCCCAGGTGCCATCTTGGGAGCGCCACGTGTCTGATCAGCCTGCAGGGATTGTAAGTGTAACTCCTCCTGTGAGTCAACACGTGGGGTAGTGACCTGGAGGAGGAACGGGGATGAACAAGACAGGGCAAGAGACACAAGAGACGGAGACAAGACAGACTTTCTGATCAAGTCTCATTTATTGAGTATAGCAGAAGTAGTTGGGCGGGACTAGTTGCAGATTGGTAGCAAAGGTCCAGGACCACAGGAAAACGCCCAGGCAAGCAGGGATTGGTGCTGCTGCATTTCTTGCCCAAATAAGGCAAAGTGTAAGAGGAGCGTTCCATCGCCCCCCACAAATGGTGCTCTAGTTTCCCTATGAGAGAGTGACATAATGCCTACCTCCAAGAATTTCAAGTACTGAGTTCATTAATACATGAAAAACACTTAAAATAGTGTATGATGTGACCTAAGCACTCACTATTAGAAGTGATTTGGGTGACAGTGGCAATGGATATGGTCATATCTTGTTCAACCTGGCTCAAAACAAAGTGAGATGATCAGAGTATTTATTTTGTGATTTGTAAAACACATAGAAGGGTTGTTCAATTTCTGTTCTAAACTAGATCATGAGTAGAATGATAAACCAATCGAGTTAAGGGAGGGCTGGCCAGGTAGTTCAGTGGATTAAAAGGCCTGCTTATGTAGACTCAGGGGCTAGAGGTTCGATCCCCAGCCTGCTGTGCCAGCCCCACCCCTGAGGCGTGCTGAGACAGCAATCAAAACTGGGTGTGGAGGCGCATGCCTATAATCCCAGCACTTGGAAAGCTGAAAACAGGAGGATCACTGCAAGTCAAATCTGTGTAGTGAGGTCCTACAGATCCTATGGACCCTGTACTAAATATATATATATATAAAAAAAACTAAGCAAGTTAAGGGGGAGGGATCATATGCAAAGAGATAGATAAAGATGAAAGAAACCATAAAATTCTTGAGGTAGGAAGAAAAATTATCACTCACTCTAGATTTTCAGTTTCTGATTACTTCTAATGTTCTTGAAGTAAAGCTTAATTCATTTCTCGCTTTAGAATGATTATGGAATTGGTAGTTGTGTAATATAATATTTTTATAATATATAAATTAGCATATAATTATAATTATAACTATCTGTCCTCTTTCTTGCCCATAACCATTCATCTGGCTTTTGGGGCTCTTGATTCTTAACATCTCTAAAACTATGCCTGTTACATGAAATTTGCATGGCTCAATTCTTTGAAATACCTGAAAATACTCTTTCACACTGCTATTCTTCACCTTGTTCTGCCTTTCTTGTCATTTATCATTTGAATCTGCCAAACCAATAATGCAAATAACATCAGGGTTGGGGGTAATGGTCAGAAATCTATAGAAAGCTAAACGGAAGTGAGGATGGTAAATAAAGTCACTTCAAGGCACAGGATAGATTTTTAAGAGCTCCAGGCAAGAAAGATAAGGCCTCCCCACCACTGGAGGAAGGAGTCACTATCCAATGACTTCAGATATCATTTTATTAATACAAATTCCTACTGCTCATATCTGTCATTTATTCTCAGCTTTCTCTCACCCCCCCCCACCTCTCTCTTTCTCTTTATCTTCCTTGTCGGCTTTCCAGTCTTGTTTTCTCTCATTGGTCTTTTTCTTTAGTTTGTGTTTCAGCTTCCACTTCTGAAGCACAGAATTTTTAAGTTCCCTCTTTAAATCCCCAAGGAGTCTGTGCATACTTTCTGTGGAAAAAAATTAAACTGTATATTTCACAGTGCAGATTCTAATGGTTAAAAATTTATTAATGGGAGCAGATTGATGGAGTATTGCTGTTTTAATTAAAGGGGTGGTAGAATGACATTTTAAATAGCAATGTCATTTTCTAAATTGACATCGCTCCATTATGAGAAAAAAAAATACTTACATTGAATGTGAAGTCAAATAGTTTTGCTTCCAGTAATATAGAATATTTCAGTTTAAATTTCAATCTGCTAACAAAATATTCACTGCTAAAGAAGAGCTTCCCCATTTTCTCATTTTTGCCTGAAGCCTAGTACTAAAAAACCTCTAAGATTATTTCCAGGTATTTCAGAAAATAAACCCCTAAGTGCTGTATGGTTAGGGAGAAGTGAAAATAAATTTCAGTACAAATTTAATTAAATACCCACATACTAGTGTTTTCAAAAATAGATACACTTATTTCCATTGATAGGTACATCTGATAACACATCTGATCTCTTGTATCTTGGAAAGGAGATTCAGTTCACTGAATCTTAGCATTAGAAAGAACTGTAGGGGGTTTAACAACTATCACAGTTTGATTTAATGAAGTCAGAGCCACATTCTGGCCTTTAGTGGCCATCTGGAGCATGTTCTAAATCATTCACCATTTTAAAATCAACTCCCATATCCTGCCACTCTTAGAAAGATTTTGGCACAATATCTTAAAGATATGGTTTTGGCAAAGATATTAATCTAGTTTTGAGGCAAATAAAGAGTGCAGAGTAATATAACATATATATGAATTAAACATTATTTGTTAAACATTTATTGTTTATTATACATATTTATAATATATATTGATTAAAATTAAAATTTTTATTTTAATCTTAGCTTATTTTTAAGATAGAAAATAATAACAGGTGAATTCTCTGTAGACTAATCTTTAACCCATTCCACTCTACTCTGGAAATAACTACTGTTATATTTACTGCACTTAACATTTTCATTCATAAGTATTTTATTTCTTGACTAAATTTTCATGTCTCCATAGACAACATATTGTGTCATATAGTAGTTAATATAATTTCAATTACAGGGTGGTGAACATCTTTTACAAGTTACTTGTTTTTTCTTTGTTGATAAATGAATCTCTAGTTTATTTGTTTGAATGACTGTAGAGTTTCTTATTGTATGAATGTATTGCTGTTCATTTTTTGTAGTGTTGATGAGACTTCTGATATTTACAAATTAAAAAAGAACTCTATTATGAATATTATTGTCACACTTCCTCTGTGCTTGTTTTTCTCTGTGACATATATTTAGTAGAAGAATATCTAGGTAGGTGTTTTCTGCCCAAAACAGCCACGTTGTTTTAGCCTCCTCTTATACCCATAGGATCATCCAAGACTTAAACTTAGTGTCTCAAAATCACACAGATTGTTCTCTCCCACTTGGAAGAGTCAGAAGTTTGTGAGGATTTGACTGGGCTTCATTCCTCTGGTGGCTTAGGGGAAGACATTTTTGTCACTTCTGGGGTCTCTCTGCATGCCATGGCTTGCAACTGTTCTTCTCATGACCCCAGCCACTGATTCCTCCGTGTCCTCTCCTACGGTACAATAAATTTCCTGCTTAGTCTCATAATAAAACTTTTATTTGGGCCCACCTGAATAGTCCCAGTTATACTCCTTACCTCAGTACTGCTAACTTATTCAGCTGTTTAAAGGCCCTTACACTGTGCAAGGTACTATTGCCACAGTTGCAAAGATTAGGCCTTGGAAATATTTGGGGAAGCATCATTCATCTCACCACAAATACATGTGGATGCCTTAGAATTCCTTCTGTAGAAGTTTTTGTTTATGTCAGTTTGTCCATTCTTCAATTTGGTTGTCTCTTTCTAGTTGATTTATGAAAGATGTATTAAGAGATTATCACTTACGAAGGCTGAGGATCTTTTGGTCAGTGGTTTCTTTTCAATTTTGATTTAGGGTAGTTTTCAACTATAATGTATTCAAAATGTAACCATCTTTTAACAGAAAGCATTTCTTTGTGTCTTATTTTAAAAATTACACACCTAATTTTTGTATTTTAATATTTAGAAATATTTGTTGTACTGTACTTAATTTTCTGCATAGAATAATGTAGGGCAACATTTTTAAAATTTGAATAAATTTGTTTAAGATTATTTAATAACATATTCATGTCATACACCAATCACAATGGGTTTGGTTTCTATGTCTTTACTGAATCCTACATTACACCAATAGTATGTCTTTACCTGCATCAGTAGTGTACTATCTTGGTCATTATTGCTGCACACTAATTCTGCTAGTTACTAGCGCAAATCCCTACCACTTAACTCTTCCCAGTTCTTAATTATTTTTATGAAATTAGCTGTTAGTTTTCCTAGCTCCCTGCAAAATCTTGGAATCTACAGATAATTTTAGAATTACCCACATGTTATTGAGATATAATTCAAGAACACAATACGTATACATGCACACACAAGTCTTTTTAAACGTTTTGTATATTTGCAAAGAAACAAAAGAGTCAAAATGGGATGAAACCAGACAGAACAAGTTTTATATGAAGCAATATCTTCCTTTCATCATTTGGACCTTCAGAACAGGAGTTTATGGCTTTTGGCAGATTGCAAAGCCTGAGTATATGAATTTTCTTCTTTATAATCTATACTTTCATTCTTTCTTTCAAATGTCTAGCATATTTATAATCTAAAGATTTGATCAATGCATTGTATGAAGGTGTCCAAACCTTCATTAAGGTTGTATTAAGGTCGAAATTATTTTGCGTCAGGTAGACATAGTCATAGATTGTAAACATATATTTAATGTAGAAGTAAGTAGAAAAGTCTACCACGTTGCTCTCCTTTTCTTCTCACAGGGGCAGGAGTAATTTTCCCCAATTTTACAACCAACTATGCACTAGCAGCTAAAGTTTGAAATATTCAGACAGTGGGACAAATCGATTTAGAGTCATTGCTATCTAATGGTAATAGGATAGGATTTTTTTTATTCCTGCTTGGAAGTGTCATTCTGTCAGCTCCCAGAGGCTGCTTTAATAACCGCAAGGAAAACAGTATGCAATGTATTAATTATTGAAACTGTCCTACTATCCTGTTTTGAAACTCTCATTACTATTTGTTTCTCAATAAAATCAATTTAAAAAGTCATAAGAAAAAAAATAAAATCCCTGAGATTCTGCTGTGATAGTGGTGTTGTGTTTATTCTTCCTTAATGGGAAGGAAAAGGGGGAGGACACAAGATGACCCCCATAAATGTGTCTGTAAACAAGGGCAGTGTGATTGGGGTCCTTGTCCAGGTACCATTCCACCAGGTCACCTAGATGTTGAACTTCAACATTTTTTGTCCGTGTCATGCTTACCACACTCACCTGCTTAGACAGTAGAGCTCTCATGAGAACTACTTCCTCAAAGTGCTGATAGTGATGATAAATAGCGCATTCCATCTTTTGAGAAGGAGAATTCTTTAAAAACTTTTCTTTTTGTCTCTTGAAGGCCTACTCCTAATATGATCCTTCCAAATGTGTCCACAGTAACAGTTAGTTGAAGAATGTGTGAACTCAGTATTACTTTCTAATTTCTATTGGGGGAAATTAAGCCTAATAGAAGATGATGCCATTAATTATTTTCTCAGTCTTCCAGTTTCCAGGCTACTATTCTACATGCCTAGGAAAAAAGATATTTTATTACATATAATTCATGCATTGAATCATTAGAGTTTAATTTGTCCACAGAATCCCTTTGTCAGAGGACCGCACAAAACCACAAAGCCCAAATGATTGTTTGAGAATTGTGAAAGATTTGCGATTTCACCCTACCTTCAAGTTAACAAGTTGGCTTACCACAATTATATAGATGCTAGCATAAGATCTGAGACTACTGGAGTTTGTGTCTCTCACCACATAGCAGGAAGCATGTGACGTTTTGAAAGTCTCACAGAGGAGAGGAGAGAATCCTACAGGTGCACAATGTTTATATAACAGCTAAGAAAACTCCCTTTAAGGCGCTCTTAGTATTATTTGCCCAAACTTTGACCCAGAAAGAAATATTACCTTTATTATCTCATCTAGAAAAAATACCTCTATGTTTTACCAGGAAATGTGATCTCTGTCTTTCAGGGCTATTTGCTCTATAAAAATTCTTCAAAAGAAATAGTCCAGAACAAAAGTCAACAGTATTGCATCGCAGGATGTTCAGTGTCACCTACCAATGGTCAACCTCACAGAATCTGAGAGGCATCGTTTTCATGGGTATGCTTGTTCCATTCTGTGATTAAAAACACTGTAGAAATACAAGCAACAATCAGTATCTCTGTCATGCCAAACACTGTGTAGAAATTTGTCTCTTACTTGAAAGACAGATTAATTTTAGCAAATCACATAGCTGGCAGGCTCAGGTTGGTTTAGAAAGTTGCTACTTTAAATTACGTGTACATTTTTAGTTGTTCCACCAAGAACAACTTCTACTACCTATGTTTAAGGCAACTCAATAATAAACAGGGCTACACTGTACAATTGTTGTCTTGGGAGCTCATGCACCAGGATGGCAGCTGGGCCATTAACCAGGGCTTAGAATATTCTATAGCAGTAGCAACTTCAGCAAGGCAGAAATAAGAGGAAAAAGTAAAATGTCTCATTGCAAAAGAATCTTAGGGATGAACCTTGGCAATTATACTGGAAGTAATATTATTATGATTTCACTCTTTGAAGTAAAATTTTCTTTGTTTGCATTTCGTTTTCTGAGTTAACGAGTGAGACGGCTGATGGAACACTGGAGCCAGGGTTGCGTGTTCTGTACTACCAATAGAAGGCATAAGAACAGATGCACAAGTACAATCAACAGAAAGCCACAGGGAAAAAAATTTAATCATTCGATTTAATCATTGAATTAATCATTTGAATTAAATGGATAAAAAGTGGGAAAGGAATTTAATTCTCTGAATATAATTTTAGATATGTGCATATACGAAAAATATATTTGTTCCTAATAGCCTGTGTTAGCTTACACATTTTTTGAGAAATGACAATGTAGAGTCATTAGAAGTTGCCCTAGCTAAAAATAAATGTACCTCTTCCAAGCTCAACTGTTGGATGCAGTTAAGTACCACACAGAAAAGCAGTAGCTCCCACCCTCTTGAGGCCACTAGAGTGAATCATGTTTTGTTGGTTCTATAGCTTCATTGTCAAAGTCAAGTTTGAATAGCTCCACGGGAATATTAAAATTGATTTAGGAACTCTTTAAAATAAGTATAATTCTATTCCTTTAATGTGTAGAATTATTCATATGATTATAAAGTCATCTCTCTCTTAAGACTTATTTTTATCAAAACTATTCACATATAAGTAGGTAAAAATTCAAGAATAGCACTTTTATGTTCATATAAAAGCTTATCAATAAATCTATAATTTAGTAATAGTGACTTAATAATGGCAAGAAATTTTAATACCCAGAAATCTATTTAGAAGCAGTTGAGAACTAGGAAGTAAATAAGACTGATATCTAAACAGGACATAAATATTGAACCTAATCTATGTCATAGGCTTCATTAAGACAAATATATGAACATAAACAATTTTGGATTATGCTTATTTGTAATAAATTTAAATATGTGAGTTCCAGTATTATAAAATTTCAGAAATACCATTATCATGAAGAGCACAATGCGCTCAGGACAAAGTAAAATTAAATAGGCCAGGGCCAGGGAGGTAGAATAAGCACCTGTGTGGCAAGCACAGGGCCCTAAATTTAATCCCTGGTACCAAAAAAATTGCACTAAATTCAATAGACCAAAAATCCATAAAAAGTTGTTCAATGGTATTTATACCAGATGCAGTTGTTGTGTAGCCTCCTTTGTTTTGGTTCACAGCTAAGAGAAGTAAAAGCATACCTCATGAGTTCTTTATACATAAATGATCACAGAACCCTTACTCATAGTACCTGGAAGGGTATGACAACATAAATATATATCAGCTATTGAATAGATGCACATAATTTAGTACAATCGCTCAGTGGAATCTTATTTATCAATAAAAGAGCTAAGTATCATCTCATACTGTAGCATAAATACACCTTGAAAACACTGCATAAGGTGAAGCAGTCTAGTCTAGCCATACAAAGAAACACACACCAGATGATTGCTTGCATATGAAATGTCCACGACAGGCAGAACCATAGAGACATGTACAGTAATAGACTAATGGTTGTCACAGGCTGGGTTGGTTGGAAATAAAGAAGGTAAGTACTAACGGGTTTGTAATGATGTCTATGGAAAGGGTTGGAAGGAAATGTTCCCCGGTTGTTCATGACTATGATCACATAACTCTGTGAACATACTAAAATTACTTAATTATATACTCTAAATGAATTGATTGCATGTTGTATGAACTACATTTTGATAAAATCTGTTACAAAAATAAATAAATAAAAGTAGATCCTATTACAACTAACAAAAGATCACCATTAAGTTCCCTGTGCACTGTCTAATATCCTCTCCAAAAGCACAGCATTATTTCTCATAATTGTATACTCTATATTTAAGCAATAGTATACTTTTATACTTTGTTATAAAATATTTCTGACACTTGTTATACTCTACACGATATATTTTTTAAATCTTCTTTTCTATGTATTGATAAAAAGATTAATTAATCTCAATAAGCATATTATTTTAAATCACTTCTAAATATAAATGCTCTTAAGCAATATAATAAAATACATTATTAATCAGCGTTTCTCCAGCAATAAGAAAAAATGAGAAGAAAAAATTCAGACAATAACAGTGCAGGCCTGCAAATTTGGGTATACTATTTATATTTGCTTCTCTAAGCTCTCCACTGAGAAGAAAACCAAATGCCTCTAGGAATATACAAAGCTCGAACTAATATAAAATTCTTTTTAAAACACTCAAGTCATTTAGAAGCAATATATGCTGCCATCCCATTCCAGTCCATCCTAATTTCTGTCCACCCTCAATTACTGTAAGTAAACTGCGCCATGTTAGAAAAACTAACCACAGCAGTCTCTGCAACACAAAGTGCTTCCCATGGCTACCCATAAACTTTATGTCTTAAATGGGCAGCTCAGCTTCCCTTAGCCTTTCAAGTGACTATAATTGAACAGTTGACAACATTATTCTGTATCGAAGTGCACAGTGAGGAATGGATTTTCCTTTATCAAATAATCCTTACATTATTTAAGGATTAAGGTATCCTTAAAATGTGCATTCTTTAGAGAAATATGCAATATGTTAAAATAATATATATGATATAAATATATATAAATATTTTTCTAAAGAATGCTCATTATAATTAGAAAGCCACTATATCTATTTCTAAGTATATTTAGGCTTTATGAGTAGAAAATAGAGACTTTAAACCTAACACACACACACACACACACACACACACACTCTTTTACAGCATGTTCACACACAAACAAATACTTATATACAATAGTGAACATAAGTAAGGACATAATCCTCAGAGCAAATCAGGTAATTGTCTCCAGCCTGGAGAGATGAATGAACATATGGAGGTTAGATTCTTGTAGGCCAACTGGCAATAGCAAGTATTTAGAACCTGTGAGTCACTGGGCACTATTCTAGACTCAAGGTAAAGCTCAAGAAGAGAATCAAAACTCCTCCTCTCAGGGAACTTTTATTCTAATTGAAAGAGAATGACAAACAAGCATACAATACAAAATTTTTCAGGGATATGAATAAGAAACTAAGCAAGAGAAAAGTTGGGGAAGGAATAAAGCGCCCGTGTGTGTGTGTGTGTGTGTGTGTGTGTGTGTGTGTACGCTAATGCGACACAGTTGACAAGAAATTTTCCTATGAAGAAGGAATATCAAAGTAGAAATGAGATTAAAATGAGACCATGAACAAGTAATTTCAAAGAGGGAAGAAGTTGTAGATAACGAGAAACACAAGTCCCAAGTCCAGAGGTAGATATTGAATGTTTTCCTAAGTTTGATAACAGAAGCCATTGAAGGACTTTCAGAGGAGAATCATCTGAAACTGAATTCTACTTTTATGATTATCATGACCATTTTGTGGAGAAGAGACTCTAGGACAAACTTGGGGAAGGGTGGACCAGTCACAGGAACACACTTGAGGCGAGAGTAAGGGTGAATTAAGTGCAGAGACAAAACTGAAGAAAAGACATACATTGAATGCTGGTTCCATAAGACTTCCTTAAGAAAGGGAAGTGGGTAAGTGAGGTAAATTTCAAAATGCACCTTTTTTCATGGACAGCTGAGAAAATGAAGACATTGATATTCAAGTGGTAGAAGGAAGGAAGAATGTAACTAAAGATCAGGATTAATCTGTAGTTCTAAATAACATGCATTCACCTAGCAACATTGAACAGCTCACCTGGCCATGCATTTAGAGTCCAGAATAAGTTGAAGGGACAAATTTAGGAAGACCAGTTTAAGGTTGGTATCCATGAGAATCAGCTTTCTGTCACTACACCACAATAACGGAGATAATGAACACTGAAAGAAAAGGTTTACTTGAGCCATGGTTTGGGAGTTTTGAATCCCTGAGCAATGAGCCCCACTGCTAGGGGCTGTTGTAAAGCACCTAACAATTGCAGGAGCACGTGGTAAGTTGCTCATCTTATGACCGCAAGCAAAATGAGAAAAAGAAAGAAAGAAAAATAAGCACCCACAATCCCCTCTGAGGGCATAGCTTCAAGCGTCTAAAAACGAATCACGCAGCGCCATCTTTTAAATGTCCTTTACCACCCCATAACAACATGCAACTTTAGGCAGCATAAAGTCAAAACTGTAGTGGTTTCTTGGTAAGGTACTACTATAATTTTTTCCTGTATTTTAGGGAAGGGCCTATAGGGTATTTAGGGTCTCACTACTAGATCAGACTCATAGTGATTCTCCTGTTTACAACCTCCCAAGTGCTGGGATTACAGGAGCATGCTACCACACCGAGTCTCATTCGCCATCTCAACTGGCTCCAAGAGCAGGGCCAGCCCAGCAAGCCCAGGGATTGAACCCCAGACCTCTGCATCTGCTTGCAGGTGCTGTAATCTGCTGAGCTATTTGGCCGGCCCACATCTAAATAATTTTAACAAACAATCTACAACAAAAAATAAAACTGAAGCTTATTTCACTTTTACATAAAACTCAAGTGGTAGTTACATAAAACTCATCTCAGTCTTGGGATTAGTGTATTTCTAACTAGGCTACCTGGTTTGACTGCCCAATCCAAATTCAAGCGATTGATATTTTTAAAAAGTAAGTTGCTTTCCTAATTTGACATGTAAGAGCCCCTCTGTTTTCAAATCAAACTTTCTACTTATGTGTTCTATTATTGCAGCATTCAAGATTTATGTACCCAGATTTGTGTATTGTAGAGGGCAGGTGCCAGGATAAGTTCTGAATATCCAAAAATAAATAAAAGAGAATTGGTCCCTGCCTTTAGAATGAATCTATAAAATAAATGAATAAATAAGTCATGAACATAAAGTGATACAGAGTTCAGAAATATTAAGCCTATACAATCCTACTTAAGCTTACAAAATCTTTTCTAATTTAAAATCTTCCGATATATTCCACAGATTGAATATTTAATAAGCCTTACTTTCCATTATAAAATGACACCCTATGTGGACCTTTTTCTGGAAGAGAAAAACTGCTGAAATAATGTCATCTTATATTATTGCCACAGGCATTTAAGAGATTATAGAATCTCTTACAGCACCTGCAAGCAGGTGCAGAGGTCTGAGGTTCAATCCCTGGGGTTGCTGGGCTGGCCCTGCTCTTGGAGCCGGTTGAGATGGCGAATTAGACTCGGTGTGGTGGCATGCTCCTATAATCCCAGCACTTGGGGGGCTGCAAACAGGAGAATCACTATGAGTCTGATCTAGTAGTGAGACCCTATTAATGAGAGATTATATTACAAGAAACCTATACTTCTATTTATGTTCCCTAAATTTTGTCTCTAACCCCCATAAATACTGTATCTTTTCCACCTGTGGAGCTAAAATTCAGCTTCCATACTGGATTGTTTGAAATACTACTTGCCAAAAATTTTTAAATATCACTCCTTCCTATATATAGTACTAAAAATTGTGAATCGGTTGTAATTATCACGTCTAAAATCATGCTAAAGCATTAAGAAATTCACAATAACCTCTTTATAGCATGAGCTTGTTCAATAAAAGTATGTAAAAGGGGAACGTATTTATTCTACAATTTACATCCTCCCTTCCCCTAGTCTATGCACAGAATAGTAGCTAAAATAAGCATTTTAAAAATAAATCCAAGGGCCAGCGATATAGCTCAGAGGACTAAGCACTTGCTTAGGAAAGGGCAGGGTCCAGGGTTTGCTCCCTGGCACCGCATGCTCCACTGGCCCCGCCCCCTGGGCGTGCTGAGTCGGCGATGAAGTCTGGGCACGGTGGTGCACGCCAGTAATCCCAGCACTAGGGAGGCAAAAATCAGGAGGATCATTACGAGTCTGAGTTGCATAGTGAGACCCTGCACACCTGCACAAACACACACACGAAAAAAAAAAAAAAAAAAAAAAACTTAAATAAATAAATAAATCCAGTTTGTGCACTCCATTTGGATAACTGCAGTGACACCCTATCGTACTTAATGGCTTCAAATTCCCACATTGTCTTCTCTCATTCCTTTATTTCCATTTCTTTCCATTAGCCTTCTCAGTCACAGGATTATGTTTTTTCCATTTTTACTTTTTATTAGTACATATTTGCAATCCATAATAATTACATTCCTTGTGAGGAGCTGGTGCATCTACATAATACATCTTAATTTGTTTTCCATTCCCAATGCTTCCACTCTATCCCTCCTTCCTCCATCTCTTAGTCCCCTTCCCTTTTCCAAAAGATCTATTTCTGATTATTTGTCTTTTGTTTTGCTTTTTAAAAAAAGTCTGAGTTTTTCATAAAGAAGAAGCCATGCAATGTTTAAGTTTGTGCATCCGATTTATTTAAATTAACATCATGGGCTTGAGATGAAACAGTTTTCAAATGACACAAGCTTATTCTTCAGGCAGCGTAGTATCCTATCATGTATAAAGACCACATTTCCTTTTTTTTTTTTTTTTCATCTATTGGTAGACACAGAGGCAGCTTCCAAGATTGATCTACTATGAACTGTGCTCTATAAACACAGGTAGGCACACGTCACCATAATTTATATCTTCAACTCTTTAGAGTGATACCTACGAAAGGAATAACTGGGTTGAATTGAAGTTTTCTTTCTTTCAGATGTCTTGAGGAATCTCCACATTTATTTCTGTAATGTTTATACTAGACATGGAACTGTTCTCCAAGCCAAGCAAGCCCTGTTGTTTATACTCATTGTTTACTTTGTCTCCTCCAGAGAGTATTTTTTAGGGAAAAGATACTTGACAAAAATTTTCTGTCGTGTTGTCATCACCTTCCCAGACACTTGAGTAGATACTGTTGGAGTCCACTCAGATATGCTTTGTAGGCTGGTACACTCCTCACCTGCTGATATCAGGAGTGGCTGAAGCGGGACACAGTTGCCATCCTTCATCCACATGTGCTGTGAATGACTCCACCCAACCTCAGAGTAGGCTAACCCTGTAGAGCATGCACTGCCTGTGGTTTTCCTAGAAATGTCCAATGTGAACCACATTCTTTTTGCTTTCTCTCTGTGCCTGAGTCTTTCTTGCCCTGCTGCCCTTATTCTAACAACAGCTCTTTCTTCTTCACATAAACCACTTAACTAGGAACGTCTATCTCAAGAGACACTTATAAGCTTCCATCCAGCAAATGTATTCCTCCATCCCTCACACCCGAGCTCTCCATAGCTTCCTCATGGCTTTACTTTTGTTCACAGCACCTATAAATGTATTGCACGGTGTGTTCTGATAATTTCATTTTGATTGCTCATTTTCCCCCTCTATATCATATAAACTCTATGAGGTTTTAAATTTACAATTCTGGAAAGCTACCTACCTCATTGTACTTGTTAAATATGAATTCCTGAATGCATGAATAAATGGAATAGACCAGTGAATATATTTTATATTTTTATTTTAAAGAGAAACTACAATAAAAGCAATGGTATTGAGTTTCAAAACAAGATAATAGGAAATTAGCAATGGTTAATATATTGTGTATTGTTAGCTTAAAGTAGCTGCTCAGAGTAGGCATACAAAACTGATCAAATAATATAAGCACAAACCATTCTTTTCAGTGAACTAAAAGAAATTGGTGGTACAATTATCTTAGCTACTTTTCTGTGTGTATATATATATGTATGTAAAATATTATATCATATAATATGCAATATTATATAATCATGTTATATGATAATATAGTATATATTATTTTTCTTTTCCCTTCCTTCTTTACTCCTAGGAATACTTTTTAACGAAAGCTCTATTCTTGAAAATAATGGAAATAGCCTGGAATAATTTCATCTAATGTAAAGAATGATTCTGTTAGGGAATATTATGTGCTCTATGATTTTTCAAGCAATTTCAGCACTAGAATGTGTTAAGAGATGGTTCATTAACAATCCCTTCACAAGCCTTACTTTTTAAATCACAGTCTTAATCTTATTATATTTTAAAGGTCATTCAAATTTCCCTGTGGATCTCCTAATAAGCCATTTTCCTGAAACAAGTAATTTTTTTAAAAAATCATCAATATTTTGAACCCCAATCTAAAAACCTACAGAAAGAGATCTAAATGAAATTCATGTTATTTAGTAATAAGAATGTTTAAGCAAGAAGATGCATTATACATATAGAGCAATGTGTGCTTTGTTCATATTTTGTCAGAAACAAGGATTCCAAGGAAGTGTCTAAAAATTGATCCTAAATTAGTTTTTATCTATTTTACTACAGAACCACTATTTGGCTGTAAATCCACCCAAGAAACTCTGATTTCACCTTGGAGCCTTCATTAGAGCGGCACTGCCGCGAGATACGATGCAAAAACTGGCTTAGGTATTCTGATGGGGACACTGGCTGATTTTGGCCGTTGCAGTTCACAAGCTCCCTGGTAGAGCTCAGCCTTGACCAGCGTTGGCAGAGCGATTGTCTTTGTTGTCAACTGCGCTGCACAAAACTGCTCAGGAAGTTTGACTCTTGCAGATTTACAAAGTCATAAACGATTTGAGGTTACACGCCAATTCCACAGAAGTCTTCTCAATACGGTTTGATTTACTTTTTTCATAAAGAGGACCTTTGTGGTCATGAAGTCTACTGTCTGCTTCATTAAAACATAAAAGAATCTCCAGGAGAAAATCTTCAATATATTCACATACAAGCCTTCCAAAGATGCTTCATTCTAATTTGGGAGTACGTAGTGAATTAGTCCTTTGTAGCTTGCATTTAATGCCAGTGCTTTTATGGTTTATGATGTAACATTTATTTCTTTTTATGCTACAGAAAAGGTCAATGTGACTAATAATTAGCACTATGACTCTGAGGGAAGAAGACTGTAATTAGACTCTCTTTTAAGAAATAATAAAGTGTCATAACAGTGGAAGTGAATCCTTGGTGTCAGGAAGCGAAGTTTACATACGGGCAGGAACAGTAATTTGTTCTTACCCAGACACACACTTAGGGGACCTTCTAATCATGTAACCCAATGTTTCCAAATAATAAATATATGTAAAACAAAGTCTAGATATCAAAAGCAAATCAGTGATTTTCAACCAAGACTGAATTTGCCCATCCGAGAAGATTCAGCAAAGTCTGGAAACACGTTTGGTCATTACTACAGCAGGGAAGAAGGCGTCATCCTGCAGGCCAAGTGCGGCGAAGCGGACAGCATCCAACAGTCAGCAGGTGATGTCCCGCCACAGCAGCAGTCTCCACGTGCTCCCCAGCAAATGGGGAAAACTTTGAATGACAGCTATACGATGTCTTACTTTGAAATCGATAAGTAAACTTTAAAGTATCCCGGAACGCTTGAAGCTCTCTGTTGAGAGGTTGCCCATTGATTTTACAAGTGAGACATCTCACAGACATTGTAGACTAAAACACACACAAGGGCTGGTGAGATGGCTCAGTGGTCTAAAGCACCTATTTGGAACAGGCTTGGCAAAGCACAGGGACCGCGGTTCAATCCCCCAGCACCACATGCCAGCCAGCCCCGCCCCCCCACACAAATTAATTAATTAATTAATTAAAAAATAAATAAAACACACAAACACACACACACAAGTGTTACTCTTAGAACTGAGCACTCTGAGATGGTATTGAGGTTCAAGACACTCGGATGTCATGGGAGGTGAAGGTCTCCTGAAGGTCCCTGGGAGGTGTATTAATTTATGAGAACTATCACAATAAAATAATATAAATGGCATGGCTTAAACAATAGAAACTGATTTTCTCCTAACTTTAAAAAATAGAAATACTGTTTCTCCTGAGATCTCTCTGTTTGTAGATGGCCATACTCCCCCATATCTTTTGTAATCTTTCTGCATTTGTACCATCATCTTAATCTCTTCTAATAATGACCAAAAAAAAAAGAATAACAGAGGATGAAGATTTGTGGCCAGCCGACTGGTCTCGTTAAAGATGGTTCTGGATTTTGATATTAGTGACCGAGCCTCAGGTCGTACCACTGTGCTATCACCAGCCCATTTTTTACATTTTAATTTTAGTGTTGAATAAGGTCTCAATAGATCACTAAAAGTTACTAAATTGTATAGGCTCGATCCGAACCTTCAGTCTTCTGGCCTCAGTCCCCCAGAAGGTAGGTCTTCGCTGCATGAACTCAAGTAAATAAATCAACCTGTTGCAGTAGCATCGGTCTGTCTTGGGCCAGGAATCTTCCAGATCGGGAATATAAATAGTGGCCCATATGAACACTGTTCAAGCCTTTCTGCTTTTATGAAAACAAGGCCCAAGTGAAAAGACATCCTTCCTCAATTCAATCCTGATGTATCAGGGCCGGCCAAATAGCTCAGTGGATTAAAGTGCCTGCAAGTAGGCAAAGGAGCCGGGGGTTTCATCCCAGGGCCTGCCGTGCCAGCCCTGTCCCCAGGGCAAACTGAGATGGCAATTGAGACTGGGTGTGGTGGCGCTTGTAATCCCAGCACTTGGGAGGCTGTAAACAGGTGGATCACTATGAGTCCAATCTAGTAGTGAGACCCTAAACACCCTGTAGGCCCTCCCCCCCAAAAAAAATCCTGATGTATCTCCAAATTTTTGCAAGAAATAGTTACAGGAAGAAAGAAGAGCAAGACTTGATAACTTCAAATCATAGAAGTAATATGTCATATATTTATAGATATATTATATGCTATATATTGATATTTTATATGATATATAAATATATATGATATCTACTATATATTATATCATTTTTTTTCAGAAGCAGAAGAGTGAATTCTCTGCTGGTGTCATATTAGCTGTGTTATCCAAAGCACAATGAGCAGCTCCTGGCAGCAAGCAAGCCCTCGCTCTACATCTACTTGCTTAACTCCTCCAAGCCTGCCATGTGTCAGGTGGTAGAGTGGTTTTACCCCTCTTCCTCTCCGTTCCCCAGCCTTGCTTCCTCCCATGGTTGCCTTGCACTTTGTAATAAAGTAACCAAATTATGAGAGTTGAGCTCTCAGAATATGCGATTTTCCCTTTGCTTCCGATGCCCTTCTGGCTCCTTCCCCACACACTTTCTTAAGCAGCTTCTCTGCAACTCCATTTTAGGACTGCTCAAATATCACCTCTGACAACATTTCAGAAGAAAGAGGTATGGTATGTTTAATAGACTAACCTACCAAGAATTTAATATATGTGTAGGTGTGTATCATATTTACTCTCTATTCATAAATATTTGTTGAGAATCTATTTTTGTCAGAGTCCTATAAATGAAAAGAATGTAACATTGACACAAAGATCATTGCCTACAAAGAAAATACGTTCTGGAATATAGATAGCTAACAGTGTGGTTCACTTTAATGATAATGTACATAGAGATATAAGATAAAAAGCTAAAAAATGTATTTGCTTTCTTTTTCTTTAATTTAATTTATTTATTTATTACAGGGTCTCACTAAGCAGCTTGGACTAGTAGTGATCCTCCTGTTGCAAACTCCGAAGCACCAGGATTACAGGTGTGTACCACCACACTCAGTTTTGGTGGCCAACACAGCGTGCCCAAGGTTTTAGGCCCAGCACAGCATGCAGTACTGGGAATTGAACCAAGTTCCTTGCACTTGCCTGGCAGGTGCTTACACTGCCAGGCTGTCTCTCCAGCCCTTATTTTTCAAATAATGATATTTAAAATAATCTCATTTTGGATTATAGAATCACAGTAATCATTTAAAATATAGAGGAACTTTTCTGGTAATTAATATCAAGGAAAGCAAAGGTTTTCTCTTTCTTGGGAATGTTGCATATTTTGCATGTGTAACTTAACTTCTAAATGATATAAGCTATAGACAATTAGTATAGGCTGAGATTCACAATCTGAAACTATGAATGACAAAAACAAAAACATTCAGTGGATACGGGGTGAATTGAGACTATAAGTTTATCTAGATTTGTCCACTCCCCATTGTCTTCACCTACCTGCAGTATGAGTATGAGCCAGACCAAGTTACCTAAGCAACTTAAATCCAAAATTCTCAATGTATAAAATGACAAAGTTGATCTAAATAAGTCCATCTCTTCTGAAGCTAAATTCATATAGCCTCACTTGAAAAATACAAATACCTGAAAGCCCATTTTTTAACAAAATTCAGAATTCAAACTTGCTTCCTTTGTAGAAATAAACATTAGCACTTACAATTGTGTATTTTTTTAAATCTAAGTCTTAAGTTTTATTTAAATAACCTCCAGTGAGAATAGAACAGATCAATTACTACCACTTCTTCATAATACCAATGAGCCAAGCCAGGGAGGGCAAGCACACCTGCAGCCAGCTGCCAGCCAGTGTGATGGGTGGGATTCCAAGAAGGCGGCCCCGGCCCCGGCCCGCTGCTGGAGGACTATCCACAGTGGAGTGAGGGTTCTTGATAGTCTCAACAACAGACACAATCAAGCATGCAGCCTCAGAGGCTGCTGTCAGGGCATTGGTCCTCACTATAGCTGGCTCCCACATGAAAGTTTCAAAGTTGTCAGCGATGTCCTCATTGTTGATGTCTACCCCATACCATATGCCATCCTGGGCATGCCGAGCCCAAACTTTGTTCAGGATGTTTGTG
The DNA here is from genome assembly GCF_000260255.1 of Octodon degus. Lineage (NCBI taxonomy): Eukaryota > Metazoa > Chordata > Mammalia > Rodentia > Octodontidae > Octodon > Octodon degus. Next base: position 15,783,689 of record NW_004524580.1, read on the forward strand.
GCATCAAAGCCAACATTGTCACATAGCTTGAGTGGGATAATTTCCAAGTCTTTAGCATATGCCCCAATCAGTAGCTGCCGTTTTCCTGGGATAGTCCTTGAGTAATCATAAAAGTACTTAGAGAGCTCCATCTCGATGGCTCTACCACCATGCACTGCTGAGTCATTCTTGATGGCCCTCCTGACAATCATGATGGTGTCATGCAGAGACTGCTCTGTCTCCTCCATGAACTGTTCAGCTCTGCCACGGAGGATGAAGGTGCAAGTCTTGGCCTTGGGGCAGCCAGTGAAGAAATTGTACCTTTCACCTCCAATCTGGGTCTCTTCGAACAGCTGGCAGCGGCCCCACACATCTGCTGATAGAGCATTCAAGCTGGTCTGAATTGAGCCTCTGCAGGCCATTATTGTCCTCTTCAAATCCTCCTCAGGCACACAGCCAGCACAGAACATGTCTCTATCAGCAAAGTACTGAGTGGCCACATTCCCAACAGGGAGTTTGGTCAAAATAACTTTGGCTGCAGAATTATAGGTCTTCTCTCCACTCAGCATCAATGATTGCCTGATAATCCTCTACCATGTGGACTTTAATTTCAGCATTGTCTTTCTCAGCGTTCAGCCCTAGTTCAACATTTAATAAGGCAGTTGTGGGGTTATCGTACTTTTTAGGTTACATTTCAAATCCAGCATAAAAGGAAGTCTTCTTGAATGCAACACCAGCCACCAGCCGAGACTCCTCTAGGGCTCCACCCTGTACCTTCTTGATTCCAATCATTTTAAGCTGCAGCAAATCCTCCAGCATCACCATAGCATCAACCAGTGTTTTAGCAAAGAAGGCTTTCTGCTGGGAGATCAGCTTGGAGCTCAGATTCGCCATGGCACACGCTCCAGCAGCTTCCTCTGCTCCACTTTATCTAGCTTCTTCACTGTCACAGCGATCTCCTTGTTCTTGTTAACTGCCAACTGTATAGCTGTGCAGAAAGCTCGGATGGTGATTGGGGGATGCAAACCTTCCTCCACGTAGGGTTTCACCTGCTTCAGAAACTCTGAAGCCAGGTCTGAGGATATAGCTCAGCCATGTAAGCACCTTCCTGGGAAGTGCAAGGTTCTGAGTTTGATCCCCAGTACTGGAAAAAAAAAAAGTAACAAAAATAATCTCAAAAAAAAGAAACTCTGCAGCCAGCAGTGTTACAGAGGTGGTGCCATCCCCAACTCAGCATCTTGAGATTTGGCAATGTCCGCTACAGTCTTTGCTGCAGGATGGACATTGAGAAGTTTTAAAATTGTGGCCCCAACATTAGAACTTGTCGCTTTGCCTCAGCCATCTACAATAAGCTCGTCTGTGCCTAGGGAGCCAGGGCGGTTCCTACAGCCTCGGGAATCACCCGGCAGGCACTGATGTTACTCACTAGCTGACAGATGCCTCGGGAGCTGCAGTCCCCTCTTTCAATGGCCTAACTGATGAGGGCATCATTTTGGCAACTTCTTCAGGGCCTCACTATTCTGTTCTTTGCATTCCGGGCACCCAGATAAAATTCTGTGATTTTAAAAGCTATCAAGCAAATGACATCAGGTTAACGGCTTTTATAAGCTGACATGTTGAAAAAGCTTTGAAATTCTTGCCAAATTCAGAAATTAATAATTTGTAAAGAAAGTTATAAAGCTATGATCTTTGCTATAAATCACAACAACTCCTGGAAACATTTTATGGTTAATGAAAAACTTTCAATTGCACAAATTTCTTATAAGTCAAATAAAATTACATACCTGGGTTAAAATGGCAAACATTTTCAGGCATGTGTGGTTTTCTCTGTCTTTTTCCTTGCTTCACTACCTCAAGCTATGCATACTTATATGGGCTAGAAATAATTAGATGAGTAATAGCTAATGAGGTTGCCTCAGCAGGACTTTGACCAACACATTAAATAAGGGTGTTAAATAAAGTGAATCCATAAAAGCAATAGGGTAACCAAAGTGAAATTTGCAAAGGGTGGTAAAAACTAATGGAACTTGAATTATTAGAGAACAAGACTAACAAGGAAATATGTGAAGAAAATAATTGAGGAAAATAGGTATTCTGTAATATTACCTTGCTCACAATAGAAAACTCTACTCCTTAATAGTGTTAGGTATGGAGAAATAAAACTATTTGCATGTATGCTATTTTATATTTTAGTCATGAAATTTGAAGTGTCATATTTTGGATGTTGGCTGCATCTAGGGGAGGGGAAACAATATTAAAAAAATATAATAACTGGCCTAAAAAGCAAAACCATCTGGTGAAGTCATGAATGACTGAATTGAACAGCAGGGAAGCCTACTGTTCATCATTTCTGCAGTCAATTGAGAATTCTGCAGAGAATACATTAAAGAATAGTATAAAAAGTGCAGTGACCCAAATAAGTTGCTAAAGGAAAAATATCAAGATCAGTTAAGAGGTATTTTATTACTTCCAAAACTGAATAATTTTTAAATTGCTAGTAAAATAAAACTGCTTGCTCATTGCTCACATGGAATTATTTTCTACTAATTGAAAGAGTTCTCTACTGCAATTTGTTACTGTTGTTGACATTCCACAAGGTTAGAAATTTTTCCTGTATACTACAATTAGTAATGAGAGCTGTCATTAATGTTTGATCTTGAAACACAGGACAAAATCAATTCTCAGAACTTCTTTGAAATTCAGCACAGTAAATCTTATTTGTGAATTAGTGCTTTACCCACTAACTGAATCTAGAACCCATTCTTGACTTTTTTTTCCTGTTACTTTCTTTGTTCCTTCCCCTTTTCTTCTCTCTTTCCCTTCCTTCATTCCTTCCTTCTTGTCTTCTTTTTTCTCTTTTACTAATAATAAATTGCTTTGATTTTAGTTTACATGAGATTGTGAGATAGACTACAAATCTGATTTCCTAGCCCTCACAACAGCTATGTGGAGCCGTGTCTTATAGTTAGAAGTTTGAATATCTCCCAAAGCATCTTGTCTTTAAAGCTTGGCCCCCAGCTCATGGTGACACTGGGAGATGAAGAATAAGGGAGCAGGGTCAAGTAGAAAACAGGTCACTAGAGTCATGACCTTGAATTAAATATTAAGAAATTAAGACTTGAGCTCTTGTGATCTCCTGGCTCCTGTGTAGCAAACAGCCCTCCTCTACTGGGTACTCTTGCCATGTGACACTACCCCATCATAGATTCAAAACAATGGGGACAAGTGACAAAGGACTGAAGCATCTGAAATTGTAGGTCAAATTAAGCCTCTCCTGATTTTTAGGTGATTATCAAGGTATTTTGTCACTGTAATGGAAAGCTGACCAACACATGAGAGGGTTGAGTTTGGGTCAAATACAAGACTAATAGAAGTAATGTGTGAAAATTCAGTGTCAGATACAGAATATAAAAGTAGTCACTATAAATTTTACTCTGCTCTGTAGAAAAATGGCAATCACGTAGAAAAGAATACCATCCATGATGATGAAATATTTAATCTACGAATGTCTCAGGAATGACTTTCTGAAATAGAACTACTTAACTCTGGTGAAAATATAGAAAATAACCTTCACTGTTATTTACACTAATTGTATTGGCAAGCTTTTTTTTTTTTTTTTTTTTTTTTTTTTTTTTTTTGGCAGTACTGGGGATCCAACTCAGGACTTCGTGCTTGCCAGGCAGGTGCGTATGCCGCTGAGCTGTATCCCCAGCCCCACACACTCACTGTATTGTGCTATGCTTATCATAAAAATTTTCATAAAAAGTGTGACAAAAAATGTGACTATAATAATAACCAAACTATTAGTCACAGGTATAGTAATTATGTGAAGGGTGATGAAGAAAGAGATATGGAACTGGGGAGAACCCAGTGACCTAGTTTATTCCCTGAAAAGCAGTAGAAAAAACTACAAACTGTGAAAAGTTGGAAAGCCAATACAATATTCCCCAAGCCTCTTGTGGTAGAAAACTGATTGAAAAAAATCAGAATATTCCTAAGTAAAGATAGTTCCTTCCTTCTTTAAGAAATGTCTTCCTTCCCTCTTGAAGAAATGTCTTATAAGATTTTAAAAAAGAGCTCATATAAGAATATCCCAGTTTAAAAGGAGAGATTAAAAATCAGAATCTTCTTAGTGGTTACACTTTCTGCCTGTGGCATCTGATCTTCTCTAACTGAGAGATGTGTGGCCTTACAGTATCAAAAGAGTAAGTTGTTTCATGTTCCAATAGCAAAAACTAGGCTGAGTCAGTTCTTTAGAACTCCTAAAAAATTTATAGAATTATTTGTGTGAGTGTGTGTGTGTGTGTGTGTGTGTGTGTGTGTGTGTGTGTGTGTTATGGTAGGATTGAACTGCAAAAGTGTTACATCTCCAGCTCCCCACAATACTTTTAACTGATTTTTAAAGACAGGGTCATGTTTTAATTTGCATTTCTGAAGTGATAAATGATGTTGAAGATTTTTTTAAATAAATTTATTTGCCATCTGTATTTGTTCATCTGAGAAGTACATATTCATTTCAAATGCCCATTTTTGGGTTAGGTCTTTGAATTTTGGAGACCTGATATTATTCAATTTTTTATATCTTCTTGATAAGTCCTTTATCTGAGGGAAGTTGGCAAAATCTATCTTAGGGAAGTTGGAAAAGTTTTATCTAGACAAATTGACTAAAAGTTTTTCTCAGTTTCTGTGTTTTCTTTTTATTCTGTTGGTGATTTCTTTTGGTATACAGAGATTTTTTAATAAGATGAGATTAAATAGCCAATTCTTTGAAGTATTTCCCTTGTATTTTTGATTTTGTTCATGAACTCTGCCTTATCCCATATGTTCAAGATTTCTACCTACTTTCTCGTCTAGTAAACTTAGTTTTTTTGTTTTCATATTTAGATATTTGACCTATTTTCACTTTAGTGTATAGTGATAGACAAAGATCTAGTTTTAATCATTGGCATATAGAAAGCCATTTTTTCCAGCACCATTTATTAAAGAGGCTATCATTCTTCCAGTGTTCATGTTTGGTCCTTCTGTCGAAGATAAAATGGTTGAATGTGTTTGTGGTTGTGTCTACATCTTCTAATCTGTTTTTTGGGTTGTTTTTTTTTTTTTTATCCTGTTTTCTTGCCAGTACCTTGCTTATTTTATCACAGTAGGTTTGTAATATAATTTCAAGTCAAGGATTATAATGCCTCCTGCCTTGCCTTTGTTGGTCAGGATTGTTTTTGTATTCTAGGTCTTTTCTGCTTCCAGGTGAGTTTGAAGAATATTTTCTCTAGATTTGTGAGGTATGCTAATGATATTTTGATTGTCCCAGAAAGAATGGCTATCATCAAAAAATCAACCAATAACAAATGCTGAAAGAGCCGGCCAAATAGTGCAGCAGATTAAAGTTCCTGCAAACAGGTGCAGAAGTCAGAGGTTCAATCCTGGGGCCTTCCATGCCAGCCCCACCCTCGGGGCACACTGAGACTACAATTGAGATTGGACATGGTGGTGCATGCCTGTAATCCCAGCTCTTGGGAGGCTGTAAACAGGTGGATCACTACAAGTCGGATCTAGTAGTGAGACCCATAACACCCTGTAAACCCTTCCCTAAAATACAAAAAAAAAAAAAAGTGCTGATGGGGCTGTGGAAAAAGGAAACCTTCTCCACTGTTGGTGGGAATGTAGACTGGTACAACCACTGCAGAAATCAGTGTGGAGATTGCTCAAACCATTAGCATTAGAGGTTCCATTCAATGCAGCTGTTTCCCTCCTAAGCATTTTTCCAGAAGAATTGAAAACATACTGTAGAAATATCCATGTACACTCCTGTTTATAGCAGCACAATTTGTAATATGTAAATATTGGAAACAATCCAAAGCTCATCAACTGAGGAATGGATAAAAGAGGATGTGGTGTTTCTCTACAATGGAGTACTCCTCAGCTATAGAGAAAGATAAACTCGAGGCTACACAGGTAAATGGATGCAACTAGAGGCCATATTCATGTGTGAAATCAAATTTGCATGTATGAACATCATATTTTCTCCTTAGTGTGAGAAACTGAAAGAGTAAATAAGATCCAAAGGACACAATGGATATTGTGAATGGGAAAGAATCTGCTGAAAAAGGAAAAAAAAAAAAACTGGGATGGAAGAAAGGAGAAGAGGAGGGCACACACACACAAGATTGCTAAGATAACTGTATTACTAATTTCTATTAGTTCATTGAAAGGAACAGTAATTGCTTACATGGCAATCTGAGAAACTGTTGAAAATAACAATATGCATTTTAATAACCATTAATTTCCTATCATCTTGTTTTGAAATTCTATACTTTTTCTCTTTAAAACAAAACAAATTTAAAGAGAGAGGGTCATGCTAAACCATGCAGGCAGAATCAAGTTTGTAATTATCTTGCCTCAGCCTCCAGAACAACTGGGATTACAGGCATGCCCCATTGGGTCCAAGCAGAGACTTTCTTAAATTTCCCAGAGAGAGTCTAATTATACAGTGGTGGCAGATCAAGGTCAAAGTTCAAATTAAACTCTTGCTACTCATTGTGCACTTTACTTATGGTAATCATAGATGCTAGAAAGGGGAAAGCCTTACCATATAGGGAAAAGCCACCAGACTGTGGAGACAATGGGCCAGAGAGTTCTCTTCAAAGTTCTGAGCAAGAGTGCAGCTGAGAAATTTACTCTGGGACAGAATATGAATCTTAAAATCATTATGTCCTACATTTCTGTCATATCTGTGGAGCAGTGACTGCTCCCATTCTTCCTGTTTTATCCACAGGACCTTTTGAGGGTGGTTGTAATATTGTAGCCATCTTAATTACTTTTGTTACTGAAGCAAAATACTCAACACATAGTTAACAGTTCACAGTTTATGGAAGCTTCAGTCCATAATCAGCTGGCTCTGAGGCAAGGTGGTGGGACAGAGGGGCAACAGTTCATGGTCACCAAAGACAAAAAATGCAACAAGAGCAAATAAGGGGAGAACAAGCCTCTTTTCCTCCCTTATGCTGTAAGCAATCTGCCTGTCATAAGATGGGCCTTCACTTAGTTAAGGTTTTACACTTCTCAAGTTGACACAATGAATCACCCATCACAACATAATAAGACATAAACTACCACCATAGGGCGTGTCCTCTACACCCTAGGATGTAGAATTGCTGGGTCACCTAATTAAGTTTCTTGACTTCTCAAGTTGACACAATGCAGCAACCATCACACCAGCTCTATCACTGTGCATCAAGGATGTACAGAACTTGTACAATAGTTTATGACTTACCAATTTATCAAGAACCAAGTTCAAACTTGACAAAGTGAAAATATAAACTTTTGCTTTGATTTTAAGGGTATGAGATAAATTAAAGGAACTTTAGCCACCTCATTTTTTTCAGTTAAAAAAAAATAGTTATATGTGGGAAGAAAATACTTCTAAAGTAGCCAGAGAAGCAGATTAACTAATGTTATTTATATGAAATTGCTTTCTACTTATTTTTTCTTTTTAATAATAGAAATTCCCTGAAGCTTTAAGTGGTCATCTGATAATCTACTTTCTGATATGCTTCCCAATTTTTCTTACTACTAAACTTGACATTGTGTCTCAGTTTGACCAATGAGATGAGAGGAAATTATAAGTCATGGCTAGGCGTCTCCTTACAAGCAAAACTATTTCACCTGTACTCCCACTCCCTTGTTGTTTCAGTTAAGTAATGAAAAAATTTGTGGTCCAAATCTGATAGGAAATCTGTAAGGGTTTATGAAGACATAAATAAGTGAAACTAGGTCCCCGAATGATCTAGGGAAGCAGCACCGCCCCAATCAGACTGGATTACTCTTTTATGAATGTTTATATAAAAGATGAATTTATGTTCACATGGCGTACTTTCTTGCTATACTATCTTAGAGTACATCAATCAACATACAATTTAATCCATTAAATCTCAGGTTGTAAAGGACATTTCTGATTGTGAAATAAAACCAAATTTATAACACCATATATTTGACTGGAAACAGTAAACTTGTACAAAATAGGGCATTATAAAAGACTATTTCTAGTAGAAGCAAGGAAAGTATCAAATAACTTCAGAGACCTGCTGTGATGGATGTTTCCTACACAGATGTTAGACTCAGACACTTTTTATTTAATTTCAAAAAGTGCACCATATGTACATCTGTCTCAATAAATGATCATATTTTATAATTATAATACTCTTTAAATCATCTGTCAGACACATCCAGATGCCAAATAAGTCAAAAACTTCAATATTCAAACTATGCTCAGAAATAATTTATACACCTGGGAAATCAAAGTTAATGATTTGGAAAATATTTTTGAATGCACCATTTTATGCTCAAAATGGTACAAAATCTTAAGAAAATAGATAAGGGTAAAACTTTGTACCTACAATCAAGGGTATTCACTTTTACTGAAAAATTCAAAAGAGCTAATTTACTTTAAACAGTTTTTTAAATATTTGCTAACTAAAATGAACGCCCTTGGCTGAGTGTGGTGGTGCATGCCTGTAATCTCAGCACTCGTGAGGCTGACGCAAGAGGACTTCTTTGAATTCAAGACCACCTTGGGCTACAAGGTAAGTGCAAAGCTAGCACCAACTGCATAGTGAGATCCTGTCTCAAAAACAAATGCTCATAGTTGTAATTCAGTTTTAATATTATCACTGTTTGCATGCAATCTTCTGGTGAGTACAAAAATGACTAAGACATTTTTCTTCCAATGAAATAACTTACAATGTAGTATGAGTTGGTGTAAGCAAAAGAGAGATAAAATTATATTCTCACACATTGATACACATAAGCTATATAAATCAGATGTCAAAATTAATAAATAAAGCATTATAAATGGTCCATATATATATATACTTATCAATTATAGGCACCAACACTCACGTTTAGGGAATGATTAAGCATAGAAAATACTTATCTCACTCCTTCAGTGTATACAGGTTTTAAAAATGGTGTTTATTATGCATCATGTGTTACAATTCTGGATATTGGGGCCCCTTGCACGTGGCCACAGGAATGCTCACTGAACAGCAGTTTAGTTGTACAGTGCTGTTATTCTGGCCAAGGTTTGGGATTCCCCCCAAAATGAGAAATCCTGGTTTTACTCTAAAGGAGTTCACGATCAAGAAGAGACACGTGAGCTAGCAGATGGCATTGACCGTGAAGATGAGGCAGAATGGAAATATGCCAAAGGGAGACACAGAGTTGGGAGACGAAGAATGTGGTATGATAATATGCTGGATCAGACAAGTTAGAAAAATTAGGGAAATTATATTTTAAACAAAACCAAAAGTAACATTTTGAAAGCCCGTAGCCTAATGTAAGAGGTGGAACTGGAATGTGGTATTAAGAAGTGGACTACAATCAAAGATATATTCAGTACTTAGGGGAGACTAGAAAGAAAGACCTAGGGAGTCAGAAGTGGGATTGATATGTTGTCCTACTGAATATTTATTATTTTCAATTTATTGAATGAATTATGAATGAATGAGTGGGTTTATGGTTCTTTATTCTCTAATTGGCAACGCAGTTAAAAATAGAGACAGAAGAGACAGAGAAAGAGAATAAGAGAGAAAAGTTTAAGAAATCTAGTTACAGTGTCAGAACAAAAAGCAACAAAAGAACCTGACAAGTACAAAAAGTCGCCCATATCTGTATTGTAAAAATGAGTTCAGTGTAGCTGGCTAAATAGCTCAGGGGTTTAGAGTACCTACAAGCAGGTGCAGGGGCCAGGGGTTCAATCCCTGGGCCTGCCATGCCGGTCCCCTCCCTGGGGCGCCCTGAGACAGCAATTGAGACTGGGCATGGTGGCACGTGCCTTACTCAGCACTTGGGAGGCTGTAAACAAAAGAATCACTACAAGTCCAATCTACTAGTGAGAACCTGAACATCCTGTAGACCCTTCCCTAAAATACAGAAAAAAAAATAATAAATTCAGTGTTTCTCAGCACTGTGTGTACCCAGGTATGTCACGACTTCTTATTCTCTGAGTCTTACAGCGGCCTGTGTTCTTTTCCTTGTGTTTGATATAAAATTCAATACTTGAGTTACTCTAAAAGGATATTCTGTTAACTAAGTAAAAGCAATAATTAGTTTGCCAATGATTTCATAACAGACACAGAGAAGGAAATTTAAATCCTCTGCCCTACAGCAATCAGCCTAAAACCTTTCAACGTCAAGTTTGCAAGTATTTCAAAACCTTTAACCTGAGTTGAGGACCCTCTCTTCCCCTCTCTCTGTAACACTCTAATCTTTTTTCCAATTAGGGAGCTACCTAATCATCACATGTCCCCCTGTGTATAACCAGAGTACTTTTAAGTTATAAAAAAAAATGAAAGAAATTACGTCCTTTGTAAAATGGACTGATCTGGAGAACATTATTAAGTTAAATTATATGAGTCGGGAACAAAGACAAACATTGAACGTACTCTCCCATCTGTGAAATCCACTGGCCTCTCATAAGTTGAGAGAAGAATGGTGTTTGACAGAAGATGAGAAGAGTAGAATGGGTAGGGGAGTGGGAAAAGGTTGGTCAGTGAGTACTGAGTTACACTCAGACATGATCTAGAAGTTCAAGTGTGTTTTTGTATAGTGACTTGACTACAGATAATAGTAATGCACTGTACATTTCAAAAACCTATAAGAAACGTTCTTCAAGGTTTTCACTTGTAAGGCAATGATAAATATTTGAGGAGATAGATATGTTTGGTCTACTTCAAATATAGCATACACATGTGTGGACACAACACACAGTCTCTTGCAAATATGTACAAATTTTATGTCGATTTTTAAAAATTAAAAATGAAGCATGCTGAGACAGCAATTGAGACCAGGCATGGTGGCACGCGCCTGCAATCCCAGCTCTTGGGAGGCTCTAAACAGGTGGATCACTAGGTGTGCAATCTAGTAGTCAGACCCTGAACACCCTGTAGAACCTTCCTTAAAAAATACAAAAAAAAATTAAAATAGAATAAAATTAAAATTAAAAATGAAGAATAAACAAAGTTTAAGCCCAGATTTTCTCCCTTCTACTCTAGCAGATGGTTGTCCTCTTGAACAAGTCATGCATGAATTATCTGAAGATGAGGAAAGGTATACCAATAAGACACCTTCTTCTTAATAAAATGAACCATAATCTCTTCTAATGTCTATCAACATGCTACTTAATATATTTTCCATGTCGGTTTCATCCTAGATATTACAGGCTTCTCTAAGATTAGGGTTGCATCCTATTGTCATGAGTATCCTGAAATCCTTGCAGTCAAGAATCTTTCCCTGAGTCACAAAAAGAGTCTTCAAAATTGTTTTCACATTCAGTTTTGGGGGTTTTTTTTGTGTGTGTTTTTCTTGTAAAACTTTCTCCTTTCAATCCGAAGTATTACCTCATTTCTCCTAGGATTCAGCTTCACACACCATGAATGAAACGTATACTACAACCACATTGTACATTTCACTTCACAAATATTTGCAAACTTCTACCATGTGCATTCTGAAGAATCAAGTATTACAAGGATTAGAGTGAATTTACCCAGAGAGACTAAAAGATAAGCAAATAGCAAGGCAGGAAGGTCATCCTAAGTAAATGGAATAGGGCCAGCTAAAACACCAAGATTTAAAAGCCAGCAGAATATTAACGAAAAATTATTCATTTTGGTTATTTCATTGACTATCTAATGATAAATTCCATATCTTATCTAATGATAAGTTCCATATTTGGAACTGAGAAGTTTTCATACAATTTAATAGACAATAAGGCACTAAATATTTTTTAGGAAATGAGTAACAGACTCAGAATACTTGTTTTAAAACATTAATACAGATAATCATACGTGGAGATAAGTGGGTGAGGAAAGCTCAAGAGAAAGGCAAATCAATTAGAAGTTCTTGAAACAGAGAGACAAATGGAACATCTACAGTGTAAGAGTTGCAGAAGTTGACTCACATCATGAAAGAAAAGGGAAAAAACCAAAGAATTCTGGGTGAATATGACATTGGATGACAGAAGATATTAGTGCCATTGGCACTGATGGGTGGGACTGGAAGAAAAAGTTGATTATTTGGGGCAAAAATGAGGAATGCTCATACTAGAATTTAGGTGTAGGGGAAGAAAGTGATTTCTGCCAACTTTTCTTCCATCTGCTCCTCTAAAGCCCATCCATTCCTGAGAAGTGAGATGTGTGGGGGAGGGATAAAAATAACTAAACGTGCACTTCCCTTTAGAAAGTAGTTTAATTCTAGTTTCACTGGATAAAATATGCTCAGATGATTGATCATTTCTTCCCAGGGGAAGAGTGTGGCCTACTGCCCTGATGACAAGGTAAAGGAGACAGTGATAAAAATACGTAATACAGCAACCATTGTTCATTTGTTATTCTCATTTTGAAAATCTGTACCATACTGTTACTATTTCTGTCTTTGTTTTTGCTATTGTTTTTGTTTTTACTCTTTAAAATACAATAAAACCAATTTTTAAAAAATCCTCTGGGATTCACTGTCTCACTCTCCTCCAGAGGCTGGCAGTGGCCTCTGTCCTCAGGAAATCTGCAGTCCCGTTCTCTTCTGAGGCTGAAATGCTACTGCTGATATATCTCCAATGTGCTGCTTTGGGCCCAGATCCTTCTGTTCCTGGTGTTTCTAGCTCACTGACTGTACCTTGGATCCTGTTCTCCAAAGCTTGGAAGTCTCCTTACCACTTTCTTGGCACCTTTGAGGTTGAATCAGTCCCCTGCTGTGCTTGGAAAACAATTCATTGTAACACTGACGACTTTCTTCTGAAAAGATCCACGTGAGAATGAAGAAAAGCCTGAGAAGAGCCAGTCTTGGAGGCCACTGCTTTGACCTTAATCAGCTACACTGGCGTTCTCATTCTGGAGAGACTATGCATTCACTGCTTAGAGGACCCCTGTAAGCCTCCTTTCCCTGAAAGTCCAAGTGGGAAGCAGGGGTCTCCCTCAGGCCTTGCTGGCATTCCATCTTCCTCCATATCTCTCTTCTTGGCAAAGATCCAAAACATAGGACAACAAGGAGCCACAGCTAGTTATTAATTCCCATCTTTTTTTCCTTTGAAAATCTTTTGAGAAAAGATTTAATAGAGATCTGGGTTATATTCTGTCAATTATAGAAGAACTCTGAGGTGACTACACTAAAAGAAGTCATTTATTTGCAGATACAGGGCTGTGAAGATAATAGAACTCTTCTCTCTAGGATAGCTAATAATCTGATTTATCATTATGAAAGTGAACTGCCAGCACCAACCTCAACTACACAAAACATTTCTTCCAATATATATTTTTGTATTTGTCTTATTTTTATTACTTGGGTGCTTTCTCTATTCATTCTGTCTGTAACAAATCCTGATGTCCCCCTGGCATATTGTTGCCTCAGGCCAGCTAAGACAACGGTCTTGTATTCAGAAAAGGTGAAATAAAAAGCACATCAATAATTTTCAAACTGTTACCCCACTTCACACGTCTAGTTTGAGCTGCCTGCAGAACATTTAGGAGACTAAATTCTCCTTGGGGATCCACAGTGATTTGTATCCCCTTTTAACTTAAATTCTAAGCAATGTTCTACTTTTCATTCAGCCTCTTATTATGATTAATCATCACTGATGGAGCTGGGCTGTGAAACAGGAGGTGTTTTATACTTTTAAACTCAAGTAGTTATAAAAACACACTTGGTTTCTTGGAAAATATGATGAGAATTTAACATATACAGTCACAACTTTTAGATAGCACAAGTCCCCAGACACAACTTTATTTAACAATGATAACTCTCTGACAGTGTCAGCACTACGAACATCAGTGGAGAACAGAGATAAACCACACATCAAACCTGGAAAACTTCTACAAAAAAAAAAAAAAAATCCTCAAGAAAGGACCCAGGAAATAAATGATACAATTAGACTACAACCTAGAGTCACATATCTCATAGATAACAAGGTCAAGGCAGACACAGACCTTGGGCCAGGTACAACAGAGTCAGAGCCAAGGGCTGCAGGTGACAGAACAGGCTGCGCTGGCAGTTGGGAAGGGTCCAGGTTGGCCAGACAACAAAGGTATCAAAAGGCTACTTGGCATCAAAATAAATTCATTTTAGGAAGCTATAGAAATGAGATAAGGATTCAGGATTAAATTTGTAGTCCATATTTTCCTCAAAAGCATTGGTCCTCAGCTCCCTAGCTCACTTCCCTAGAGAGCAGCTAAGAGGCAGTGCTGCACCTCCCTTCCATCTGTGATCCCTGCTGGTGTTTGCTTCATGTGGCAACTGGAAATTCTGGAACTTAACTGGCTATGTTGGGTCAAAAGATTAAGGTTCAAACGTGTACATCTCCACAACGAAAGCTCATTAAACTCTTTCAGTGCTAGTCAATGTGAATTCAAATACCATCAATAAAGCAACTGAAATCCTTCAAGTTGCAAGAAACTGAATTCTTAGATGGACAACTTCTAAGTGTGCAAAAGCATTTTAAAATTTATTAAAATACTGCTTTTCTGAGTCATTGTCAAGGTTATAAAATCAAAAACTTTCCTTTGTGTAACTGTTACTTCTTCTTAAGCCATCATGTAGTATAAAGTAGTCAGCGCCCTTTCATTCAATCCATTCTATGGTAGATTGACAACCAGTGGGCAACTTGTGACACACAGATGAACTGAATCAGCATGGTGCTGTGTATGGAAAGCCCACCTGAGGCTTGTTCCCAACAAAATTAAAAGGAGAAGTGTTGGGAGCTGTTGATTCTCCTGGGGCTGCTTGGTTCCCTGGAGGAGCTTGTCATGCTGACTTTCCTGATAAGAACATGCCTGTTCTCATTGCCAGGGAGCTGGGGCCCTTGTTGTCCCTGAGAAGAGCTGTGGTTCACCTTGGGGAGCTGTGGTTGTTACTTTCAGCATCGCTCCCCAGCTCCATAGGGAAAAATGGTGTGCTGCTCAAGGTCCTGGAGAAGCTTGTTGCACTGGCTTCCCTTAGATGTACTCAGCTGTTCTCATCCTCGGAGGAGCTTGAGACCTCACTGTCACTGAGGATGGCTGTGGTATTTTTGCGGGGAGCTCTTGTCCTTACTTCGAACCTTACTTTCTGGCTCCAGTTGCAGATCCCTCAGCCTGCTGGCACAGATCCTTCATCCCGCTGGTACAGACTTTCTAGCTTCCATCACTGACCTTTGAGCCTTCCCAGTACTGATTCTTGAAACAGGCTTGTATGTTTTAACATTGTTGTGGGCTCTAGGCCCCTGGTTGGACTCATGACGGGGGGATTGTTATGAGCTCCAGGTCTTCAGCTGGACTCGTGCAGGATATTGCTGTGGGATTCAAGCCTTCAGCTGGACTGTTTTGGTCTTTAGTGTGTGGACAGATTTCCTGCACCCTCTGCATAACATTCTTTGGGTCACTATTACAAAATAATTAGGTAAATTATGTGCCCTGGATTGTGTTATTTTTCTTGGAAATTCTGACTAAAACAAATCTTATCAGCATCTTATAATAGCATCCATTTGTGTTCATATCAATGGTATAAAGGATGTAAAGATATATGACATATATTCCTTGTCCTCAGGCATTTGGAATCATTATACTTATGACTAGAGATAAGATTACAGGGTAATATTACTACCTCCATTTTTCTGGAAAAGGAAATTATTTTCAGGACTAAAAGCACATTTGATGGAAAAATAACACATCCTCAATAGTAGCAATTAATACTTCAGAGAGTCAGAAAGCATTTATGATGGCAAGAACAAGAAAAAGAAATGTACCAAACTAAAGATCTTCAATAGGAAGTGGCAGTACCTTAAATTGAGGGGAAACTGTTAACGTGAGCCGAGTTGATAAACTAATGCTATCATGCATGATTGCTTGGAGGACTTAATGGAACCTGTGTGGTCTGTAAAATTATCAAAGTATCAACATGACTCAATAGGATGCGGAGCTATGGTGAAAATCTCCTTATGTGATTTTTTTTTCATGTATAAAAGCATAAACAGTGACAACTATTGTCTATTTCAGTGTCTGTGAAGTGCCTGCTTTTCCGAATTGCAAGCTGTGTGAGGTAGAGAACACATCTTATTATTCATCATTTTGCACACAACCCTGGAAAGAAAAGTGGGACATGGGAAATACCCAGGACATATTTGTTGGATGAATAAAATTTGGGCTGTGTTTCAAGATTGTGACTGTGACACAAAGTGTGGCCAAAGGAGACCTACAAGTTCACAGTAGCTGGGGATTGTGTGACCACGACTCTGACCCAGCTCACTGAGCACAGGCTCCTCTGCTTTTGAAAGATGCCAGAAGACTATATTGGTTCAGTTTCTAGATGACCTTGATTCTTTCCAGATCAACGATAGCAATGAGCACAAAAGCATTTCCTGAGGGACGGGTGAGGGAAAGAAGACTTTTGACGCAGAGGGGCAGCCTTGGCATCGTGCCTCTTGTCAGTTCCAGGGCCATTTTGCCCACTATCTTTGTAGAAGGCACTCAGCCCAGAGCATTTAGTATGCTGTGTCAGGCTTAGCTTTTCCATAGGTCTGCATGTGCAGGTCAGCAAACTCTGCCCTTCAGTGTGTTTGAAGCATTTTCTGATTCTTTCCCATTGAGGCACAATTGTATTCTTTCCATTTTACATTAGTTTTCCCATTGTGTTTTAGCACTGACTTTTTATGTAACAGTCTAGAAAGAGCTTCAAACACCCCAGCAGGGGGTTGTATTACACACAAAATCATTGCTTAACTGACATCAGGTTTGGACCCCTGCCATTTGTGTATAGCTTCTCGTTTTGCCCTTCGAATGAACTGTATATAAACGGGCTCAAAATAAACTCTTTATGGAGTTGGAAGTTCAACATATGTCTGAAATGTCAAAGCAGTCTTCTCAGCCAATGTAAGATTGTCTATAGATTACCATTTTTATTTTCAATAATAAAAGCTTTTCTTTTGAACCTTGCTTCTAAACTTTAAAGCACAGTTCCACAAATTTTTGTTTGATATAGAAACACCATTTTATAAAGGCTTATTTCCACCAATAGGATGCTCCTGGGAATTTTATAATAGTTAAATGACAAAACGATGTGTCGTAACTCTTTTTACACTGATGGCTTTCTTAAGAGTTCAGCATCATTTTTTGGCTCTATTTATCCATATTCTCATGTGCCAATAATAATGTAAATCAAACATTTTCTGAATATATATGAAGATATAGTCTTAAATGTAAATGTATTCCACTAGTAACTGTGAATGACATTTAATTTTCAGAAAAATGGAGAAACATAAATGTCTGGAATAAACACATCAGACCACTGATTAATCTGTGACCTACATATTCATTTGCAAAGATAATTTAGAATATAAAGAAGCAGATTAGTCACAATAGAGAATATTTTGTCTTAGTAATGACCCCCCCAACAAAATCTCAGTAGCATAGCATAAAAGAAGTTTATTTTTCACATGAAACAGGCAAATTTGATGTTATTTATTTCCTTCTTAATAACAGATTTCTGGCTTGCCTGTAACAGGAGTAAGCAGATAAACTCAAATAGTAGCTCTTATGTATTTCAGTTCCAAAATAATTTCTTTCATCCCTAGTTTCTGTCTACCAGGCAGGACTAGTCACATAGTTTCATACAACACAAAGGGCCCAGGAAACATAGCTTCCCCTAAGTGCAAAAATGTGAAGAGAAATTGATGATGCTGGTGAACACAAACAGTATCCATATTAAAGCTCTATAAATATAACACAGGTTTCACCTGAAGCTACTTTTCTCTGCAATATGTTGAATAATGTCCCCCAAATTTGTCTACCAGAAAATTCCAAAAAGGATCATATTGGGAGACAAGATTTTGGAAGTTATTGTTACCTAAGATGAGATCATACTGGATTAGGATGGATCACAATTCCCATGCTCTTGTCAGCAGCCATGCCATCTGCTGACACAGAGAGGAATGCAGGGACAATGTCACATGAGAATGGACATGGGAATTGCAATGATGCGCTCTCAGATAGAGGAATGCCATAACCTGCCAGCAGCGCCCCGAATGAGGCATGGAACAGACTCTCCTTCAGAGCTTCCAGAAGGAACCAGCCTTGTCAATGGCTTGACTGCAGACTTCCAGCCTCCAGAACAGGAAGGGGATGTAATTTTGCTAGTTTATACCAGCCAATTTCGAGCAGCTTGTTATGACAGCCATAGAAAAGCAACATCTTAACACCATTGCTACCCTGGAAATAAAAAGAAAGAAAGCTCATTCTCCTTTCACTTGTTATGGACCTACAGACATATGAATACATACTCTCGCACGAGCTGCTCTTCAGAGTTTGACTTTATTTTAATAACCTAGTGTGTTCACTTTAAAGAAGCAGCAGTAAAATATATTACACAGCACTAGTTAAACTCAACACGATATCATTTAGCTATGGACTGAAAGATCAGTTTGTTCTCCTTAAGTTAATAGTCTGTTAAAGTATTTGTTCTTGAACTCTGGAAATTTGTAAAGTATTTTCAGTCCCCAGGGAAACTAACAGTGCAGAATGGACCTAATAGTCTGTAAATTTTATTGTATTTTTACTGCTTCAGTAGCAATGAATAGGTTAAGCATATTGAGTTGGGGTTAAGCATATTGAGTTGGGGGTTCAAAATTAGGGTTAAACACTTAAAAGGATGTCGAAACTTCAGTGCCAAGGTCACCTGATAGCAATCTTACAAACAACTAAATGGGATGCCAAAAGTAGGTTGTAATAAAACTAAGTCAGTGGAAACATAGAAATGAAGTAAACTGTTCTTTCTTCTTAAGATATGCTAGACATTCTACATGATACCATCTTGCTTGTTAAATCTTTTCAGATTAAGTCACCCCAGGTAAAAAATGTTTTCAGTGTATTTTGTTCTTCAAGGAACACTATCACCTATAATATTTGCAATGAGGCAGAAAAGAGCTACAAAACACTGTAATTTTATCACATAGATTTATTGACACTAGCACTAACTTGTACTTTATAAATGCAACCAGCTTGAGGTATGCTTTCTGTTCCTTGTTGTATCTTATTTCAAGTTTCTTTTAGTCAGTGTTGGCCTCCAAGCTTTTGTGGAATATCTACTTAGGAAAAAAAAAAAAAAACCTCAGTAAAGTAGCCTTTTCAAAGCTGAGATGTACCTGGGTACTATCTCTGTTATGTCACCATTTATATAACAACCCCGAGGGCCTGATTCACTTCGACAAATGAGCAAGCTCTCTATTAGTGATTGCATTCAAATGTGCAACTTCAATAGACCTCTGTAGATACACGCATAATTTTGGATTCATGATAACTAAGATCATCATATCTTGAAGGTTAACATTTCAGTGCTGTCTCTACCAATCAACATACAGTCTCTACTAGGGTAGCTGGCTTTGCTGTTATTAGTTCTAAACTGACTCTGCAACATGATTGCCATGAGGCTATTATGTAAGGGCATTAAAATGAATAGTCAGGCAACAGAGACAAGCATCCTAATTTCTCTGAATAATTCAGTATTTACTGGTTTTGGATTACGGAGAAAAGAATAAATACCAACTACCTTCTTATAATACACACAACTAAGTGACTTATACTTTCTCTAACTTTCACAGAACCCAGTCGTTCTTTGCATTTCTTTCGATGTTTATTCAAGTCAATGCTGAGTACTTTTCTCCAATAAGTGGTTTATATTTTTTTATAACCACATGTCAATCCAGCCTCTCCAGGAAGTCTGTTCTCTTAAAAAGATTTTATTTTCACATTGTGCCTAAAATATCCTCATGTGTGATGTATACTGTGAGCATTCATTTGACGTCCATGTACATGGACCAGGTGTGTCCATTGGATCTCATCTCTGTGTGCCTCAGATAATGACTAATAAAAATGGTACCAGTTGGAGAGATATTTTGATGTTCTAAGTGTTTGCCTAACAAGTGCAAGGATGAGGGTTCAATCCCTGGTAATGCATGTCATGCCAGTCACCAAAACTGGGCACGGTGGTGCACATCTGTAATCCCAGTGCTGGGGAAGCTAAGACAGGAGGATCCCTACAAGTCCAAACTGCACAGCAAGACCCTATACCAAATAAATAAACAAATAAAAGATTTTAAAAACCTTTGAATGGTCTCTAAAGTCAAAGTTGTCTAACAAAATAGATTATGTACCTCTAGCATACTAGAACAATTCTTTAAATCTTATGGACAGTGGTTAGGATGATAATAGTAAAAATATGACTTACCTGGATCATATGTACTAGACTTTACAGAGCTATGTGACAACAGTAAATAAAAATACTTTAAAGTGACTTCTAAACAAACTTTACTGAAGATGTAGTGATGGACAGCACAAACATAATGCCTTTCCTTTTATAAAATAGAATCTTAGGAAAAATTAAAACCAAAATAAAACAGACACTTCTCATTCATAATTTAGAGGTAACTGTAAACCGTCCTATTTGTGCCACTCATAGGTTAATCAAATATATAACAGTTAATGAAATTCATTTATTTCCTTTCCTAATCACATCATCTCAAATAGAATGTATTTCCATATTGTTTTATCATATCAATCAGTTGCTCGTGGTCATTCAGAAACTAATACCTGAAAGTCAGAGAAAATTAATATATGCTATGTAATCTAATTTCTAACCTATCTATATGATTTAATTCTTATTGCCTCTAAGGCACTTAGAAACAATAGGCCACCCAGGATTTAAATTATAAATCAACCATGAGATATAATTAAAAAGAAAGTCAAATCAAAGTTGATTTTCCCAAGGCTCTAAGCGCAATAAACAATGTTAGCAAGAACCAATATAAAGTGTGATACAACATTATTAGCATTCACTACTTTTCACCATGCGGCTTCCTGTGTATGCAATCTCTAACACAGCAAAATGCAAAATCCTAATGTAAAGGCTTCTCGATGCATTAAAATTCAAATCAAAATCATTGAACATTATATTTCATAGCATTTGTCCACTTTTAATCTGCCATACAACAATTAAAGACCATAAAATAGTGATGTAAAATCTATAATGGAAAGAGTTATTTCCCTCTGAGATTTGACTAATATTGTGACAATCCGCTTTCTTGTTACCATATATTTTAAATGAAGTCATATGTCTTGTGCCAGTATCTGAAAACTGTATTTTGAATTCTTACCAAAAACAGTACTTCAGGCTCAATCTCAAAACATTTAATAGATTTATTGAAATGTACTTTAATATTCATGTTCCTGGAACATCCTTTTTTTATAGGTGATAGAATTTTGATATACCTTCATTAGAAATATGCAATAAATAAGTATAGTATCTGAGAGCAGCTTGGAGGTACTACAGGGTATCTAACATTTAAAAAGTATTCTTGAAGAGAATAAATCTAATTTTAGTGTTCCACAAGGTGTTGGAAACAAACTGTAATTTATTTTACAGTGAAATCTAATAAAATATTAAAGTTTATTATTCCTATGCTTAAAAACTAAAAGGTAGAAAATTAAGCACTCCTGAGTACATTATTAAAGTTTTTTAAGTCAACGGTCTTATCTGATCCTTACAATCAATTAATTTTTATTTCATTTTGATTTGATATGATTTTAAAGAGTATAAGCAAAGACAAAAGCATAAACATATAGCAAGAGCAAAGACAGAGTAACACACAACAATACATATGGTATAGATTTTCAAAACAATAATAGCAAATTAACAATGGTTGTATAATACATATTTTTATAGGGAAATCTGTTGCTCAGATTAACAGATATAAGTATAGAAGCCTGGACAAATCATTGAACATTAATGCTTGTTTTCAATAAGCTTTAATCTTTTACTTGTCCTGTTTACTTTTAAAAATTTATTTTAAGAAGTATATAATCATAATTGATAAGATATTAGAAGTGGTGCACATTTAAAAGAACAAGATGAGAAATATTCAACCATGGCTTTTGTATTGCACATTGCTGACTCTTTTTTTCTTTCTCTCATCTTCATATTTTATTCCTTCTGTTCAGTTTCTCTCGGATTTACTATCTCTATTATACCTTTCAGATTTTAGTTCTTCTTTCAGGGTCTTACATGAGGAAGACAAAGCGGTACTTACTTACACGTGTGAGTCTATTTATTTCACTTATGAGTATAGCCTCTAGATGCGTCCATTTACCTTGTTTGTCTTTCTTTGTAGCTGAGTAATATTCCATCTTACAAAAATACCACATGTTTTATCCACTCCTCAAGTGATGGCCATCTTGGTTATTTTCAAGATTTGACTATCACAAATTGTGCTGCTATTAACATGGGTGCATATATATCACTGTGGCATGATGTTTTTGGTTCTTTTGGAAAAATACCCAGAAAGGAAATAACTGGGTTGAAAGGGATTTCCAGTCCTGGTTTTTTGAGGAAAATCCACACTGATTTCTATAGTGGTTGTACCAGTCTACATTCCCACCAACAGTGGAGAAGGGATCCTTGTTGCCTACAGCATCTCTAGAATTTGTTATTAGTTGATTTCTTTATGACAGCCTTTCTTTCTGGGGTGAGATGAAATCTCAATGTTGTTTTAATTTGCTTTCTCAAAGGAACAGTGCAGTGGAACATTTCTTCATGTATTTATTTGCCATTTGTCTTTCTTCATCTGAGAAGTGAGTATTCATCTCATCTGCCCATTTTGAACTCAGTCTTTGGATTTTGGAGGCCTAATTGCTTTTATTTTTAGTTCCTTATGTCTTCTAGATAGAAGTCCTTTGTCTGAGTGATTTTTGTTTAACATTTTTCCCAATTTGGGGGTTCTTTTGACACTGTTTGTGATTTCTTTTGACATACAGAAACTTTTCAATAAAATAAGATCCCAGTTATTCAATTTGTGAAGTATTTCCAAAGCAGTTGGGTTTTTGTTCATGAGCTTTCTGCCTACCCTTGTGTATGAAATTTTTCCACTTACTATCTCTTCCAGTACATCTAGTGTTTCCGTTTTAACATTTAGATCTTTAATCCACTTTGACTTTAGCTTAGTACATGTTGATAGACCCGGGTCTAGTTTTAGTTTTCAGCCTATGAAGACTCAGTGTTTTCTGCTCCATATTGTTAATGAGGCTAACTTTCTTCCAGTGAACATGTTTGATCCTTTTGTTAAAGGTAAGGTGGCTGAGTGTGTTTGTATCTGTATCTCTGAATTTATTCCATCAATTTTTGTGTCTTTTTTTTGTTTGTTTGTTTTGTTTTGTTTTGTTTTTGCCAGTATCATGCTGATTTTATCACAGTAGCTTTGTAGTACAATTTCAAGTCAGGGATTGTAATGCCTCCAGCCTTGCTTTTGTTGACCATGATTACCTTTGCTATTCTGGATCTTTTCTGGTTTCAAAAGAATTTTATGAATTTTTTCGCTAGATTTGGGAAGTATGATGATGGTATTTTGATAGGGATTGATTGCATTAAATCTATAGAAGAATGTTAGGAGTATGACCATTTTCACAATGGTGGATCTTGCTATCCAGACACAAGGAATAACTTCCTATTTTCCTCATCAATCTCTTTTTTCAGAGTATTATAATTTCCACTGGATAGATCTTTTGCTTCCTTTGTTAGCTTAATTCCTAAATATTTCATTTTTTGGATGCTATTGTGAAGGCCGTTGTTTCTCTAATTTCTCTCTCAGTGAATTTGTTATCTATATAGAGGAACGCAATTGACTTGTGGGTGTTGACAGTGTATTCTGCTATGCAACTGAATGTTATTTATTAATGCTAGTAGCTTCATGGTGGAGTTTTTTGGGTCTTCCATATACAGTATCATGTCAGCTTTAAATAATGATACTTTGACTTCCCTGCTTATTCTTATTCCTTTTAATTCTCTCTCTTGTCTAATAGCTCTAGCTAATGTTTCCAGAACTACATTGAATAGTAGTGGTGATAGTAGACACCCTTAGCTTGTACCTGATTTTAGAAAAAAGCTTTCAATATAATCCATTTAGAGTGATGTTGGCTGCTGGTTTCTCATAGAGGGCTTTTATCAGATTGTTGTACAGGCTATCTATTTAAGTTTTCTGTAGGGCTTTCATCATGAAGGAGTGCTAGAATTTTTTCAAAAGCTTTTTCTGCATCTATTGTGATAATCATGTGGTTTTGGAGTTTGGCTCTATTGATATAATGTATTACACTTATAGATATCATGTGTTGAACCATCTTTGCATCACTGGGATGAATTCTACCTACCTGATTGTGGTGTGTAATCTGCCTGACAATTTGAGGTATTCTATTTGCTAGTATTTTTTTGATGATTTTTGCACCTATGCTCATGAAGGAGAATGGTATGCAATTCTCTTTTTTGGTTGAATCTTTCTCCAGCTTCAGTATCAGTGTAATACTTGCCTAAAGGAATGATTTGGGAAGTATCTCTTCCTTTTCAGTTTCATTAAAGAGTATGAGGAGGAATGGGATGAAATCTTCTCTAAATTTCTTGTATAATTGAGCTTCAAATCCAACAGGATCTGGGCTGTACTTTGTTGGTAAGGTCTTGACTACATTTTCAGTTTCATTGACTGATATTGGGTTATTCACAGATTTTATATCTTATTGTTTCAATTTTGGTAATTTGTACCTTTCTAGGAATCTGTTCATTTCTTCTGCATCTTTGATTCTGTGACAGTAAAGATTTTCAAAATAGTTTTTGATGATATGAATTTCTACAGGATCTGGAGTGATTTCATTCTTTTAATTATTTATTGCTTCAATTTGAGTTCTTTCTTTCCTCTTTTTGATGAGAATGGCTACCGGTTTATTCTACTATTGTTTCTTTACTCCACTTACTATTATTTCAGAGATTTCAAGTGTGTTATTCCAATATCTTCTATGCTAATGTCTCCTGGGTTTGTTCTGGGTGAGTTCGGATCCCGAGATTGCATTTCACTCTTATTTTATTTATTTATTTATTTATTTGGCATTTTCTGCTTCAGAAAGAACTCCTTATTGTGATTTCTGTGATACTTTTTATGTAAGTTTGATAGTAAGTAGCTGTATTACTGTAAGCAGAATCTCTCTGTTAAGGCTCTGCTTTTTTAGGTATCTCTCCTGTGTCAGAGATTCTTGTTTTTGGTGTTTTGTTTTGTTTTGCGTGTATGTCCCAACAATTTTGCTTTCTCTATTAATTGAGAGTGAGATATTTGTTTCTGCTTGGTACTGTCCTCCATCCTTCAGTGCCAGGCTTTGGTGAGTTTGTTACCCAAGTATCTCCTGATACTATTACCTGAGGAAGAACATGTAGCTAAAACATATGTTATTCTAGTTGCAATAGTACCATTGGCAATACTAACAATAGCAAATGAAATTTAGAAAATAGAAAAACTTTGAGCTGGTGCTGATCCAACCATTTAAGAACTTTGAAGGACTCTGAGCAGCCCACAGGATTCTGCTAAGCTCTGAGTCTTGGCCCCTAAAGAGCAAGGTTGGAGATTTTGATGGCACTGGCATAATCTATTAAGAACTTAGAAGGATTATTGGCAGTCCTAATGATCCTAGTGGATCTGGCCCACACCCACCACCTACACTGAAGCATTATTGGGCATCAGCTAGTCACCCCCATTAGTAGTGAGAGCCTTGGTGAGGCTTAGCTTGCTCCCTACTATAACCAAAACCATACTGACTCATGCCACATCACTCTCTCATGACTGCTAAGTGGATAATAATTGAGAGCTTCAAAAATGCAAATCATAGGAGCAAAAGGCAAGATCAATCCTTCAGGACACCCAGGACATAAAGACATATAAGAACTTGGAAACCACACACCTGAAATTTCTGAAATGAAAGCAACTGAAGTAAAGGAAAAGGCCCTTCAGGCTACAGAAGAAATAAGATCAGAATCAATCTCTCAGGTCAAAAAAAAAAAAAAAATGACAACAATCATGGAAGAGTAGCTCAGCACTGCCAAAGAAGACATAGATAGAAACACTAGAGGAGAATAGAAAAATGATGGGAACACTGTATGAACAATAGAAGAAAGCATTAGAATGCATGCAACAGATTCAAATAAATACCTAGAGGGCCAGTGAGGTAGTTCAGCAGACTGAGCTCCTGCTTAGGCAAGCACAGGAACAGGGGGTTGATCCCTGGCACCACATGTCACACTGGCCCCTCCCCTGGGGCAAGCTGAGCCAGCAACTAAGACTGGGCTTAGTGGTGCACACCTGTAATTGCAGTGCTGCGGAGGCTAAAAACAGGAGGATCACTACAAGCCTGAGCTGTGTAGTGAGACCCTTTGCAAAAAAAAAAAGAAAAAAAAAGTCAGATAGCTAGGAAATTAAGAATTCCATTGAAAGCTGGAAAACTGCTTGAATGAAGATGAAGACAGACTCTCAGACCATGAAGACAATAGTGCAGGCAATGAAGGTGAAAGGAAAGTTCTCTTAAAACTAATTTCACCAGAAAGTAACAATTTAGCAACTACAAG
Source organism: Octodon degus (assembly GCF_000260255.1). Classification (NCBI taxonomy): domain Eukaryota; kingdom Metazoa; phylum Chordata; class Mammalia; order Rodentia; family Octodontidae; genus Octodon; species Octodon degus. The sequence continues at coordinate 15,810,101 of NW_004524580.1, forward strand.
ACAATGCAAAGAAAAATAATATAAAAAATAAGTGTCAATGAAACAGCAGGAGACAACACAAATAACATAAAAAGACTATTTGCAGAAGTAATAGCAGAAAATTCTCCAAACATGAGAAAAGAATCTGATTTGCAGATTATCAAGGTATATATAACTTCAAACAGCCATATAAAATCACAATAAATCTACACCTAGACATATAATAATCAAGATCACAGAAATTCAGTAAAATAGAATGTTAAAATCTCTAGAGAGAAGAAACAGATCATCTACAATGGAAAAAAACATCAGAATCACGGTAGATTGTTCAACACAAACCATCAAATCAAGAAAAGCTGGGAATGAAGCATTTCAGGTCCTGTAGGAAAATAATTTCAACCCAGAGGGCCGGGGAGATGGTTCAGTGGAATAAGCACTTCCCTGGCAAGCGCAATGGACTGAGTTCAATCCCCAGTTCAGCCAAAAAAACCCTTTCAATCCAGAGTGATGTACCTTGAAAAACTATCAATCAAATTCAATGGCAAGATACAATCATTTCATGTCAAAGAACAACTGAAGAAATTCATAACTACCAAATCCACCCTATGTAGAATATGAAAGCTATTCTAGAAAGAGACACAAACAAGAACAACAGAAAGGAAACACCAGAGAAAGTAATTAAAAAGAGGAAAAAAGAACAGAACCTATAGCAGTGCGGCAGGAAAGTATCATGACAAAGATAAACCAATACATATCAGTTATAACCATCAGTGTAAACAGCCTCAGTTCACCACTCAGAACAAACAGACTAGCAGAGTGGACTAAGAAACAAAATCCAACAATATTCTGCATGTAAGAAATATATTTGAAATATATTTAACTCCAAAGGAAGTTCACAGACTGAAAGTCAAGGTATGGAAAACAATTCTGCATGCCACAGGAAACCAGAAAATATTAGGGGTAGCTATTTCGGTTGTTGACAGTATCAACTTCAACCCAAAAATCATCCAAAGAGATAAAGGTCACTACATACTTGTTAAGGGAAAATTGCAAGAGGAAGTGATAACAATTATAAATATATATGTACTCACTGTAGAAGGAACAAACCCCTACAAAGATTATTTTTAACAGACATGAGAAATAATGCAATTGTAATGGGGGACATTAACATGCCACTGTCACAAAGAGATAGATCAACTAGGGAAAAAAGCACCGAAGAAATAACAGAACTAAACCAAACCATTACAGAATGTTTCACACAGCAACAACAAAATGCATACTCTTCTCAGCTGCACACAGGATGTTCTCCAAAATAGATCATATGCCAGCACAGAGCATGCTAAGTAAATGCAAAGGAATTTAAATTATCCCACTCATACCATCTGACTACGGTGCAGTGAAGCTAGTAATTAACAAAAGAAACCACAAAAACACTGTAAACACATGGAAATTAAATAATTAAGTACTAAACAACCAGTAGGCTACAGATGAAATTAAAGAAGAAATTAAAAAATATGTACAATCAAATGAAAAGGCAAATGCAACTTACTGAAACCTGTGGATAAAAACAAAGCTGTCTTAAGAGGGAACTGTATAGAGCTAAATTTATACATGAGGAAAACAGAACAATCCCAAATAAATATCTTATGCTTCATGTCAAGTTCTTAGAAAATCAAGAAGGGAGGAAATTATAAAGATTAGGACAGAAATTAATGCAATAAGGACAAAGAAAACAATCCAAAAACAAAAAAAAAGAATGAACTGGTCTTTGCAAGGATAAATAAAATTGATAAATCCCTATCCAGCCTTATCATAAAAAGGAAAGAAAAAAACCTATTCATGTAATAAGCAATAAAAGGGTAAAATCACTAGAGAAATTCAGAAGATCATCAATACCAATTTCCAAAATTTTTACTGTTACAGGATTGCAAACACAGAGGAAATGGACATTTTCCTACATGCATATTAAATGCCAAGGCTAAGTCAGGAAGATATACAAACTCTGAATAACCCAATAAGGAGAAATGAAATTGAAAATGTAATTAAAAAAAAAAAACACCAAGACACAAAAGGTCAGGTCATGATGGATTCACAGCTGAATTCTACAAGAAATTTAGAGAAGATTTAGAGACAACATTTCTCAAACTCTTCAGTGAAATTGAAAGGGAAGCAATTCTCCCAAACTCATTCCTGGAGGCAAGTATTACTCTGATCCCTAAACCAGAGAAAGATCCAACTAAACAACAGCACTACTGGTGAATCTCTGTAATGAATATAGATGTAAAAAATCCTCAACAAAATATTAACAAACAGAATGTAGCAAATCAAGATTACACATCACAACCAAGGGGGTTTACCCTAGGAATGCAGGGATGGTTCAATGTACACAAATCATAAATGTAGAACACCACATCAATAGAGCCAAGAGCTGTATGGTACTGGCATAAAGACCGACCTGAGGATCAATGGAACATATCAGAAGATGCAGACACAACCACAAACACACTCAACCACTTTATCTTTGATAAAAGGGTCAAAAATGTCTCCTGGAAGAAAGATAGCCTCTTTATTAAATGGTGCTATAAATACCGGCCTTCCTCATGCTGAAGTCTAAAATTAGACCTATGTCTATCACCATGCAATAAACTACAGTCAAAATGGATCAATGATTTATACATTAAAATAGAATCTCATGGAGGAAAATGTAGGTAGAAATCTTAAAGACATAGGGGTAGGTAGAGAGTTCATGAACAAGAACCAAACCACACTGGAATACTTCAAAGATCAACAAATGGGATCTCATCTTTTTGAAAAGTTTCTGTACTTCAAAAGAAATCTCCAGCAGAGTAAAAGGGAAAAGCACAAAATGGGAAAAAAATTACAGCTGATTGTCCCTCTCACAAAGGCCTTCTATCTAGAGCATATAAAGACTTTTTAAAAAATCAGCTCCCCCCAAAAATTAAAAGACCCAATCAAAAAATGGGCATTTGAGATGAATATACAATTTTCAGAGGAAGAAATACAAATGGCAAGTATATGAAAAAATGTTCAAATGTTCAAGATATGCAAATTAAAACAACACTGAGAGTCCATCTCACCCCAGAAGGAATGACTAACATCAGGAAGTCACCAAAAACAAATGCTGTGGTACTGTGAGGAAAAAGGATTTCTTCTCCACTGCTGGTGGGAGTGCAAGCTGATAAAACCACTATGGAAATCAGTGTGGAAATTCCTTTAAAAGCTAGGCGGGAGGTCCCACTCAACCCAGATATTACCCTCCTGAATATTTTCCAGAAGAAATAAAAACACACCACAGTGATATATATGCACCTATGTTTACAGCAGCATAATTTCTCATAGCTAAATATTAGAAACAACCCAAATGCCCATCAACCAAGGAATAGATAAAGAAGATGTGGTATTTTTACACAATGAAGTATTATTCAGCTGTAAAACAGGATAAATTTGAGACTTTTAAATGGATGCAACTTAAGATCATTCTCTTAATTGAAATAAATCATACTCCCATATGTAAACATCAGTTGTCTCCTTAGTGTGAGAAAATGAAATCTGAAGGTTATGACAGATTCTGGGAAAAGAGAATGGACCTATTCTAAAGGAAGGAATTACGGAGTTGAGGAAAAGGACAGGATAGGGAGTGGGGAGAAGGATATAAACAGGATGGGCTAGACAACTATACTGTGGATTTCTGATCATCTATGGAGAGGAGCAATTAATGCTTAATTTGTTGTGTCTCCTTTTTCAATTGTACTTTTTCTTTTCTTAATTTTGTATATATTTCTTTCTATTCTTTCTTTTTCCAATTTTGCATGCATATTTCTGATAATACAAACAACTAGTTGGAAGACAACACTATACATTACAAATACACTAAAATTCATATTATTTTGTTACGTAAAATTCAGTATCACTTGTAATTTTTTTAATGCATTTGGTTGTTACAGGGTTTCACCACACAGCTAGGACTCAGGAAGAGCCACATATTTTCAGCCTCCTCAGCGCTGGGATTACATGCATGCACCACCATGCCCATACTCTGGTCAGCTCAGCCCACCCTGGGGGCAGGGCCGGCACAGCATGTGGTGCCGGGGTTCACACTGAGTTCTCCACACTTTGCCTAAGCTTGCCTAATCAGGTGTTTTAAGTCCACTGAGCTATCTCACCAGCCCCATAATTTTTATGTTCTCATACTATTTTTACTCTCTCTAAAAATTAAAAAAAATTAAAAATTTAAAAATAAATTGACAAACTTTGGTAACTAATGGTTTGGTATTTTAGGCCATAGGCACAAACACTATAGCTATATGACAAAGCCAATCAGTAATTGGAAATTTGTATGCAAACTAGTTCCCCTGAACTCTGCCTGGGCACCTCCCCTTCACATACATGGCATCTTCCAGGGTGACTAGCTTAACTAAGTTACCTCCTTCTACCTCTGTACAGAAAGAGTCTTTCTGTAAGTCTGAACCTCAGTCTGGGACCCTCTGAGCCTAGCCCTGCTCCTCAGATCACCAGGCCTAGCTGCAGGCCTCAGCCCCTCCTCCCTGAATTGCGTTCTCATCTCTACCCACCAGGCCACACACCTGAGCTATACTTTCAATTTTGTCCATCACACTAATTTTTAAATATTATATAAAAGGTATGAACAAAATTTATGGCAAATTTAAATACTTTGATACTCAGAGTAAAAGACACTGATTGATCCCCCTCAGACTCTCCACCCCTACTTGAACAAACTTATCCTACCATTATTTCCACTTTCTGAAGAAGTTTTGGAAGTTCTCTTTCATCAGTGTCTTTAGTTGCATTATTGAGCCCAACTTGAGATTCCCAAAGTGAATAAAAAAGTTTAACTTACACTGACTTTCTGTCTGTAGGGAAGAGCCAGAAGCTACATAGTACAAGACATTGTCAATAAGACAAACAAAGATACACCATAATATTGTTATTTGATAAAAATTTCCATCAACATTTCATTGTATGCCATGACAATACAGTGTCTATTTAAATTTTAAAATTTATTGCAGTAAAACACACATTACTATTAACCCTGCCTCCAAAATACCAAAATTAATGTTTCTCGCTATGACAGTGACATTTGTCATACTGGCAGTATGTTTTTCACTATATTTTTTTTTAATTTAAACATTCACCACACTTTTCAGTCATTCCTTAGGTATATATAAATTCTAATGTCTGAATATATTAGTAGGAATTTCACAGACATATATCCCTTCCTATAAGGACACAGAAAATGATATAGTTTTGTCCACTGTCAACCAAATAATTAGAGTTCAGTCCTGGGGACAAGAATACAGATATCTTGAGTATACGTAGCAAGCAATAGGCTGCTTTTCAGTCAAAAACCCTAAGGTTCAATACAAAGAAAAAAAAAATTGAAATGTCAATTACCGTAATTTGATCAGTGCATGCTATAAGCATGTGTTGAAACATGTGCAGTACCCGATTTATATATGAACAATTAGTGCATGCTAATAAAATAAGGCCTCCAAGTTCAAAATTAACTTTTTCCTGGAAAGCCATTTTCATGCTTGCTAGGTAATAGACATTATGGTAAATACTATATTTACCAGAAATACATAAAAATCACAACTACACACATTGATGTCCTCCTATGAAATAGGTTTCTATTTTTAATGTCATCTTTTTAATACACTTGAAGCATTTCTGGATGAAAGTAGAGCATGTGGTCAATGTGGTTCACCACGCAAATGTAACTCTATGTCATTATTATCTTGATTACAAAGGCGATTAAACTTAAGCTCACTGTTAATAAATGAAATTGTTATACTAAATGTAGATATGGTTGTTTTCTAATATTTAATTAAGGTCATTAATTACATTTCCAATAGATAAGAATATGCATATATTGGAAATTACATTGCCAATAGATAAGAAAAATATATATATATATATGAAAAACAAATAACAAGAACAAAGACAGCAGCAAAGCAATGTAAAACAATACAAATGGTAATGAATTTCAGGGCCAGCTAGATAGCTCAGTAGATTAAAGTGGCTGCTGCGTAGGCAGACACAGGGTCTGGGGTTTGATCCCCAGTGTGCCTTGCCAGTCCTGCCCCCAGGGCACTCTGAGACAGTGACTGAGACTGGGCATGGTGGTACGCACCTGCAATCCCAGTGCTTGGGAGGCTGAAAATAGAAAGATCACTATGAGTCCATTCTCAGTAGTGAGATCCTGTAGACCCTGTATTAAAATACACTAAAAAAAAAAAAGAATATCTCAAAAAAGAATAGAAGATTAACAGTTGTTGATACATTACATATTGTTACCAACACATTTATTGCTCAGATTACAAGATATAAGTATGCAAGATTGATCAAACAATTAAAAATTAACTCTTCCTTTCAATAAACATTATTTTTCTTGTCCTTTCCCCCCTCTTATTTTTTAATTAATTTAATTTAATTTATTTATTTTGTATGTATTTGGTACATGGTCTACAGGGTTTCACTACACAGATCAGAATTTGTGGTGATCCTCTTCTTCTCAGCCTCCCAAGTGCTGGGATTATAGGAGCATGCCACCATGCCCAGTCTCAATCACTGTTTCAATGTGCCCTAGGGACGGGGCCTGCATGGCATGCTGGGGATCGAGTCCCGGGCACTGCGCTTTGACTAAGCAGGTGCTTTCGTCCACTGACCTATCTGGCCAGCCTTTTAATTTATTTTAAAGACATTATAATAATAAGAGATAACACATTAGAGATGGTACAGGTCTAAAATAACAAGATAAGAGGCATTCAACAATAGTTGCAACATTACACATTGCTGTCCTTAGTGTAGTTGCTCAGATTACATATAATAGCATACACAGTTAGGCAAAGTAAAAAATTTAAAAATTATCTGCTACTTTATAAAACTGATAGAAATTAGCAATACCATCATCTCATCTAACCTGTATATATACTTACATGATTTTCCCTTTCTTTATTTTCCTATCTTTTCTCCTTTCCTTCATCACCAGTGTTTATTCCTTACATTCAGTTTCTTTCTGTTTTACTATCTGTATTCTACTTTTCAGCTTTTACTTGTTCTTTCAGGTTCTTACAGTAAAATTTGATGCTTAGACATCAAATTTGATGTTTCCACGTGTGGGTCTGATTTATATCATTTATGACAGTATCCTCTAACTGCGTGCATTTACCCATAAAAGCCTCAAGTTTCTCATTTAATATAGTTGAGTAACGCTCCATCTTGACTCCACTGGTGACAGGAATGTGCTGCTGTCTTGTACTATGCTTAGATAAGCCAGGTATATTATGACTTAGATGAAGTCACTTTTGTTCTGAATCAAATTTCAAAGATCTACTGATCTTGTGTCTCCCAGGACAATACTTTTGTCAACAGATGCATAATGAAGTGCACTCTGTGCAATCCTAGACTCATCTGTTTCTTTCTTTGGTCATACATAATACTTATAGTTCACCATCACACTTTGGGACCAGATGTTTTTTCCAAAAAAGGTCATTTTCTTGTCTGTGCAATGCTACTTAATCAGTACCTACAGTAGTCTATAGCACTTAGTTGCATAGAGAGAGGGAAACACTTCTTTCTAAAATTCTAAGTCTATGGCTGGCATATGATTAAATTGACATAAAACAATAACAGGAGAAAAATAATCAGCACCCCTTACTTACACACAAGAGTTCAACAAAAATGCACAACTCAATAAAAGCTAAAAACCATCAAATAATTTAGGCTCATATATCATCTTCAATTGTAGGGAAAGATTGGGATTCAGGACTCCTCAGAGTTCATGGAAATTATGAGATGGTGGGGAACAAAATGTATTAGCAACTAAAATAACCTTTTCAAGCAAATAAACATTTCTCAGGTAATGAAAGTTGTCACCTCTTCCCGGTACAGGTGTCCTTTTTTATCAGGTGTCTTTACTAATGAAAGTTTTCAATATGAGGCAAGTAAATAGCTTTTCTTGTTTTAGCTGATTGTCAATTTCTTTTACCTCAAATCTTCAATATGCAAAAGTGATATTTTGTGGCATGGTATAATCTAACCTCCTGTATTCCTATGCATGTTGGCATGTATGGAAGGCCATTAGTAACTTCTATAATTACAGACAGCAGTGAGGAGTACCATGAGCTGTAATCACAGATTATTCCCCAAGGTAATGTCTATAGCTTTGGAAGGCATCAGCAAGAATTGCTTCCTGAAAGACACATTGACCAAAAAACGAACTTATCATTTCATGCATGGTGAAGAGTTTGTAATCAAAAATTACCTGAAAATCTTATGCCCTGACAATAAGTATACACAAGCAAAAGATGTGAAGACCGAATGATTGCTCCTCAGTCCCTGTAATTGATAGGTATGACATTTATCCCTCAGGAGGTCACAGTTTAAAAAATTACAGCAGAAATTACGTATATCAGAAAGATACACTAATTAATGGTATGTAGTAAGATGTAAACAAAATACTAAAAATTTTCTCACATTATATTTGTATAATAAAATACATTGTTTTGTTAATTTTCAATGGCATTCTCAAAAGTTTTAAAACAAAAATACAGCAATATTTACTGGATTTTGTAGTATCTTTCAAAGATAATACATTGTCAAGTATCACACTTTTACAAAACAGTTCTTTCTAAACTGATGGCTTAATGATTATAATGATTACATTAGTCACTTACAAACATACAACTAGCTGCTCATGACCTATGAACCCCATTTATGTCACAATATTTAAGAAAAGAGTTAACTTGTATTTCTCAGACAGCTGCAGTCTTCTGAGGATTAACAAGGAAAGAGTTTTATCAGTTAAGGTTCGCTAGAGGAACGGATTTAATATTACACAACGGTTTTACAAAGTAGGTTTACAATGGCCTCCTCAGGGGTTGAAGAATGTCTCTGTGCTGTAGAGCCAGAGGAAGTTAAAACTCAAAGCCTGGAGCTCAGCACAGGGTCCCCTGTGAATATGATAGGTATTGGGAGGCCAAAGGGGCCTTCTGGAAGCCTAGAGAAAGGCATCCACAGGCAACGGCACAGACTGCAGCTACTCTGAAGCAGCATAAGTGAGACTTCCTTCCTCTTTCCGTTTTTATTCTTTCCAGCCTACAAGCCTATTGGCCTCCAACACCCAGCAGGGGTTTTCTCTCTTCAGTTAGTCACTTTGCCAGATCACCCAAATGGCATTAAACTATTAAGGCATTTCTTAAACAAATCAACTCCACAATTAACAACCACAGGATTCCTCTTATTTGGCAGTATCTTCTAAAAACTGTATATTTTTGCTAAAAAATGTAAAACACAACTAATTGGCAAGAAGTAGCTTCTCAGTAGCTCTACAAATGTTTCTTGTGAGGAAGTAGAAGAAACACTAACTTCGTTACATTCAAGAGGAAAATGGACAACTGCAATAAATAAGAAAAGGAAAGCAATATAGGCAAATGCAATGGGTCTGTTTCATACTGATTTATCATGTATAAGCTACACTAATTGTGAGCTGCCAAAATTGATAAAAAATATTCTGCCAATTCTTCATATAATATGAATGACCTAGGCCAAATTTTATGTTTGCTGTATTTATCTGGGGGCTGGGGAGATGGCTCAGTGGAAAAAGTGCTTCCCTGGCAAGCACAAGGGCCTGAGCTCAATCCCTGGTTCGACCAAAAAAAAAAAAAAATCTTAATATGATTCTATATACAATTAAAGTACTTCACAGTAACTAATACCTTATTAGCACACACTTGTTACTAAAAAAGTTTGAAGCATTACATTTACATGATTTTATTATGAAATTACAATTTAAAATTGACAATTATTCTTTAACCTCTCTGCTATAATTGATCATCTAGATAAACCCATTCTTATAGATTCCAAAAAGCTAAAATAGTGAATTTAACATGAATATACTCATATTTGAGAATATATGTATGACCACAGGGTGGGAGAAAAATTTCATATGAGGAGAGGAAATACCAGTTTTGATGCCAAATATACGACCTTGGGAAAAGTCATCTAAATTCCTTCAGCTTCAGATTTCATTTTATAGCACCTCAAATTAAGTTCCACAGAATTGTTCAGAGGAGCCAACTCAAACATTGATGCGAAAGATATTTATGAAACATTAGAGTAATATAATTATTATTTTTATGGCTCCTCCTGACTCTCCATCATCTGTTTCTCATTACCTCTACTTAAATGGGAAATTTTATCCTTCTCATCCGCGTTAGTATTATGTGTTCCACCCCCTCAGCCTGCGCTACTGCAGAAGTAAGTCATCGTGATCTCTGTTCCCATTATTCTACTGCAACTTTCTGGCAGTCGGTATGCAACAATTTTCCTCCTGACAAAGAATAAAGTAGAAATATGTAAATTGTTGCTATTCTTTTTGTTATTTAGCCCACTGCTCGGATAATCACCAGCAGGCTCTGAAAAATATCTCCCCAAAATTGTGATTTGAATGACTTTATTCCTTTCAAGTGACTCACATATCAAAAAAAAAAAAAAAAAAAAAAAAAGTTTCTAAAGTCTTTGCTACTTCCTCTCATATTTCCTTTGGTTGCATTTTATTTCATCGAGACTATTAACCTCTAAATCATTAGGGCAATAAGAGAGTTAAAAACTATTTAAATGGTAAAACTCAATGAAAGGCCAGTGGGATATAAGGAAATAAGGAAATTAGTTTATAGCATAAAAATAATTCCGAAGGGCCAGTGAGATAGCTCAGAAGACTAAGCACTTGCTTAGGCAAGCACAGGGACTGGGATTCAATCCCCAGCACCACATGCCACGCCAGCCACACCCCCTATTGCATTGCACTGAGCCAGCCCTCAAGACCAAGCATGGTGGCACATACCTGTAATCCCAGCGCTAGGAAGGCTGAGACAGGAGCATCACTATGAGTCCACACAGTGAGACCCTGTACCAAACATGTAAAATTAAATAAAAGTATTTTTTATTACATTAATGGCATCCTACTAAACTTTGAATTAGCAAATATACAGTTTTCACATCTTTGTTTTATATATACTTATAGTGTAGCCACAAAAATCAGAACTGTTACAAGTGGAAATGAGTTTATCTGTCCAGCAATGAAAACCTCCCACGAGAACTTAAATGTCAACAGTAAGAAAAATTAAACTACTAAGGCCAATCCCAAAACGCATTTGTGGATTGTTTGTGAGACAGGGCTGTGAGTTTATAGAACTTTTACAAATGCAATTTTGTGAGTGTACTGATGTGTATTATTATGAATTAACGTGTATATCTTGGCATGTCCAGATCAATTTATTTGAAAGACAGAACACAAATCTAATAATATTCTAGCTGTTTTATAAATTTTTGCTTGACAAACTGACTTCATATCTATAGAAGATAACATTAAAAAAGATCATGAAATTCATGGTAATCATCAATTAATAAAAAATAATAAAATACATTTTCTAATCATATACTCAAAACAAAGGAAATTAGTTTAATTTTTTTTAAAAAGTGACACTCAAGATGGAAGAATTGTTTATACTGCCTTATATTATCCTTAAAAAGAGATATTCAAACTTTACCCTAATGGCATGCACAGTATAATGATT
>NW_004524580.1:15821887-15824891 GCF_000260255.1 Octodon degus
TTATTTTATAAATAATAAAGACAAAACTAAGCCAAAATTTAACAATTTGTTAAGGCTCACATAGAAACATGGGTCTGAGAACCCCATCATCTCTCAAGTTCTGGGCTGTCCCCACAATTGTCCTATGAAGCAAGAATATATTCTCTACCCTCCTTACCAAAGACACAAAATTATTTCTAGCCAATGGGACATTTTAGCAATGCAAAGGAACACAGAACATGAGGCCCAGTAGAATAAAGATCTCAGTACTTGAGGTCAAATTCCCTGGGTGTGAATCCTGGCTCTAGCATTGAATCATTAGGAATTTTAACTTCTTTATTCCTCTGCCTCTCATGTATAAAATGAGGAAAATACCTTCCATTGCCATGATGATTAAAAGAGGTAATACCTATAAACATTTAGCAGGAATCGTGGCTCATCAAAAATGTTCGGTGTAAATGTGGCTTGTAATAACTTGACTGTCTCTGGTCCAGAAACCTTTCACCTGGAGTTGAGATGAGTGAGGTGCTCTGTGCTTGTTTGTTTTTAGCTGCAGTCTCTCAACCTGATCATAGACAGAAATACTAAACCACCAACAATATCATTTTAAGGAAAATATTGAAAATCTCTCAGGTTCACTTTATAACTTTAAAGAAAGTTTAGCTAGTATAGGTAACAATCATTCAAATCCATTTTAGTAAAGAAATAGCCAGCATTTTTGTAGCTACTGTTCTGTATGATCTTAACATTAATTATTGCATATAATCTCAAGAATGAAAAGATACAAGTGCTCTCAGCAAGTGCTCTTTGCAGGTGAGGACAACTGTAGCTGAAAAAGCTTACAAAACTTCAGACTAGTGCTAGGTAATATATTCCAAGTATGCATACTCAGGCAGGATTGAAAGTGTTTGTGACCAAGAAGGTCAAAAGATCTTAATTTTGCTGAAGAGATAACCTGTCTTCTTTGTTAGTGATAGTGTGGGGAGATTCCTGTCTCATCTAACTCTTTAGTGTTAGTTGATAAAATAGAGTTTCACATTGATCATGAGTCAACAACTACAGAGAATACCAACAAAAATCAAACCTGATTCGTGAGAAGAAGCCTTTCAGGGGCTCCCCACAGAACCTCACAGTGGCCAAGAGGAGTGGAGGAATATGTACTTTTCAATAAGCCGAATATAAACAAAGATATTTAGGTCTAAGTGAGATGAGGCCAGAGGACATCTGAGTCATAGATATTCTATAACTTAATTAGTTTTACTAATAAAGAACTCATAAATCAACACCAGCAATATTTATTTCTCAAATATCCAAGTTACCCAAAACAAAGAACTCAGAAATGTGGTCCTGGAGCATTATGCAGGCCAGTGTACACAGCCCCAAAAGCCCGAAGCATTACTTAATGGGATTATGTCTAATCTGAAAGGACACCACTAGAGATAATGTAAAACATCGAATGGCCTGAAGTGGCAGTGAAATTATTCAGCTGCTGGACTGGAGGAGTTCTTAATCAGGGCTCCAGGAAAGCCGCAGCAATTTAATAAGTTTAAATTGGTTTCACTTGGATAGATCCAGATTTGTATTACAGATGTTATCCCACCCAAATCTCCTATACAGGTTCATGATAAAGGGAATCATGCCTAGGCAATCTGTGGAAATTTAAAAAGAAATAAACTCTAAAGCCTGGAAAAAGAGAAAGGTACCAGACAAAAATAGATCAGCCTGTGAGTATGCTGCTTTTGATGAAAATTAAAATGTATGTAATACTGAAGTTTACTGGTTTGTTCTTTTGTTTCATTTTACTAAATCTTTGTATAATATAATATAACCATGTTAAGATATAAAAATCAATACATTTAAAATTGATAAATTTACATTGAATCAATAGAGATATGTGCACAATAGGAAATTCCTAAGGTATAAATGTACATGCAAAAGGTTAGTCTCCCTACAAAAGAGGGAAAAGGTTAGAGGTTAGAGGGTCCCTACAAGCAATCCCTGCTCTTAAACTGTAGAACAAAAACAATTCACATCTTTACTCCCAAACTGAACTACAATTTTAAACACCTATCACCACATATAAAAGAACTCATCTCACTTTGAAATGGAGAACACTGAACGGGCCAACAATTAGTTGATTAATTATTCGGCAGCATCGCCAATGTTCTTACAAAGAACGAAATACACAGAGAAATCACTCACATTTTTCTCACTTTCACAAGGGCATTCGCTAAGTGCCTAATTAAATGAATGTAACTAATCATGGTATATCTCTGAAAATGTGCAGAAATGTTTCAAAATTCAAATTATCACTCCATTCAACTCGTAAAATCCAGCAGGTGGTCTGAAAAACATTTCAGAACAACTAATCTACTAAGCAAACTCTATCACTTACAAATAACTTTAAGCAGAGCCATAATTATGTGCAGGTGTGGATGGTTGTACCCAAAATACCACTAAATAGCCACATCTGAAGACTAAATGTATATAATTTTGAATATGCAGATTGAAGAAAAGGAAACTAAACTTCACTGAGACAAGGCATTGGGCAAAATAATTACCTCCGATCATAAACAACCATGATGGGTGGCTTATTGGCAAGCTGCCCTATACTACAATCCATATCTTCCCCACTTGACTGTCTTTTCATATAGGCAGACCATTAAGTAAACCTTGAAACACACTTCTTCAATCATGTCTTACTTTTATTTTCTGAATGCTTTATGAAAAACCTTGAAACCATTCATTTGATCCAACAACTACAGTGTCATGTGAATTATTTAAAAGTATAATAGTAGAGCTTCCAGATTTATGCTATGATCTATAAATATTTACCCACTTCTATTCTTAAAAATCAGTGACTTAGGAGAAAAACAGAAATCCATGGTCAGAAAATACACTGTGCAGCATGTGTATCCTCAAATTACAGAATGTGGACATAGTAATAATCTGGGAAAGAGGTAAAATGATACTGTGTTAGGAAGGAAGAGCAATCCTGTGTGCTTGGTGGTAGATGTTTTTTTTT
>NW_004524580.1:15841581-15855073 GCF_000260255.1 Octodon degus
ATATTTTACATTTCCATTACAAAGTCATGTAACTATCCAGTGGGAGGGAATACACAGATTTAATTCTGATAGGAAAAGAAAAATTATGAATAACACACCTTACAATAAACAAGAGAAGCATATGGGTAGAGCATATATTAGGATTCATTCAATATAATCCTGGTCAGATAGCACATTTAATTTATATAGTAAAACTTTATATGACTCACAGTCAGAAAGCTTTGAGTTTATTCATTAACTTCTAGGAAGAAGCTTAAGCAGGCATGCAACCTGAATTCAATCAAACTATTTTAGATAAAGTGTTAAATAGACAGATATGTGTCTAACAAATCAGATTTTTTCCTACTTATAGCCCTCCTGAAATTTATTTATTTGTGAGGAGTTCATCATAGCCAAGAAGATTGGTTTATCCTGGTTTAATAATTTCATTTGCATTGCTCACTCTTTGGACAAGGACAGAGTAAGCCTAAACAAATGTTAAAGATCTCTGGTCCATGTTTGCACATGAACATTTTTTCAATGCGTGCAGAGGAGATACTGATTTCCATAGAGTACAAAGGAAGAACAAAATGAATAATGACTAGCTGGGCCAAATTTCTTTCCTATTGTTTCAAGCTTAAGCTTAGGCTCCAAACTTGTATGCCCATTAAAAAATCAGAAGTCTACAATTCACTGAGGTAACGCTCCTTCCTTGGAATGACCACCTCTTACTTCATTCACGCTAAAGCCCACAGACTCAAAGGGCTCATCACACAGCATGCTCCCAGAGTTATTCTTCCAACAGTGACTTCTCCATTCCCTTACATTTCAATGGTACCACGGCATCCCAATAAAACATTAACATCCGTTGTAAAGTGACAGCAGGGGCAGCTACCCCACTGGAGAAACACTAACAAGACATTCAGTGTGTTTCAGGGCACAGTAGTGAGACACAGGAGACCAGCTTTGTTAAGGAGGCAAGTGAAATAGTGATAGACTAGAAAAACAGAAAAAGTTAAGTTCCTAAGGGATACAGGAAGTAGAAAAGATGAAGTAAATTAGAGTGAAGGTGTAATCAATGGTGTGCTTCCTCTAACAGCAATAATTTATCTCTCTTTTTAAAAAGAGAGTACAAAACAGTATTAAAACAGAAAAATTACAAATAATACAGAATTTCACTAAACAAAACAATATGAATTGTATAGTTTTTTTTATTTTTTTATTTATTTATTATTTTATTTTATTTACTTTTTTATTTAGGACAGGGTGTACAGGGTCTTACTGCGTAAATCAGATTCGTAGTGAGTCTCCTGTTTACAACCTCCCAAGTGCTGGGACTACAGCTGCACGCCACCACGCCCAGTCTCAATCACCATCTCAGAGTGTCCCCGGGGGCGGGGCAGGCACAGCAGGTCTGGGGATCCAACTCCCACCCCCTACATCTGCCTAAGCAGGCGCTTTAATCCACTGAACTATTTGGCCGTCCGTTAGAGTACTGGTTGTAATGCATAGAATTGTCTTTAAATTAGTTATTCATATTATCAGATATATGTATGGAAATTGGAAGAAGAAAGAAAAAATATAAAAGAAATTAGGAAGAGAAAAAGAACAAAAATTGTAAAAAAGAGAAAAAACGAATTAAGCATTAACTGCTCCATTCCATAGACCAGCAGAAATCTGCACTACAGCTGTCCTAACCATCCTCCTGCATACAGAGACGTATGTCTTTCCCCAACTCCCTCTCCAGTCCTCCTCTACTCAGTAGATTTATCTCTTCATATCTTCGCTTTTCTTCAGTTATGGCTTATGTATATTCTGCCTTATTGTACCATTATTTGTATTTTTCTCTCCTTTCATATTATGACTTGTTTCAAAACGGGGAGTTTCTTACTTATCTTTGTACAACCCCTCAGGTTTTTAACACTGCATCTTGCATAGACCCAGGGATCGTGACACCTGAAGTGTGGCCATCCCACAAATTCTCAGGACCAAAGAGTGATGGCAGAAGTGAATGCCTGACCCTGGAAGCTGAGTTTGTGGAATTCAATGAACGTTTATAACAAGGAATTAAAGGCCTTGATTATCATGATTCTATGTATAAAAATATTGTGCAAAGTTAGAGTAATACAGAAATCACAAGACACATATTTAAATATTGACATAAGTTAAGGATAAAATACAGTGGCTGACAGATAGTATGACAGTTATAACAAAAGTTCTGTGATCTGATAGGATGGACCACAAGGAAAAAGGGAGAGCCAGTGATGGGTTCATATCATGCTTTTGATGTGGGAGCAGAGAGCACAGAGACTACTAACTTCAGTTTTATAAGATGTCAAAATATTTCTATGACAGGGTGAAGCATTGGAACCGAGGAAAGGCTGGTATATGGCAAGCAGGTGGCCTGCACCCAGGTACAGGACTCAGGGCCCCGTGGCTGGGTACTTTAAGTAATGTTTATTTCCAGGATGCAGGGCATAGAGGTTATCCCTATGGAGAGAAACTTCCCTCCTTTACAGGACTAAAATTCATACTCGGTCATTCTGTGTATCTTTACTACACTTTAGAAATTTTTGAGCCAAAAGAAGAAAGAACATGAAAAATGTTGGATCCAAGACAACAGAATCATAAATAAACCTTTAACGAACAGTACAAATACAGAATTAAGTTTATCTCTTGAGGTTTCAGAGAAACACTTGGGTGATTCTAAGTGCTGGTGAAATTAAGACTAACAGCATGTGGAAATTCTAAATGTGCGACCTCCACATATCCATGTCATAATTGCCGTGAACAGATCTTAATTGTCAGTGGAGTATATCCTCACGATGTTATGTTATGTGAGAATACAGACAATAAGATTGGGTGATTTCATACAGAATGGTAAGACTCCTACTTACAAGTTCCCTTCTGGGAGAACATTCCTAAATTGGGTTGGTTGATAAGTTCTACAGTGAGTCTTATACACATTTGACACACTCCCAGGTATGTTGGGCCCTGACTGAACACTATACTACTCTGCACTGTCACACTATACAGTAAACATACAGCAGCCCACTGTGACAGTGTGCGCCACACACATGAGGTACTTCCACAATCTGTCCACATCTGTGAATGTAGGGTCATACATTCCTACTGCAGGCTCCATTGATATTTGTGCAAGTTCACAACTGGATTGTTCACAACTCAGGCACTCTGTCCTTCAGACAAAGAACTTCTATCTAGAATATATAAAGATTTGAAAAAGTCAGCATTCCCAAGTTCAAAAACCCCATCAAACAATGGGCGTCTGAGATTAATACACACATTCTAGATGAAGAAATACAAATGGCAAATAAATACATGAAAAAAGTTCAACATCACTGGTCATTCAAGAGATGCAAATTAAAACAACAGTGAGATTCCATGTTAAATTAAAACAATTCTGAGATTCCAGAGAGAATGGCACTACCAGGAATTCAAATGTTATGAGTGCTGTGGGATAAAAAGAATTCTTCTTCACTGTTAGTGACAGTGGAGACTGGTGCAACCACTGTGGAAATCAGCGTGGAGATTTCTTTAAAAGATACAATTAGAAGTCCTATTCAACCCAGCTATTCTCCTTCTGGATGCCTTCCCAGAAGAACTAAAAACATCATACCACAATAATATATACACCCATATTTACAGCTGCACAATAGGTCATAGCTAAATTTTGGAAACAACCCAAATGCCCATCAGCTCAGAAATGCATAAAAATGATTATTTCTATACAATGCAGTACTAGTCAGCCATAAAGAAGGACAGACTTGAGACTTGCCTAGACAAATGGATGCAACTTGAGACCATATTCATGAATGAAATAAAGCAGATACATAAGAGTAAATATCATATTGGCTCCCTGGTGTGAGAAACTGAAAGGGTGAATAAGGTGTGAAACATACACTACTGTGAAATAGGAAGAAATTATTCAAAAGGAAAAAGGAACTAGGACAGGGAAAGGGATAAGGAAGGAAGGAAGGGAAAAATATGTAGGGTCAGCTATACTGTTAGGAAGATCTGTGCTAATATCAGTTGGAGAAAATTTTAATGCTCATATCTTACACTCTGAGTAACTATTTTCAAGATAGCAATATGTAATGCATTCACTATTATTAACTGTTACTCTCTTATTTTGTTATATAATTTTACCTTCTTTCTATAAAATAAAAAATAAATCATGACTTACTGTATTCTCTCTCTCTTTCTCTCTCTCTCTCTCTCTCTCTCTCTCTCTCTCTCTCTCTCACACACACACACACACACACACACACACACACACACACACACTTACCAGTACCAGTCTCCTGCTCATATCTTAGGAGTTTTTAGAGTGTGCCCTAACAGGTGAGCCTGACATTCATAAGAAAAATCATATAAATTCTCTTGGTATCACAATCGAGATGTAATACATGCACAAATCATTACTGAGAGACTTATTTCAAGACAGATCTTGGTTTATAGGATCAATTTATTTGATTTTTAAAAACTGAAACATGGATCAAATGAAATTGCAACGGACAAGAAAGCAGCAAGAAAGATTTAATAGGCGAAAGAAACTGAACCCAGTCCCACCGAGAGTGCAGGCCAGCTGGCCAGCGGGTAATGCTGGAGGGAGCTTCTGGGTGGGCCAGAGAGGAGGCCGCAGCAGCAGAGCTGTGGTGCCCGCCATGAGCCCAGCTGTTTGCACGCGGGCACCTCTATTTAGGCTCCTCCCTCACACGGGTGGAGCGATGTGGTTTTTGCCCTTCTTGGATGATTAGTTTTCAAGGGAGGGCTCACAGTTCCTTGAGTAAGAAAAGTCAGAGTTTTAAGACTTGGGAGCTGGTTTACAGATAAGAGTCAAAGAGATCAACTTATATTTGCAGGTTTACCAAAGTAACTGCTTTGAGAAAAGGAAGGTCGGGGAGATTGTCAGGAAAAAGCTTGCCTGCCTCTTTGAGCTCAGGGCAGCAGGAGGCTGTCTTCCACTGGCCACTTGGAAGATGAGCTTTTGTCCTTCCCACCACACTGTAAACTTTCCTTGCTTCTCTTAGCTTTGGAAAATAGTCTCTAGACAATATGCACTAATTTATTTATACATTTCTTGGATATCTGCTATCACACACATAGGACTTAGCCCAGGACACCACAAAATTTATTAAAAAAATTACAAATACCAACAAAACTGGGAGAGGGACATTACTTGAGGTGGGCAAGAAAACTACAAGTGTCAGTGAGTGTCTTCTTGTGAGTTAGGTAAATGTATAATGTTCAGAATAATATTCCAGGTGGTCTAGTATAACTCACTGCTTAAAAAGAAAATGAACTTTATTATTTTGCTAGGTATGTAATTTTCCTAATTCATTCAACTTCCAAATCTACCATTAGAAGTCAAATAATATTTTTCATGATACATTTATATGTTGCCATTTTAGGCTATTTTGGAATTGATCAAAATATACAGTCATATTTTGTTCAAATGCTGCCTTTATGAAAGGAAGTCTATATCACTCGACTTTTTATTTCTTATTGTGTGTTATTCTTAATTTCGATTGCTGTTCAAAGTACCATTCCTAAATATTGGCATTTTTGCTATTTGGCTACGAATTGCTTAAGGAGAAAGGAATCGCTTCTGTAATGAAATTTTTTTTTTTATCTGTTCATCGTTTTTTTTCCTACCTACCCAGTTAGGCTAAAGCACGTTTGAATTTGGTTTAGATTTTGTTCAGATTTTGTTCCTTCTAGGGATAGAAATGTCATTTTCCAATGTGACCAACTACAAAGAAATTCTACTGTTGTCAAATGTATACATATGCCAATAATCTATCACTAAAAGACTCCCAAAAAATTCAAGTAGAAGAAAGAAAACTATTTCACAACTTTGGAGATTAAAATTGTAAAGGCATTTTCACATAGAACGTTGTAAAATCCTTTGTTTTTATAAAATATACCCATATGTGAAAAGCTACAAATACACTGACATGTAACAGTAGATAACGCAAAAGGGCAATTTTCGGCTTCATTTCATAAAAATAAGCATTTCCTTTCACATATCCCATACACCTCTGAAATACTACACATTGTGGGGCGTAAAATGTGTACAAATCACTTTTCAACAGCTGAACCGAACCAACTAAACATACAGTGATATTTCACACCACCCACGTATACACTGGATCTTGTTACACGATGTGCAAAAGAGCTTATAAATTATTGAGACCTAACAAAATTAAAGCTCCATATAAAAAAAAATTCAAGTGTTGTGAAAACTAGGCCTTTCATTTGGGTGGTAAAGGGGCAACAATTTTAAGACAGAAAATAAATTTTTTCATCTATGCAGTCCATGTTCCAGATTATAAAATGGTAGTACGTACGTAAATGGTTAGACTGCCACCTAGTGGTGATAGAGGTTAAACCAGGTGAATTTCAGCAGTTTTTGCAAAGCAGTTCGAGGTTTTGTGTCTTTCTAGTAACTGAGTGAGATGCAAAGACTAGAAGCTGAAGCATGAAAAGATGGATGATAAGGGTTCCGGTTGAAGTGCTCTGGACAGCACATGGCTAAGAAGCTAGTGTGGAGTTTTAGGATCTCTGCAACCTGCCACAGTTGGCAACCTGGAAGGTAATTTGAAACACTGAAGAGACCCTCACAATAGCATGTTGAAAAATGAAATGCATAGGAATCAATTTAACAAATGATATAAAATATCTTTACAGGGCAAAGTACAGTACCCCAAGTAAAGGACATTCAAAGAGGATATCAGAAAATGAAAGACGTTCCCTGCTCATCGATAGGAAAAACCAACATAGTGAAAAGGGCCATATTCCCAAAGCTGCTATACAGATTTAATACAACTGCAATCAAAATACCATTATCATCATGCACACAGCTAGAGAAAACAATCCTAAAATTAATCTGGAACCAGAATAGACCTCGGATTGCAAGAATTCTATGCAACAGAGGCAAGTCGGGAGGCAGCACAATCCCTGACCTGAAATTATGCTACAAAGCTACCATGATAAAAGCAACATATACTGACAAAAAAAAACCCAGATCTGAAGATCAATGAAACAAAACAGAAAATGCATACACAACTCTACACACACTCGGCCACCTCGTCTTTGACAAAGGAAACAGAAATTTTCACTGGAAGAAAGAGAGTCTCTAACAAATGGAACTGAACAAGCTGGCTTTCCACATGCCAAAGACTAAAACTAGACCATTGTCTATCACCATGCACTAAGCGAAAGTCAAAATGGATCTAAGATCTAAATATAAAACAGAAACACTAAATCTACTGAAAGAGGAAATAGGTAGTAATGTTGAAGATGTAGTTACAGTCAGAGACTTGAGCAAAGCAGACTGCAGTGGAAATATTAAAAAGAATCAACAAACAGAATCTCACCTTGTTGAAAAGCTTGTGTACAACAAAAGAAATCACTAACAGAGTGAAAAGACAACTCAAAGAGGGGGCAAAATTATAACCAGTTGTTGCTCAGACTAAAGGACTTCTATCTAGAAAATTTAAAAATTGAAAAAAGATCAGACCTCCAAATTCAAAGATCCAATCCAAAAGTGGGCATCTTAGATGAATACACACTCCTCAGATGAAGAAATGCAAATGGCAAATAAATATATGAAAAATGTTTAACATCATTGCTCATTCAAGAGGTGCAAATTAAAACAACACTGAGATTCCATCTCGCCCTGGAAAGAATGGCTAACACCAAGAAGTCAGCCAACAACAGATGCTGGAGGGGCTGTGGGGAAAAGGAAAGCTTTTCTACTGTTGGTGGGAGTGCAGAGTGGTGTGACAACTGTGGAAATCAGTGCAGCGATTTCTTAAAACCTTGGATTAGAGGTCCCACTTGACCCAGCTATTCCTCTCTGGGTATCTTCCCAGAAGAATTAAAAATATCATACCACAGCGATATATGTGCACCCTTGTATATAGTAGCACAATTTTTCATAGCTAAATCTTGGAAACAACCCTAATTCCCATCAGCTAAGCATGTATAAAAAACATGTGTTTTATATACTATGAAGTACTACTCACCATAAAGAAGGATAAGCCCAATGTTTTTATAGGTAAATGGATGCAACTCAAAGTGAAAATCAGACCATATTTGTAAACTTCATATTGTCTCGATAGTATGAGAAACTGAATGAGTAAATAAGATCAAAATATACAAGAAATATTGTGAACTGGCAAGTAACTGTTCAAAACAAAAGACAACAGTGATGGGGAAAGGAGGAAAAGAGGAAAGGAGGGAAGGGGAAAATATATACACAAGATAGTTAAAATAGTTATACAGCTAGTTCTCTTAGTTCATTGAAAAGTAAGGCTTGTGTTAATATTGTATGAACAAGATATCATGCCTATATATTATATCCAGAACAACTACTACGAACACAACAATATGCAATGTATTGATTATTTTCATTCTCCTATTAACCTGTTTTAAAAGTCTGTTTCGGAGCCGGGGAGATGGCTCAGTGGAATAAGCGCTTCCTGGCAAGCGCAAGGGATTGAGTTCAATCCCTTGTTCTGCCAAAAGAATAAAGTAAAATAAAAATTAAAAAAAAATGAAAGTCTGTTTCATTGTTTGCTTGTTTGTGTGTTTGTTTGCTTCTTTCAAAAAATTCTTACATGAGCCCAGCAGCTGGTCAGCTCTGCTCACTACCTCCAGGAAGGGATTCAGGCTCTGGAGAGATTCGAACACTTTCCCCAATCTATAGAAGCACTGAATTCTTAGCTTGCCGAGACTGCACTGCTCACTGCAGGGAAGTGTGTCACTATGCCTAAAACTCTTGATGTTATGCTCTTACGTTTTGCTCGGTGCATTTGCAAAGAAAGAAACCCTTTAGGTCATCTAGTCAGTACCAAAATGACACTTAGAAATAGAGGAAGCCGTGTTACAGATAACAAAACTGAAGCTTAGCTTTTTCAAGTCCCTTGTATGAACTGAAAGAGCAGAGACTAGGCTGAGGGATCTCATTAAAGCCCAGCAGTCTCCCTGCTCCATGCCAGTGCATCTCTCTGCTTCGGTTACGCACTTCCTGGTGTTTGTATTCAAATATTAAAGAAGTGTACTTCATTCTAAGACCCTATGAAGATTTAAAATTAATAGTGTGTGTGTGTGTGTGTGTGTGTGTGTGTGTGTGTGTGTGTGGACAGTTTTCAAAGTCCCAACTCATTCTTTGCTTGCCTGTGAGCAGGATCCAGCCCAGCATGAGCACACACAGTCACGCTGAATGAATTGGTTCTTCCCCTCTCAGCTACCCACCCAGATATCTTCACCTGCTCCCCGCTACCCTGCTCTGTACTCATCAGAAGAAAGCAGCTTATGCACGCCCATAGCTTTCGGCTATTGTTGCTTCATTTACAACATGTGAAGAGCTAATCATCCTGTTTTCATAGTCCATCAAGTTGGACTTTGTTAAAGAACCGCAGGCAAGGTGGCTAGCAATAATTCATCCTGTGACGGAAGTATGAGCTTTGTATTCTTGGATGGTTTATAGGGATGCAAAGATAAAATCCTTAGTGAAAGAAATTGAACTCTACTTTGTAGTTTCTCCAGCCAGATATTACCCACGCTCATACCTACATGCACTCTTTGCTAGCTTCACATAAATATGCCTTTGTCTTACTCCACACTTAATTTGGCCCAAAGTACAATTATTATCCAATCACACCTTTTGGTTGTGAATTTATCCTTGCACATTAAAAGATATTAATTCATTAATATGAGGGCCAGCCAGCTATCTCAGCAGACTAAAGCGCCTGCTTAGGCAGAGTGCAGAGACTGGTGTTCGATCCGTGACAGCACCCAGCCCTGCCCCCCGTGCGCACTGAGATGGGACTGGCACTGGGCATGGTGGCCCATGCCTGTAGTCCCAGCACTTGGGAAGCTGAAAACAGGAGGATCGATATGAGTCCGATCTACGTAGTGAGACCCTGTAGACTCTGTACTAAATACACAAAAATAAAAAGAATTTACTTCATTCAATCTAGAGTTTACCAAAGATATTGATTGCTCTCAGATTTAATATAAAAGCCTTTCCAAGCATTGAGACGCTGTTGGTTTTTCGGCTTCTGGTTGCTGCTTAGAAGCAGGGGCCAGAGGGCACTTCTGTGTGGAGCCAGTTGTTCATTTTCTGCCAGCTCCAGCACAAGGGAGGTCAC
This sequence comes from Octodon degus, assembly GCF_000260255.1. Taxonomy (NCBI): domain Eukaryota; kingdom Metazoa; phylum Chordata; class Mammalia; order Rodentia; family Octodontidae; genus Octodon; species Octodon degus. Next base: position 15,851,742 of record NW_004524580.1, read on the forward strand.
AGGCAAATCACGTGCATCCACTAGGAACCGCAAGCAATGAATCACTGTGGTCCCAAGAAGTGTGCAAAAGAAAACTTGAGTGATAAGAACATGGATCACAGCCTGGAAATAAGATGCCAAAAGACCAAAGAAGAAAATTCTGCCAAAAGAATTCATCTTGATATCCTCTGGCACATGTTGATCATCTTTATTTCTCTTTGACTTAAGGATATGCACAGTAGGTTTCATGAGATGTTGGCCAGATGACACAAACTGTCAGACAGGAGCAATAAGCTCAAGAGAGTAATGAAATTATTAAGCAGGCATGCTTTTCTACTCATGTATCATAGTTTGCAAATTTAAATCTATAAATCAATAAAAAAAAACTTTCACAAAAGATACTTTCACAAAATATATTTAGGAACATTCATTCATAGCCAAGCATAAAGCTCTTCCCGTCTCCCCACCCACCTTTGCCCAAACAATTACCTGACACTTAAGTCCCCGCTCAAATCATACCTGCCTGTGAAGTGTAACATCATCTCTTACAGCATGATATGCTTCTTGAGACTTTATTCCTTGCATCTGCAGCAGAATCTCATTTACCTGAGCACAGCAGCAGGCACTCACAGGTACTGGTCCCGGGCTCTACTCCGATGTTCAATATATCCACCTTAAGTGCCTAATGTTTATGTATTTATTTTTAATATTTAAACTGACAGATACAATTACATGCATTTTATATACAATATTATATTTTGAAGTACGTACAATAAGATAATTAAACTAGTTGATTAACGTAAAGATTTCTTCAAATATATGACCATTTTGTGGTGAGAATATTTTATATACTTGTTTAGTATTTTTTAAGAATTGAATATATTGCTAACATTAGTCACAAAATTGGACAACAGATCTCCTCAAGCTAGTCCTTCTATATGATAGATTCTGTCCTTGGACCAACGCCTCATGAAACCCACTCTGTATATATTTAAGTCAAAGAGAAATGAAGATAATCAAAATGTGCCAAAGGGTGTGGATATAAATTGTTTTTACCAATTTAAGCTTTCAATCCTTCTGCCTCAGCCTCCCAGAGTTCTTTCTGTCTCTCTGTCTCTCTGTCTCTCTGTCTCTCTGTCTCTCTGTCTCTCTGTCTCTCTCTCTCTCTCTCTCTCTCTGTCTTTCTCTCTGTTCCTCTCTCTGTCTCTCTGTCTCTCTGTCTCTCTCTCTCTGTGTCTTTCTCTCTGTTCCTCTCTGTCTCTCTGTCTCTCTCTCTGTCTCTCTGTCTCTCTCTGCCTCTCTGTCTCTCTCTCTCTCTATCTCTGCTTCTCTTTCTGTTTTTCCCTCTCTATCTCTGTCTCTCTGTCTCTGTCTCTGTCTCTCTGTCTCTCTGTCTCTCTCTCTCTCTCTCTGTATTCTCCCATCTGTCTGTCTAATGTGTTCATACTCTCTTTAAAGTCTATTCATTACTTAAAATAAACACAATATGTGATAGATTGTTTTAGAATTAAGTTACACAACACAAGAGATTTAGTTAGAAGATTTTGAAATAAGAATGTGATAAGTAAAATGGGTATTGTACTTATATATCCAGCTAAAAAACAACAGGATCATTAAACTGAGCAGATATTATGCATAAATGTTATCATTTTTTTTAAATTCTAGACATACCTTGCTTTGAATCCAAAACTACAGCTAATTTAAGCTCCTCTTGGTAGTCAGAATTAGATCTGTTGCCCGTAGCTATGAAACTGTGATACCTCAAAAGGTTGCACAGTTTGATAGCAAGAAATTATCATTAGAACTATTACACAGTCATATTTTTCTCATCATGTATTGTGATTCACTAACTTACCCTATAAATCAATAAAAAAACTTTTTCAAAGAATACTTTAATAAAAATGTATCTTTACATGCTTAACTACCCATTTTGGGTGTGTGTCCTAAGCATGGTAGCAAGACATTTTATTAATTTATTTGATACATGGTCTCACTACGCAGCTCAGACTCACAGTGACTCTCAGTCTCAGGCTCCTCAGCCCTGAGAATACAGGCATGTGCTACCACACCCAGTTTTGGTGGCTGGCTCGGGGTGCCCAATGTTCCAGGGCCAGCACAGCATGTCATAGTGGGATTGAACCGAGGTCCTTGCACTTGCCCAGCAGGTGCTTAGAACACCAAGCTGTCTCCCCCACCAGTATGTTTCATTCATATGTGTCCTGACAGACAGAAAGTTATGAACTGAGCTAAGTTAGAGGCCATAATGCTTTTCCTACAGAATCTTACAGTATAGATGAAGTTTCTTGTAATTTGGTCGATGTATTTGTTACAAGTTTCCTGGCTACTAAATGTTCTTAAATAATACACTTGAGGTTAAATCAAGAGCAGGGAACCTAACAAATTGGAATTCATAGAAATAGTAGAATGATTGCTACCAGAGACTGTACGGGGAAATGAAGAGAAGCTGATAAGAGTACAGAATTTAAGTTAGACAGGGGAATAAAGTTTTGCGGGCTTTTGCACAGCACCGTAACTATGGTTAACAGTGTATGCTTCAAAATTACCAACAGAATATATTTATAATGTTCTCACCCCCAAAATACTTATGAGGTGAGTAGTATGCTAATCATCCCATAATGTACATATGCAAAATGTGTTATGTACAATTAGGATTTCCCAATAAAAATCACTTCTGTACAGCTTCACAGGTATTTTTCATGTGCACAAACTTTCCATAGATCACTGTCCTCCCTCAAAAAAATTTTCAAAATATGAAATTTTAAAAAAGAAATAACATTGAATATCCCAAGCATGCTAGATTTTTTTTGTATGTTGTTTCACTGAATCCCCAAACAATTATCTGGTTGATCAATATCAGTCCCATTTTATATTTAGTATTTGAGAGCACAGAAGAAAAGCACCTAAGCAGCAGGCAATGACTCAAGGCCGTAAAACTTGGAATGACACAGCTAACGTGAAAGCCAAAACCGTCTGAGTTTCGTCATTTGGACTTCCAGGCATGAAAGAGTTTTAGCGAAATTTAAAAGCACAGTCTTTAAGGACTTTCATATATAAATAAGTGAAAGTATTAAAATATGGTAGCACAACCTTAAAAATTAGTCAATTTATTTTTTTATGGAAAATATCATTTCAGACTTTTGGAGATTTTAAATGTCTAAACGCAAAAAAAAATTATACTTTAATTTTTACATAGTGGAGGGAAAAAAGGCACAAAGAAACCAACTTCTAAATTGCTTAAGATTATAATATGGGCCAATGAGATGGCTCAGTAGAATAAGTGCTTTCCTGGCAAGCGCAAGGGTCTGAGTTCAATCCCCAGTTCCACCAAAAAA
>NW_004524580.1:15855198-15861870 GCF_000260255.1 Octodon degus
TTCTTTCCATTTTGTGTATCTGGTATAGGGTCTCACTAAGCAGCTTGGACTCATAGCGATACTTCTATTTTCAGCCTCCCCAGTGCTGGGATTACAGGAGTGGGTCACCATGTTGGGACTCTGTCACCGGCTCAGAGTGCCCTGGGGGTGGGGCCAGCGCAGCCTGAGGGACCTGGGATCCAACCCTAGTCCCCGAGCTTATCCAAGTAGGTTCTTTGTCCGCTGAGCTATCTCACTGACCCAGATGTATTAATATTATATAAAACGTATTGCATATTGGATTTTTAGATAAGAGATCAACAGCCACAATGGAGAACTGAGAGGAACTGAAAGACCATGAAGAAACTGAAGACATTTATCTGCTCTGAAAGAGACTCATTTTAAATGATCCTGGGGCGGCCAGCCAAATAGCTCAGCGGATTAAAGTGCCTGCAAGCAGGCGCAAGAGCCCGGCAAACTGAGATGGCAATTGAGACTGGGTGTGGTGGCGCACTCCTATACTCCCAGCTCTTGGGAGGCTATAACAGGCAGATCACTACGAGTCCAATCTAGCAGTGAGACCCTGAGCACCCTGCAGACTCTGCCCTATAAAATAAATAAATAAATAAATAAATAAATAAATAAATAAATAAATTCAATGATCCTGGAGTATGATAACTCTGAAACTGCGGCAGACACTCTTTTAAAGAGGGCATGCTGCAAGCTGCTTCCCTTCAGGAAATGAAGGAACAAAGAGGGGAAATCTACGATGACCCAAGAAAAGACCCACAGGACAACGTGCTTCCTAGTCTTACTGCTCTGCTTCGTATTTTCTTCTGAAAGCACTGAAGAAGAGAGGGTTGTGTAAATCAATAAATGACACGCGTATCATTTTTCATAGGAAGCGATAGAAAAAATACTGGCATAACCTCTGCTTGACTCTCCCTCAGATCTAAGGATAAGGTGTGTGGCGGCACTGCACACTGACAGGGAAAATAGAAGGTACAGAAATTCAATTAAACTAAAAATTAAATAGCAAGAACATTTAAAAAGAACTATTTTGTCTAAGCAATTGTGGACAAGACAAACAGATTATTTCACTTTGCCTATTAAAGCAAAGCTGTTCCTATATTCTAATCTTCATTTAAAAAAAAAAAAAAAAAAGCAGAATTTAGTCTGATTTCCAGTCATTCTTATTGGTATTTCCTCTTTTTTTCTTAACAAGTCCATGTATTAAATGCAAATATGGTTGTATTTTTACTTTTAAGACCTGCCAGGGCAAATCCTATGGAATTGAAAAGTTCATTAAAAGTGCCAGTTTTCTGGACGTGACAACAGTTTAGAGCAATACTACTGACAGTGTGGCCAGTGGACCAGCACTGCTGTTTAAATTGTTTGTTCCTGATTTACAACGAAATAGCGTGGAAATTTGGGACATCTAAAAACTTTCAGACAACTAGCCACTGTAATTTTATGTCTCTGAATCTAAACTAAAATTATTGGTTTTGTTACATATTTCTAATTTTGTATGGTATTTGATAAACTATTTGTTATGCTTTTGATTGGGGAGAGGAAAAGTATACTTTATATACCTTCCCATTTTTTTTTTTTTTTTTTTTTTTTTTCAGAACCAGGGATTGAACTCAGGCCCTTGTGCTTGCCAGGGAAGTGCTTATTCCACTGAGCCATCTTCCTGGCCCCTACCTTCCCATCTATAAATTACGTAAGCACTGGTTAAAGATGAGCATTAGGAAGAGGGAGAAATTGTTTGGACTCTCAGCTGCAATTGCAGTCAGCTTGAGTTGCAGCAAAATTCTAATTGGATTGTGTTGGGAAAGTTACTTAGTCTCACTAAATTTCAGTTTCCTCATGTGAAAAACGAGCCCCCACATTCTTTCCTTCTTCTAACCCTGGAAGCCTGTTAGATGCTTAGATGCAAAAGCCTTCCCCAGCCCTGTTCACGTAGAATCTGCTAACACACGAGATCCCTGAAGAACAGTGCGTACACATGAGGTATCCCGCATGCAGCGAACGGCGGGGAAAGCCTGTTAGTTGATGTAAGCTTTATTCCTCATAATCATCAGCAAATACTGCTTGATGCAGAGAAAGATATTTTGGACTCTTGCAGACATAAAGTTTTAAGGAAACTTTCTGCTATTGTACAAGTAGCTGAAAAGTAAAGAAAAGAACGTCGATTTTTCAGGTATTTGTCACACACAAAAAAACAAAGCATCTGTTTCTTGACCTCAAGGATCCCATTTGATAAAATATAAGCCAACTACATCTAGTAGAAATCCGTGTGTTGATTTGCTGGTACAGCCATTACTTACCAAGAAAAGATGAATACACTGAGGCTATATAACTTTAAGACAATTCTCCTGCACAAAGAATAAACGTAATATTTGAACTGTAAGAAAAAAAAAAAGAAAAGAAAAAGGAGAGAACCGTCTGGGCTCAGCCAATAACACGTCTACATATACTCCGTCTTATATCAAAAACAACCTAAATGTTGAGGGGTTGAAGTGTTAACTCCAGCTAAATTCCTTGTCCTTTGAAGTCACCCCGCTGTGAGTGGCTGAGCAGAGGTCACATACCATTTCAGCAGCAATAGCAAAGCTCAGTGGGAAGTAAAGAATGAAATCGCTTGCTACTTATCTCCAGATCCTCTGTCTGGGTTTCTGAAAAACCATAGGAGGAGAGGAAATGGAGCTCAGCAATGATTTTTCAGAATCACACACGAAGGTTAAGACAGAAAAGAAAAAGAACACATTGATAGCTGCCATTGTTACAAAATAAAGGTGCACTCCAACGATTTATACAAGCAATGTCGCTCAGGCTAACAATGCCAGGGAGGCCCTGGAGGCTGGTGGAGAGCTAATAGGATGCCTAGTTGGCCATCTACTACATTTCTGATTGTTCTCTGTTAAAGGCAAATACAAAGATTGCCCCTGGCAAAGATATAAACATGGATAAACCCCTTACAATACCTTTTCTCCCCCAAGTCTACCAGCTGACTTTTCTAAAAGTTAAAATCTCAACAAAATAAAAGCCTCAGTTAGTCATAAATTGGTATTCTCTCTATGATGCCAAGCACCAGGATGCCTTCGTGATATGGATCGTATCTGTGATATGGATCCACTCTGGCGTGTGGCACTGGGTAAGAAGCTAAAAGATGAATGCAAATGAAATAAGAACTTTCTCTTGATTATGGAATTTATGGGAAGCACACACAGAATACGTGCAAAAGTATAGGTATTTCACCACAGAAACATTGCTTTTATTCTCAGTTGCTACCCACTGTTCATTGTATGTCAGAAACACAACAAGTCTTCCAAGTCTGAGTTCTGTGGATTAAAGGGCCCGCAATCAGGTGCAGGAGTTGGGGGTCCATCCCCAGGCCAGCTCTGCAGGGCCCGCTCCTGGGGCGCAGTGAAAGGGCAATTGAGACTGGGTGTGATGGCACACTCCTGTAATCCCAGCTCATGGGAGGCTGTAAACAGATGGATCTCTACAAGTCTGATCTAATAGTGAGACACTGAACACCCTATAGACACTTCCCTAAAAATAAAAATTAAAAAAAAAAAAAAAACCCAAAGTCTGAGTTCTATCCAGTGTATCCATAGATTGAAGATATGCATGGCACTAAAATGACTGATGGGTTAGGAAGATAGCCCAGCAGTTCAAGTGCCTGTGTGGCAAGTGCAAGGACCCGAGTTTGATCCCTAGTACCACATGCAGGGCCAGCTCCGGAACCCCTTTCATGACACGCGGGCCACCGAAACTCGGATGGTGGCTCACAAATATAATTCCAGTACTGGGAAGGCTGAGACAGGAGGATCACTATGAGTCTGAACTGCATAGCGGGACCCTGTATCAAATACATAAATAAATAAATAAATAAATAATTTGAATAAAATGACTGATATATGAATTTTTAAAAAATTGAAACCAGTTAAAATTCAGAAATTCTATTTCTTGTATAAAACTAGATGAAATTGTTCACATATTGAAAGAGAAAATATCATTAACGGTTTCATAAGACATTATAGATCCGACCTGAAATATATTATCCTTATTAGTAAAAATATGAAAAAGTAGCATATAGATGTAATTAAATAATTCAATAATTACTTTCATGTGTTATTCTCACATTCAGTAATATAATGTCATCCTAAAAGTTGTTCCAAAGTTGAAAATCTTGTGATTAGTTTGTAAGACTCCAGTAGCACTTATTTTTAACCCAAAAAATAAATTGTGGAAACCTTATTTTTAAATGTCATGGTATTGTCTAAATCTCATTATAAAAATCCTGCTAAAGTACATGTGAATAATTGTATTAAATTATACATCATGAAAGTTAATTTGACAGTTAATTATAATAAAGTATTGAGTCTTTTCGGAACATAATGCAGGACTTTATTCCCAAAGGATAAATTTCACTAACAGAATTCATCCTTGACTCTGACCTTACTGCTATATGCTAACCTGAAAATTAACATTTCGTACTTTAAAGAGCTGTAAGATAATAATTATATTTTTTTGACAAAAAGAAGTATGCTGATTTTTGTCTTAGAGAAAAATATTAAATAGTAAAAGTTAAACAGACTTTGAACTGAATTCCTAATCCCATCTTTCATTAGCTGTATAGTTGGGGTTGCTTGTTTAATTCTCTGAGCTCCATGAGAATTTTTCTTTCAAGCTGTAAAATGCTGATGAAAATGGGCAAGTTTTGTTGTGATGATTAAAAGGAATGAAAATAAGCTACCTCTGTTTCTGAAATACGGTAGGGACCAAGTAAGTATTAGCTTTCTTCCTTTCCTTTTCTCACTTTAAAGAGAGGAGGTGGGGATTTGTAAATCCCTTAGGGTTGGTAACAGAATTTACAAAAATTGTATTTCATGACATTTATTAGTAGATAAATTGTTTTCACATGGATTAGCTGTTTTAATGTTTCAAATAATCTCATACTGGAGGCAAAACAGACAATGACTCCTTTTTTAAAAGTTGAAATAAAACAGGTTCAGGACTTCAAATACATTTTCCAAGTTTGCATAACTGGAAAAGGACAGAACCAGGACAGAAAATGAGATCTGAGGCTGGCGAGATAGCTCGGCAGACTAAGCTCCTATTTAGGCAAACATAGGGACTGGGGTTCAATCCCTGGCACCCCAGGTCACACTATGAGTACGCTAAACCTGCCATGGAGACCAGGCATGGTGGTGCAGGGCTGTAATCTTAGTGCTGGGAAGGCTGAAAGCAGGAGGATCACTATGAGCCTAAGCTACATAGTGGGATCCTGTAGCAAATACATTAAAAAAGAAAAGAAAAGAAAACTAGTTCTGACTGATTGCAAAGCCTTCTCTTGCCCCAGATAATGTGTCAGTACTCAGTAACACAAAAATATTCTCTAGGTTGTAGCAAAATTAGGAAGATTGGTGTAATGAGGAAGTTTTACATAAAGTAAAACATTCTTGGGTTTTTTAAATTCAGATATTATGCCCTTTATCCAGAGTACAATGTTTTCTTTTATGAAGAGGTGTTACAAATAGCTGGTTGATAATGTTTTCCATGCCTGTTTTGCCACAACATAGAAGTATCACACCAAATTAACTCCTATTCTTTGTCTGGATTTTGTTTTTTATTGCTTTATTTCATTTGTTTTTCATATTACTGGACTATAGAAGTCTAGAAATCACACACCAGCCATACTGCTTTGTTACTTTAACTAGCAATAAGAAATGACATAGCACTGACGCAACAGCGAGAACTTCAAACGAAGATGGACCCAGAACATAGGATACGATAATGCAGGTAAACCCTATTATCATTATTATTATATATAAATGACCAGCTCCAAAGCCATTGGGCTTTTTAACAGATCATAATGGTGATAGTTTTCATGGAAGTGGTGTTAAATTATTCACTAGTAGCAAGCTGAATGCTGATAGGAAAGAAAAGTCTCCACTGAGCACAGTGGACAATAACCAAGGAGAGACACACCGAAGAGGGGCCGGCAGCCTCTCATGGCAGCGTTTCACAGCATTCTGACCATATTAAGTTTTAACTAGGCACTAACACTACACAGATGCGCTTTTCTAGATTATTTCCTATGTATGATTTATTTCCCATAGTGTGCAATTCACTCTGCACTCATTCCTGGCCATATACTTGAAGTATCTCTTTGGGAAAAATAATATTTAAAAGCATGAGATTTCATATTTAATGCTTTGGTGTTAAAACTTTCATATATACTCTATCCTTCTGTCTTCCTCAGAAACAACACTGGGTTGTTCTGACACAGTGTTCCCTATGCATCCTGTGCACACACACACACACACACACACACACACGCATGCATGCATGCACAATGATACAGTTCCCTACGACTGTATGTGGTCAGTGCCCAAACAGTATCAGACACATGAATGGCATTGAAATAATGTTAGGGGCTTTCTTCTACAGAATTGGGACTTACTGATTGGCTCATTGGAAGTCTCTGCAAACAGAAATTCCAAGACACTTGCCAAAATCTCGGTTCCACCACAACACCAGCTGGATCTGAGGACTCATATTACAAATGTGGTTTACAATTATAAATTTTGAAAGTTCTATCCTGGCATATGATGGCACTGTTTTAATAGATACATAATCATACAATAAAAGAGAAGACATATCACATTTGGCTTGCCTTTG